>NW_023425595.1:64551356-65088856 GCF_014108245.1 Pipistrellus kuhlii | reverse complement strand
TTCAGCTGTTGCCTTTTGCGTAAAACTGCGCTCTTATCTGTTTTCCTTAGGTTTATAGGTGTAAGACGCCTGGTTCTCCTGGCCTACCTTGAGAATAAACATCTTCCCTTTGCCTCTTTCAGTTTAACTAACACATCCTTTTTCTGATTTATGGATTTTTTTTTTTTTTTTTACAGTGAGCGGAAGTGTGTAGATATTATGGCCATTATTTCACTGAAAAAAATTAAGGTTAGAATGCGGAAAGTGTGTCACACCTGTTTGGTGATATGTGTTTGATGAGGGCAAATGACAGGCCGGCAAAGTAAGACCTTCAGACACAAAGGCAAGCCCTTTAGGATAGGAAGGGCTCAGAAAGGTCAGGGTCAGGGTCAAGGTCAAGGGGGCTTCACCTGGAGCTGCTGCTGTGTAGTAAATGAGACCAGGCCTCTGCAGATGGCCCACAAAGTGAGCCATTTTAGAAGGGTGGTTGGTGCTCACGTGTGGCCCATCTATTGTAGTTACCAAGCAGTACCTCCCGGAGGGAAGTGTGCTGCAGCCTGGGCCGGGGCTGGCCTGCGTTTGAAATGGCCTGGACCTCGGGAGCAGTGCTGCCTGCCTGCACGGTCCTCTCCAGCATCGCACTTTAGCTGATGACATTGGGCTGACTTGTCACTGGCTCACATTGCTGAACCCTGTTATCTTAAGGGTAACAGTATGTGCCGCTGTTCACCCCTTACTTTTTTCCTTGTTTGGATCCTTCCTCTGCCTGGCTCAGTGTTTGCTGGTAGGAGGTCACACAGCATGATACTTCAGTGATAGGAAAACTTGATGACCCTGGAGCAGTGGTCAGCAAACTCATTAGTCAACAGAGCCAAATATCAACAGGACAATGATTGGAATTTGTTTTGAGAGCCAAATTTTTTAAACTTAAACTTCTTCTAATGCCACTTCTTCAAAATAGACTCGCCCAGGCTGTGGTATTTTGTGGAAGAGCCACACTCAAGGGGCCAAAGAGCTGCATGCAGCTCGTGAGCCTCAGTTTCCCAAGATAGTCTTGGGAAAAGGTGTGTATTTGGCTCTTTGCTGAATGTGCCTGTGGTCAGCCAGCATTAGCCTGACTGCCTTATCTGAGCAGGCGAGGAACATCACTCCATCCTTCTTGCAGAACCCCTCACCCACCCAGTAAAGCTTCACAGACTGGGAGGAAAACACGGTAATCTAGTACTAAATCACTGCCCCAATGGTTTTATCTCTTAACAGGTTCCCATAAAGATTAGCTTAAATGACTTCGAGCTTCACTTTTCCCCTTGGGTGTCCAGCGAGCGCCTGGAGCAGAGACCTCGGTTTCCTTCCTGAGTCAGTTGGCTAGCCACCTCGTGGATGCTGGTGGTTGATCACATCCCTTTTCTGAAGCAACGCTCCCCGACTCCTGCCACGCTGGCAGCGGGCACCCAGAGGAGGTTTCTGAGTGACGAAGCCCAGAGGGTTAGAAAGAGCAGAAACAAGCTGCCTTACAGGGCGCTAAAAATAAAATAAGATCATGTATGTGAACATACGTGAAAAGGGAGTTTTATGTGTATGTGTGGCTTTTATTAAAACCGCCATTGTTTAGTGATGCGGGTTTTATGTCTCAGACCACTGCTGATCACATTTGTAAATCTCATGTGTTTGGGAATCCTGAAACATAAATACCATGCTGATGGGATTAATTCAGCATTTACTGTCTCTAAGGTGAAACTGAAGAATAACCTGGAGTTTAAAAATTTTTTTTTTAAGTAAGTGGAATCTCTAGTACTGACATTGATTATAACCTCAAATTTCTGGACCTTTTTAACAGAGAGGGGACTATATTATTTTACCTAAGCCTCTTGTATTTTAATACACTATATTTAAATGAAGAATTTGGCCCGGCTTGTGTGTCTCAGTGGTTGAGTGTCGGCCCAGGAACCCAGAAGTAACTGCTAGATTCTTGTCAGGCACATGCCCGGGTTGTGGCCTCGGTCCCCCGTAGGGGGTGTGCAGGAGGCAGCAGACGGATGATGTTTCTCTCTCTCTCTCCCTCTTCCTTCCTCTCTCTCTAAAAATCAGTAAAAACGTATTTTTTAAAATGAAAAAATAAAAAATAACTTGGTAAGGCACCTGGTGGAAAAGGAGAATTTAAAAGTGACTTTTAAGCGGAGCACCTGCTTTACACCAGGCGTTATGTTTGGCGTATCCATAGTTGGGTGGGTTGATGTCTGTCTTCCAGAAGTTTATAGTCAATTTTTCCCCCCAACTTTTATTTTGAAAACTTTCAAAATCACAGGAAGGATGAAAGGCAAGTCCAATGACTGCGTGTACTTCCCCAGCTTCATAGATGGCTACAGCTGCCCACCTGCTTTCTCTCTCTAGCTCTCTGAATGATGGGGACACACATTTCTTTCTCACTGCACCCGGTGGGAGCAAGTTGAAGGCAGTGACACTGCCCCCTGGATGACTTCAGCTCCTAACTCCCGAGAATAACGACATGCATCTGTGCGGCCTCAGTACCGTTACTGTGTTCCAGAAACAGCACTGATTGAATAATACCGAACATCTGGCCCGTATCCAAACTTCTCTAGTTGTCCCAGGAATACCCTTTCTATGTCTCCTCTTTCTCCTGACCTAGGCCTGGGTTCCTTTCCCTAGTAGTACTGTTCCCGCCCTGTACCTTTGCTCTCGAGGCGAGGTAAAGGGCTGTCGGTCATGTGTGGTCATTTGGATGTGTCCAGACCTGCTGTTTTATAGTCCGTCCCGCAGTTCCTCTGCAGATTGTTGGGCCGCGTCCTCCCAGCTCCCTGCACACTGCAGACCTGGGCAGGAACGCTGCACCTCATGTTGCCTCTTCGCCGCCTTCTTACAGAACCACGTCAGAGGGATGTAATGTCAGTTTGTCACGTGATTGGTGATGGTAAGCTTGATCCCTTGGTTAGTGATAAAAATTTAGTTACTTCGTTTCCGTGGACTTATTGATTTGTCTATTAATGTCCCTTTATGATTAATAAATAATTTGTGGGCTATTTTGAGCTGAAGATCCTGTTTTCTAATAACATTTCATCTGGCATTTTTAGCAGCATCGATAAATCTTGTCTGAATCAAACATTATGGGTGTCGTCCCATACACCCAAAGGCCGGGGGTTCAATTCCCAGTCTGGACGCATACCTAGGGTTGCGGGTTCCATCCCTGGTCGGGATGGGTGTGGGAGACAACCAGTGAATGCTTCTCTCCCTCTCTCCCCCTTCCTCTCCCTCTCGAATCAATATAAAAACATACTATTGGGTTAGGATTAAAAATATATGTAACGATAGTTACTAAATGGTGGTTTTTTTCTAATTCTGACATTCCCCGCCTTGGCCAGAGGCAGGTTCGCCTCAAAAAGAGCTTGCCTCGCCGCCGCCTCCTCTCCTTTGATAAGAATCACAATGGACTCAGATTTTAAAAATTCAGTGTGATTACATTTCATTATCATCAAATTTGGCCAGTGGGAACCCCTTTAGTCTGGCTCCGATTCCTTTTGATATATCTCCGTTAATTTTTAAGAACCTTCTTATTGTATGTCACAAGATATGTGAGCTCACATTGTATCTTCTCTGCCCCAGACCTGGAATCAGCTATTCCTCCCAGATGTCCTGGTTTCTTCTTGTATTTAAATATCAGAGGAGCGCTCATTGCTATGGACTTACCTTTGTTTCAGTGGGCAGATTGAAACATATATTTGATGTCTTATAGTTAATACAAAATAGTTTTGGAATGACTCCACTAAGACCGCTGTAGACAACGAATCTACTAAGTATAGCTCATGCCTTTTTTTGCCTTTAACCGTGATCCCACGGAGACTAGGCAGAGTACTGTGTTCATAAGATCACAAGTAACAAGGCTCAACAATCAAATCTATAAAAAGAATTCTTGCTTCCTCCCTTATCTTCTGGCCATTCGCATCCATCTTCCTTATATAGTAGCCAATTCCATTCCTTTCTCAAGTATCCTTTCGATTTGTCCTTTAAAAAAAAAAAAAGGATAGCATTGTTCTTTCTTTTCACAACTTCTACAAGCTGTGTTAACATCTGCTTAAATTCTGTCTCCTTATTTGACAAACCCTGGGTTCTCAGTTATTTTAATGAATTGCCCCCATTTGGCATTATTTTACTTTAGAAGTCTTTATATTTCTTTTAATTCTCCAAATTACTTATATGAAAGTAGGGACCGGTCAGCTCCTTCCCATACAGTGCGGTGTGGCTCTGATGTTTAATAATGTCACCTTATTCTGTCTCGCTAGTTATCTTTACCCTCTCCTCTGCCACTCAAGAGCCATATTTATTTCTCAGGCCTCACTGCCCACTCGGCTCCCTTTTCTAAGTTGTGTGCCTCGTTCCTCTGCACAGCCTTCTGCATCTAAACCTCAATCTGTCCTAAAACTGTCTCTTGGACATTTCCATCTGGATGTCCCACAGTTACCTCAATAACAGTACTGCCAGAGCAGCTATCGCTTATTTAGTGTCTTCATTCATGATCGTGTTTAATTCCCACTGTCGCCCCAGGAGCAGTGACCCGTGCTGCTTTATTCCAGACGAGGAAGCGGAGAGGACGATAGATCCCTTGTCCAGAAGGCACAAATAATAAATAGCAAAACCAGATCTATTTCCAAAACCCATAGTTTTAAACACAACTGTATTTTCCTAAAATTCAAGGTGTCTACAACGGAACTTTACATTTTTTTCTCCCCAAACCTCCCTCCATCCCGTGTTTACTCTTGAGTAGAAGGGTACCAACATGGACCCAATGAGTTAAATAAATCTGGGAGACACTTCAGGCTTTCTTCTTTTGCTATCCTTAACCCCTCTGTTAGTTACTAAGTCCTGCCTGCCTCTTGCATTCACTCATCTCTTTCACCACCACTGTTTAAGTTGACCCTTATTCTCATTTTACAGACGATGAAAGATTAAAATTAATATAACTGTCCCTTAATTGGTCTGTTTACCTCTAGTCTCATCCCTTGTGATGCATCCTTAATACTGCTTCTGGACAGATCTTTCTAAAATACACAATAGATTGTCACTCCCTTGCTTGAAATCTCTGCCGGTTTTCTCAGCACCTTGAAGACCAAGCTCGCACTGAGTCATCATGGCCCGCAGTCCCTTCCTCACCCGACGCCTGTCTTCCTCCCAAGCTCATCTCCTGCCACCTGCACACACCGTGTTCTTGCCTGAGGTGCTGTACACTGTTCTCTACCAAAGTAAACGTGCCCGACATAAGCCATGATCTCACAGGCTCTCTGCTTTTTATATGTTACCAGCGCCTCCGGAGACACCCTCATGTATGTGGCTGATCTCTACATGTCTTTGAGATCCAGCCCACGATTTTGCAAAGAAATTTCCATGGCTCTTCAGGTTGGTTAGAAGCCTTTTCTCGGTGCCCCTCCTGACTTACCTTCTTGTTTCCCATCAAGTGCCTTCCTCTGAATCGCCTCGTGTTCCTTCTGTATGCCTGTGCACTTCATGTTTGTCCAACTTGTTTTCGCCGCCAACAGAAATGTCCCACCCTCTGGTCTTCCGTGTCAGCATGTTTAAACCCTATGCATTCAAAAGACCCATGTCCAGTGTTTTTCAAATCTAATCTGATTGCCAGCCTGAATGTAATGTTTTCCTTTCAACTTCCATTACAATCTCTCTAGCCATTCCATGACATGTGACACCTTCGACATACATATGGATATGTGTCTGTGGATATATGTATCCTATCCTTTCTATAGGAGGGACTATTGTTCATCCTTGTTCTCGTAACAGAGCGCAGTGCCCTGCATAATATGTGCTCAATAAGTGTTTGTTGAAACAATGAATGAAATGTACATTAGGTATCTATCACCATTAAATCGATTCTGGCCCTTTCAAAATAAGTATGAGCAGAGGACATAATGAAGACTAGTAGAAAAATGAATCCCTCAAGGTGTTTTTTTTTTTTTTTTTTTTTTTTTTTTTTCCCTATTACACAACCTGATTTCAACATGTATGGCATCTCTCCTTTCTACTTGTTCTGAACCCTGATAGTTGGGGTATAGAATTTGTACTGGGCCTTTGTGTTTATAAATTTAACTTCGCGGCTTTTAGAACTGTACCTCTTGGTGGGAGTTGTTTATTCTCTCCTTATGGATGAAGAGCTGTTGGAATGCCTGAGCTCTTCATAGTCTGGAGGACTGACTTTTAGTGTGTTTGTTCATACTTGGTTGTTGGGCAATCATTGGAGAGAGATTAGCCCACCAACCCTGATAGGAAACCTCTCTCTGTTTATTTAATCACTCCACAGCCCTGGGGTGGCTGGACTCTAAGTCATCGCTAAGGCCATGCTGGCACTGCGGAGTTGTAGTGACAAACAAAGAAACGTGTATCTCGGGAGCCATCTGCCCCTCTTCTGCTCAGTTTTCATGAGTCTTTTCTTAAAACTGAGAGATATTCCCAGGAGAGGCAGGGGAACACGGAGGTTTACACCTCAAGGTGACGGTTTTCCCATGCAGTAGTAAAGATATATGTGGAGTCAGTGGCAACAGGATCAGAAAACAGATCATAGTGGTTGGATCAGACGTGAGAAATGGCTTGATGCTGTATTTTAAAAACATGAGATGGGTAAGGCAGTCTGTTTGACGGAGATGCTTGCGCTATTTGTGTGTGTAGTTGTAGTTGGTGCTAAATAAAACTGTGGCAAAATTAAGCTTGTAAAGTTAATTGCCTACTAACCAATCTAGTTTTAAACAGAAAGACTTCCTGCTGGTCGTTCATGGAAGATGGGGGAAATTTTATATGCAGGCAGAGGGAGAGAGTTTGCTAACACTACCTTTTAATTTAGAAGAAGTTTGGAGTTTATTTTTTCCCTGTGACATAGAGTGGAAGCCACTCTAACAGAAGTGTACTACTGTAATATTTAAAAAATGCGTTAGTGATGCTGGTCTATCTGTGACCTTATAAAGCGTTTTTTGAGGGGGAGGGGAGTCAGTTTTTTTTTCTCACTGTCTAAGTGATGTCAGCTTAATAACTCTTAACTCCCTGTCAGAAGTGGGGGGGGCCAGAGGACCTATCAGAACTTGTCTTCATGGCTTATTTCTAAGGTGTTCCCTTCACATTCCCATCCATCCATTTAGAATTCCTTTCCCTGCCTAAGGCATGTATCCAGCCTAGACTGTGTTTGGTGTTTAAAATGCTCCGAGTTAAGGGGAATCGTAGCATTTTATGGAAGCTTCCCTTGTAGCTGTAGAGCTCTGTATTGTCTTAGGTTACACAGCTTGAGATTCTTAAGCATCGCGTATGAATTATTGCAATTAGTTGAGGTTTTGAGGGGAATGATATATCTCCATGTACCTTTTCCTCTTTGTTGGATGATATTTTTTAGGGGGGGTTGACTTCTTAAGAAATCCTTCAAGGAAGAGGCATTAAACCCTTCCTTTCCACCATGAATCTTGGTAAATATATCTTTATTAGCATAGCCTACTGTCAAGTACTATAAATGGTTTGATAGCGATGTATGGTTTGTATCTTTCAAACACAAATTTTGTCAGTTTATTAGTATATAGTATATGATAGATATTCCCTAAGAGAGAGAAGAGGCTAGTAAATTTCTTTTAGAATTAGTTGAGTAATGTTTCAAGCATCCTATTTAAAATCAATTGCCCTGGGTCCTGCTTATTTCATTATTTTGGTCATTTGCATGAAAACAAGTTGATTCTTTAAATAACAACCCCATTCAGTTTTCTTTTCCTTGTAAAATGTTATTCATCAAGTATTATATTCCATCCATGCAGTAGCATGAGTCAGGCCTAAAATAGTAATGGAACTTCTTTTTCTTTTTTAACCAAAATTATCCCCCATTTTTATTTTCATTTACCTATGATTTATCTCTTTATTCTTGTTCATAAAGTGAATGCATACAGTGATATACTTTAATAGAATATTTTTAATATATTAGGATTTTTTAAGATAAGGTCATCCATCACCTTGGAGATTTTGACCTGGACTTTTCATGAAATAAAGGAGCAGGAAAAAGACAGACTTACACAAAAAGATGAATATATAATCTGCTTATGGAATAACTGATAAGAGTAAAATTCATTTTACAACATTTATCTGGTTCTAGTTCCCAAAGCTCCACCATTTCAACAAGCGGATATCTACATTTATATATTGGATAGCCGAGGCATCCCCTTTGAAAAAATGTTCAACCTTTTGAAAAAGATTTGAAAACCAAGGGCCTAAACAGAATGAGTGCTTTCAGGTTGAAAACAACAAAGCTAGAGAGAATGAATGATGGTTTACTAGAGCATGTCCGGGCTGAGGCCAAAACCACAGGCAGTCAGGAAGAATGTGACTGTAGCCTCAACAGAGGACTGGATTCGGAGCTGGGATTTCAGATCACTGTCATCTCCCTCTTTCTATCAGAAGGTTAAAAGAAGGGAGCTAACATGGAGTTGGAGTGTCTACGTGGCTTTTCATTTAAACGAAGTCTTGCAAACATGGGCAAGGTTTCCACCAAGGAAGATGGGAAGAAAGGACATTCCAGGCCGAGGAAGAAGGAAACCTAAAATGGCTAATGAGAGATGAGATTAGCAAAAGACAACTGGGGTCAAAATTGTGAAAAACCTTTAGTGCCAAGTTTAGATGTAGTTTAGGATATCACGGGAATTTTGAACAATGAAGAAACATTGAATTGGTGCTGTAGGAATGTGATTAGGCAATGGTTTGTGATCAGATAGAAATGAGAAATTGGTTAGCAGTGTAGTAATTCAAGTAACTAGGGTGGAGGAGGAAGAGTAGAGGTAGAATTGATTGGATTTGGTGGCTAACTGGAGAATGGGGATTGAGGAAAAAATAAAAGACTGGAAATGAAGCTGTGCTCTGAATTTGAACTTGACTGGCTTAGGAGAATGGCTATTCAAATGAACAGAAATATAATATATGTTAGCTTTTATAAGGGAAGACAGTTAGCTTGGTTTTGAATATATTAAACTTGAGCTGCCATTAGAACACGGTGGGAATGCTTGGAAGGTAGTTTGAATGTGGTGCTGGAATTTAGGAGAGAAGTTGGAAGCAGAGCTGGAGATAAGACTTGGAAGTCATCTGTGAAGAGTTAATAGTCGAAGTTCTATATTCTGCATTGATTCAGTTATTTATTTGATATAAATGTGTTGAAATGCCCAAAGCGTGCCAAGCATTGCATTAGGTGCTGGAGATGAGTGTATGAGAGGTCCCGAAGGGGTGATGCATCGAGGTAGAATGTTAAGGAAGGTGTGTGTTTAGGAGGCAAGATAAGGAACTGTGTGGTGAGCACCAGGAAGGCCTGGTCAAAGGATGGAGATTAGTGTTGCTGAAAGAGGGGGAAGCAGTAGATGGAAGATAGGCCTGCTGATGAAGGATGGAAGTTAAGTTGCCAGAGTCAGAAAGTGGGGAGAGGAGTGAATTCTTTTGGAAGTGAATTCTAGGAAGGAGGTTGTGTAAGAATGAAGTTAGACTTAGGTAACAGCCAGTCACACAGCTAGGATGTGGCAACACTGGAACCGGATTCACATTTTTGGGCTGGTACGCCAGTTTTTTGTGGTGGACCAGAACACCCGATCGAGACCTCGCCATGCTATAGGGAGCTGTGGAGTGTCCATGTTCCCTAAAATGTTTTTTTAAAATGCTTGAGGTTGTGATGTTGGATAAAGAACAAATTAATAAACCTCACAACTGTCCTTGTATTTTATGTAAAGAATGACAGCTTTGGCAGGCAGAAGCATGGAGGGAGGATGGTGAGAAGCTGTTTGTCTGGGATTGTGTTTCTTTAACAGCCTCCACCAGAGAGCAAAAACAAATCTTAGTGTAGCACAGGGAGCACTCTCAGGATGGCAGGACGAATCTAGGTCAACTTACTGGCAACTCTTACTCTTCAGGTAGATTAATGTTTGCATCCTGGTTTTCCACATACTGTGCAAAGTCCAGAAAGACTGGGCATGGTTCCTCCGTGAAGATTAGTCAGCAGGGGGCACGGATTAAATGGATGTGTGGGAGCATTTTTCTTTACAGCTGAGTAATGAGAGAATAGCTCAGGCCTAATGTGGTAACCTGCATTTCCTTGACGCTCCCATGTAACAGACACATCTCTGCATTTCCAGTATGGAATTTTTCCATATTGTCTTTAGGAGATGACTGGTCTTCTGGAGGGAATAGGACCAGAAAGTAGCTCAATTTATCAGTGGAGCTCTGAAACTGGAGCTGGCTTGACTAGCTAGCATCTTGAGCATACTTTCTCCTGCCATGCCTCTCCAGTGCTGGCCAAGAGAACGCTCTGTGATGGTGGAAATATCCTGTATCTGTGCCGACCAGGATAGTAGCCACATGTGTCTGTTGAGCACCTGAAATGTGGCTAGTGTAACTGAGACACTAAATTTAAAAAATAAATATATTTGCATTGATTTCAGAGAGAAAAGGAGAGGGAGAGAGGGATAGAAATATCAATGATGAGAATCATTGATCGGCTGCCTCCTGAACTGGGGATCAAGCTCACAATCCTGACCTGGAATTGAATTGTGACCTCCTGGTTCATAGGTCGATGCTCAACCACTGACCCACACCAGCTGGGCAGAAGCTGACTTTTTAATTTTATGTATATTAAATTAGTAGCCCTGTGCACGAATCTTTGCGCCAGTAGCTTTCTGCCTGCTGCCCTCCTGTAGCTCCTCCCACTTCCTTATCCTCTGCCCTCCCAGCCCTCATAGCTTGCTGCCCTGCTCCCTCCTACAGCTCTCAGCCACCTGCTTGTAGCTTGCTGCCCCACCCTCCTGCTGATCCATGATCTGGTCCTTAGGTGGTTGGTCATTACATTTCACAGCATAACAACCATTTGCATATTATATCTTTATTACATAGGGTAGCCATATAGGGCCCTAGCTGGTTTGGCTCAGTGGATAGAGATTCAGCCTGCAGACCAAAGGGTCCTGGGTTCGATTTTGCTCAAGGGCACGTACCTTTGTTTCAGGCTTCTCCCCAGCCCAGAGCCTGGTCAGGCTTGTGCAGAAGGCAACCAATCGATGTATTTCTCATACATCCATGTTTCTCTCTGTCTTTCCCTTTCTCTTCTACTCTTCCTAAAAATTGATGGAAAAATATCCTAGGTGAGGATTAATAAAATATAAAAAAGCCATATATGACCGATAGCTACCTTATTGGGTGGCATAGCTCTAGACTAAAAAGTAGGATGCCAAATTGTCATGCTCATCAATAGCATTAACTGATGAGAGGAGGTTGGAAGAGGGATTGAATTAGGGTATTGACATTCATTCCAAATTCAGTAGATTTGTATTGACTCTTGGACTCAGCTTTTGTTGGCATCCAAATTGTGCATTTCTCTCTACTTTTCTCTTGCTTTTCATGTCTAAAAGCTTCTTGAATATCTTAATTGTCCTTCTTCATCTGAAGAATTGCCCCTTTTGGCTTTACAGGGTGTAGCTCATCTAGCACACAGATTAATAGCTCTATCTTTGTCCTTAGAAAGCTGAGTCCTGAAGGTTACTGTTACATGACTGTACTACCATATGCCCATTCACATTGTCATCTTGTGTGTGTGCGACGCTGAGAGTGAGTGAAATGTGAAAAAACATCATTCATTTTAAATAGTTTTGACTGCCAGGTTAATGCGACTCTTAAGCAGAGCTTCATGAGGTCTGGCCATAGTAACTGCTTTTAACTTGATTTAAAGTTCTTAAACATTCTGAATTGCTTCACCTAATCTTTTTATACTGAACGTACAATTTTCAGGCTCTTTTTTATTTTCAAATCCATAACTGACAGCTGCTCAACATCTCATTCAAATAGTTTAAAGAGTTTTAGATAAAAGTTGAGACAGACTGGATTTACTGACGTCCATTGGGTTGAGATATAATGGGTTTAGAGTAGTGAGAAAGAAAAATATGAAATAATGATTGCACATTCACTGCTTGTCCAATGACAGTGATCTGAAGTTTAATAATTAAGAAACCTGACAGGAAGCAAAAGGACCCTGAGTTAACATCCAAAATTCAAAATAAGAAATGAATATTCCATTTGAAATAAAAAGTTTTATGTGTGGCCTCATTTATTTTATTACATTTCATACCACTAAAAGTTTTATGTGTGGCCTCATTTGTTTTATTACATTTCATACCACTAATATGCTAAGTGTCCAGTTGTCCAGTCAGCCATTCAACCAATCAAAGTGTAATATGTTAATGATATGCTAAGGCCGTTCAACTGCTTGCTATGATGTGCATTGACCACCAGGGAGCAGACAGTCAACTGGTCGATCAGTTGCTATAATGTGCACTAAACACCAGGGTACAGATGCTTTGACTGGTAGGTTAGTTTGCTGCTGGGGTCTGGCTGATCAGGACTAAGCGAGATGGGCCGAACATACCCTGGAGCCCTCCCAAAGCTGGCTGACCGACCTCCAGCATGCCTCCCCAGCCCCAGTCGTACACCGGGGGGGTCCTATGGCCTGGCTTGCGCTCTCTCGCAATCTAGGACCCCCTCGGGATGTCAGAGAGCCAGTTTCTGCCTGATCCCGCAGGCCAGGCTGAGGGGACCCTACTAATGCATGAATTCGTGCACCAGGCTGAGAGAGAGAGAGAGAGAGAGAGAGAGAGAGAGAGAGAGAGAGAGAGAGTTGTGTGTTGTGTGTACAGATTCTATTAGACTGTAAGCCTTGAAGGAACTAACTCTTTAGAGGAATCTGTGATGTCTAGAGCACAACAGATATTTCTCAAATGAAATTGACCATTTTATAAGAGGAATAAGGTCATAGGTCTTCCACCTCTATGTGCAATGACAAATGAAACTATGAAACTGCCCAGTGGCTCAACTCGAGAAGGCTCTGTACTATCTGTAGTGAATATAGAGAAACTGTTTGTCCAAGAGTTAAAAAATTAATGTGATTGTACATTTTGTTCTCAGCCTTTAAATGCTTCAGTGAACATAGGGGTGCATATGTTTTTGTGAATAAATATTTTCCAATATTTTGGGTAGGTATCTGGAAGAGGGACTGCTAGGTCACATGGTAACTCTATTATTAATTTTTTTTATTAGTTTCTGGACTGTTTTCCCTACTGGATATGCCCCAGCAGCGAGTGAGGATTTCTTTTTCTCCATATGTTAATACTTGTCTTGTTGATAATAGCCATCCTAACAGGTGTGAGGTGGTATCTCATTTTAGTTTTTTTTTTTTTTAATATATATTTTATTGATTTTTTTGCAGAGAGGAAGGGAGAGGAATAGAGTTAGAAACATTGATGAGCTGCCTCCTGCACACCTCCTACTGGGGATGTGCCCGCAACCCAGGTACATGCACTTGATCATAATTGAACCTGGGACTTTTCAGTCCACAGGCCAACTCTCTATCCACCAAGCCAAACTGGTTAGGGCTCATTGTAGTTTTGATTTGCATTTCCTTAATAGTGAAGTGGAGCTTCTCTTCACATATCTTTTTGGCCATTTTTATGTATTCTTGGGAGGAATGTCTGTTCAGGTGTTTTGACCATTTTTTATTGTGTTTGTTTTGTTAGTGTTGAGTTGTGTGACTTCTTTATATATTTTGGATGGTATCTTCTTGTCAGAGCTGTTGTTTGCAAATATCTTCTCATTGGGTGGTCCCTTGTCTAAGCTTTATTTACTCCATGTTTTGAGTAAATTCCCACTGGATGCCAGGCATTGTGATGATATAGTAGCACAGAATCCCCATGTCTCTCCAAGGCCTGTTGAGAACTGACTGTTATATTGTACTCTATCCATTAGAACATGGAGTTTAATATCAGTAAGTTGTGTATGCCACTTTAGGATCTGCCATCTACATCCTCTGTCTAGACAAGGACTAAGGAGCAGATAATAGCATGTCTGTTGGATAAACATAGGTTTGGCAGGAGTGATTTAGTGTGGAACAGAGGGCCCTTAACTAATTATCATGTTTATAATCCTTTTCCTCTTTCATGTTAATTCAGTAATATAATTGGTAATACATAAAAGATCCGTATGGTTGCCCTGGTACCTGTATTTTTCAGCAAGTGTTTTGTTTGCCACGCAATGAATCATGGGTAAATTAATGGAAATCAGACAGAACGCCATGACGTTTTGTGTTTGAGTTCCTTGTGCACGTATTCAGGAGTGAGCTTTGTCAGGTGCTTTGGGGTTTGAGTTTGAAGCTGTACAGTGATGAAGTTCTTTGTACTTTTTTCTTTCTTTGGGAGACAAACGACACGTTACAGAGAATCTATTTGAGTTAAAGAAGAACTTCCAGATCTAGTTGGATTTAAGAGTATTTGAATGATTTTGGGGATACATAACATTTCTTAAAATGACTATTTTTATATAGAATACAGATAAAGTCTATTTTCTGATAAGTGATCAGAAATGTGTTAAAACATATCTTTTGATTTAATTTCTATGCAATTGATTTTGAGTAGAATAAATTATTCTCAAAAACAGTATTAAAGATGAAAATCAAAATAATTAAGCAATTAAAGCAATTGCTACCTTGAAGATTTTTGGTAGTATGAATTAAAGCTAAGTGGATTTTTTTTTAAAGTTTAGCATGTTCTATGACCCCAAACAAAAACCTACTTCAAGGAATTTAGCTTATAGAAATAATTTAAATATATATGTACAAAGATATAGCTACTGGATTGTTTTTAATAGCAAAAAAATTGTCCAAATGTCTGCCAGTAGGAGACTAGTTAAATAAATTTTGGCCTCTATAACGGAATACTTTGTAACCATTAAAAAGAGTAATGTAGATCTGTGTCTAGGTACAGAAAAAGATTTTCAAGATAAATACCAGTTGGCTGAGAAAAGGCACCTTGCAGAATATTATATATGTGGAATGACCCTGCCTTTCTTAAAAAAAGTTATATTTTATGTATAATTTGTCTGTAACACATACTATAATTAGTATATTCACTAAAGTGTGAAGAACAGACAAAACTATTAGCAATGGTTATATCTGAAGAGTAGGATTATGAAGGATTTTTACTTTTAAGTTATTTTATTTGCATATTGTTTGAAATTTCTATAACAAATATGTTATTTTTGTAGTTAGAGAAAAAGTATGATACAAAGCCTTAAAAGGTCTAGAAAATCAGTTGAAATGGGATGCTGCATGTGAATACATTGGCTTTGTGGAAACCTTTTATTTATTGTTTGGTTTTGTCTAGATGCCTTGGACTTGGAAGTGACACACACACACACACACACACACACACGAAATTCATGGCGTGGTGGTGGGGAGGCAGGGGAAGGGTCCCTCAGCCTGGCCTGTGTCCTCTTGCAATCTGGGATACTGCATGCACCAGTGACCATACTTTTCATACAGGTGAAAGGCAGCTTGCTGTTGTGTGGGCAGCTACATTTTTTTGCCCTGATTATAAAAAGTAGAACATAACATGACCCTTCTGAGGCAGTAGTGCCATCTTTCCCATGTGATTTGTGGAAAAACTGAATAAGAGAAGAAGTTATATAACTGGCTTTGTCACGCAGTTATAAGAGTTAGAATCAGGGCTGATACAAAATGTGCAAGCCAGAGTCCATGCATGTCATCGCTGCATCTTCCTATTTTTTCAATATGAGAGTAGCCTTGCCAGGTTTTCATTTTTAAATCTAAGAGTGTTCCCAATATATAGGGTAGGATTCCTAGACCTAGTCGGTGATCAGGGCCATCTGTGGGATGATCTGGGGGAGTGGGGGGAGGCGCCTGGCTGGCACCTGCCTTGGCTTGTGGCCTGATGGCCCCACCCCCTGATCTCTGCCACCTTTTGGTGGATTTGCATATTAGGGTTTTATTATATAGGATTTTTCTATACCCTATACACTGACTGTTTTTTGACTCTTTTATAGATACCATTAGCTATTGTGTTTTCTCACATTTCAGTTGTTTTCCAACATACCTTTTTCTTTAGATTGCCACTTTGCAAGGTAACCTGTTTGTTTATTTTATTATTATCATTTTTAAGATAGATTTTTCATTCATTTTTTAGAGAGAGAAGAAGGAAGAGGGAAAGGAAGAGGGAGGGAAACATCAAGAGTGAGAGAAAACAGATTGGCTGCCTCCTGCACACCTCCTCCTGGGGATCCAGGAGTCAAGGGGGACCTCTTGGTGCATTGGAAGATGCTCAACCAACTGAGCCACACTTCACTTTTAGCTTTATAATGAGAATGTAAGTTACATTCTTGAAATTCTTACTAGTATAGACACTACGTATCTTATGTTTACTGTAGAAGCCAGCTCTGTGCCAGGACATAATTGATCCTTGATAAATGTATTGATTTGATTCTAATATGAATTCCTGCTAGATACTATAATTAAAATGTACTGAGTGCTTACTATGAGCATAGTTTATTCATCATCCGTTGAGTTCTCTGGGGTGTGACTGCCACTGTCAGTGACCTGTTCCCTGGCTTTCCCAGACCCCTCACTCCTGCTCCCCTTGTACCCTTTACAATTTTTACAGGGTTTAATTTGATTTTAAGGCAGATGTGTGGTATTTCAGTGAAATGATTTGTAAAACAAACCTTTCATTTTGAATGTGAATCTAAAATTTTGCAATAATGCAAAATGAATATATAAAGGAAATATTATTAAAAAGTCATATTTAACATCCAAAAGACTAGTCTGTTAAAAAGTTTCATATGTTGTTCTTTGTGTTGTTCTTTATGCAAAGGGTTTAGTAAATGTGCCCAGACTATAGTGAAGACAAAATTTAAAAAATACTCTGCATCTTCCGTGTGGGCACCTGGAGGTCTAGGTTTACCTTGATGCACATCTGCCCTCAGAATGGAGAGTCTGTTTCCTCTCCTGTGACATCTGTTCCTCTGAGGTCGTCAGTGCGGGTCTAAGGAATACTTTCATTCACAAAGCTCTGAAAGGAGCAGCCACCAAGCTGGTCTTCATTATTATAGTTTTGTGTCTTTTCCAAAAGTTCATATAAATGGAATCACGCTGGTTGCCGCCTTTTCAATCTGTTTTTTTTCACTTAGCATATTGTGTCTGAAATTAACTTTAGTTGTTGCATGGGTTAGCAGTTCATTCCTTGATGTTGCTAAGCAGTATTCCACTGTACAAATGTACCATGGTTTATCTTTTCACGTGTGAGAGGACATCTAGTGCCGGGAACCAGGAACAGGGAAACAAAACCTGTTTCCAATTTTTGGCGCTCTGGGTTATAAATATTTGTGTACAGGCTTTTGGTGGCCATAAATTTTCATGTCTCTTGGGCATATGCCTGGAGGTAAGATTGTCAGATCATTCATTAAAATATATGTCTAACTTTTAAAGAAACTGCCAAACTAATTTCCAGAGTGGCTGTGTTATTTTTCATTCTTGCTGCAATGCATGAAAATTCCATTTGCTCTGCATCCTTGTCAGCACTTAATATTGTCAGTGTGTGTGTGTGTGTTTTAATTTTGGTTCTTTCTATAGATATTGTGGCCTCTCATGTGGTTTTATTTTGTATTTTCCTAATGACTACTGTTGAACATCTTTTCATGTGCTTATTTGCCATCTGTGTATATTCCTTGGTAAAGTATTTTGTCATTAAAAACTTTTATTTTACTGCTGAGTATTGAGAATATTGGGCATATGCCCTTTGTAGATGTGTGATTTGCATATATTTTCTCATAATTTATAGATTGTATTTTTGTTCTTTGAATGCAATTGACCCTTGAACAACACTGGTTTGGACTGCATGGGTCCACTTATATGTAAATGTATCTTCTGTTTCTTATGATTTTCTTAATATTTTTTTCCTCTGGCATACATTAGTGTAAGAATACAGTATATAAATCATACTAGAGGTCCGGTGCATGAAATTTGTGCAGGGGGGCAGTCCCCTCATCTCAGCCTGCACCCTCTCTAATCTGGGACCCCTTGGGGGATGTCCAACTGCTGGTTTAGACCCTATCTCTGGGATTGGGTGTAAACCAGCAGTTGGGCATCCCTCTCACAATCCTGGACCACTGTTTCCTAATTGCTCACCTGCCTGCCTGCCTGGTTGCCTCTCACTGCTCCCCCTGCCAGCCTAATCATCCCTAACTGCCCCCCTGGTGACCTGGTCTCCCCTAATTGCTCCCCCAGCCAGCCTGGTCGCCCCAACTGCCCCCTCTCCTCATGGCCTGGTTGCCCCCAATTGCTCCCTTTGCCAGCCTGGTCGCACAGTCCAAAATGGAGGCTGTCTAAACTGTTCTTTGACAGAAAAGATGACTTGTTTCTTCTCACACTATGCATATAAATTCTTTGGTTAACCTCTTCCCATCTCCCCTCCCTTCTTCCTTTTGAGATTAGTCAGTCTGTTTCATGCTTCCATGTCTCTGGGTCTATTTTGTTAGTTTATTTCATTCATTAGATTCCACATATAAGTGGGATCATGTGATACTTGTCTTTCCATGATTGGCTTATCCTCACCTGATGACATACTTAGAGAGGGAGGGAGGAAGGAAGGAAGGGGAGAGAGAGAGAGAGAGAGAGAGAGAGAGAGAGAGAGAGAGAGAGAGAGAGAGAGAGAGAGAATATGAACTTACACTGGGAGGGAGGGAGAGAGGGAGAAAGAGAGAGATAGAGAGAGAGAGAGAGAGAGAGAGAGAGAGAGAGAGAGAATGAACTTACACTGGGCTGAGAAGTGAAGTTGGCACCTATCTTCATTTTAAAGTTGGCACCTATCTTCATTTTAGTTATTTTGCTCCTGGTTGAAATACTTGGTTTTAAATAAATATTTAAGCAATATATCTTTTGAAAGAGTAGATGTGACAAGTAGGTCTCATTGAATTATCTGAAATGGGTATTAAGTGTTTTTGTATTTTTTTTGCTTACCTGACTATTGGTTATCAAATAATAATTAGTTGTCAGTATCTTTAACAAGATATAGCATTTTTTAATCTAAATTCTGAGGACTGTATGCAATTTTCCATTATTGTAAAGAGAGCAGTAGAAATATATTTTCCTTGTATGGTAAGAAATAATGTTTAGGATTTGTGAATGTGAGAACACAGATGGGCTAAGAGTGACTTACATCCAGATGGCTTATGCGAGGAACTCAGTAAGAGGTGAGAGAGGGATGCTAATGTGGCAGAGAATAATAAATTAACAATTCAATATTGGCAAACTGAGGGATTTTGAAGAACTTTATATTTAGTTAACTTCTAATTTTTAAAAACGAAGCTTGCACATTGATAGGTTAATAACTAGACACACACACACACACACACACACACATAAATGAGTGTCATCTCTAATGACTTCAACCTAAGCACTTAAAAAAAAGTTTCTTTGAGGTATAATTAACATACATTATATTAGTTTTAGTTGTGCAACATGATTTAATATTTGTTTACATTGTGAAAAGATCACCACAATAAGTCTAGTTAATATCTGTCACCATATATCGTCATAAAAATGTTTTTTTAATTTTTTTCCTTGTGTTTAGGACTTTTAATATGACACTCTGTATATTCTTTTCCTTTTGGGAATCTACTTATTCACTTTTTTCAAAAGGCCAATGACTCCCAAACCCACATATATTATACATTCCATTATTAAGCCCACTTTCACTCTGTGGGCTCTGATGTCTGCATACCTGTAGATGACAGGTAAGTATTAGGGTGGCCTGTTAAAACATCTTCATTAACTATTTAGTTATTTCAGAATTATAGTTGACATATAATATATTAGTTTTAAGTGTACAAGTGATGAAATGTTCATATAATTTAGGAAATATTAATAATTGCCTTGATAAGTCTAGTATCCACTTGAAACCATATAAAGTTATTATTATATTATTGACTATATTCCCTATACTATACTTTATATCCCTGTGGATAATTTTATAACTGACAGCTTATAGTTCCATTTTTAAATGTTTTTCTTGATATTAGAGAGAGAGGAAGGAAGAGGGAGGGAGAGACAGAAACATCCATGAGAGAGAACCACCAACATCCATCAGCTGCATCCTGCGCTTCCCATGCTGGGGACAGGGAATGGAGCCTGCAACCCGGGCATGTGCCCTGACCAGGAATCAAACCCTGACCTCCTGGTCCATCGGTCAGGGCTCAACCACTGAACCACACTGGCTGAGCCAGTTTGTACTTCTTAATCTCTTTACCCCTTTTTCCTCTCCCCACTTACCCCTTCTTCCCCAATCTGGAAACCATCAGTTCTTTTTATCTATGAATTTGTTTCTGTTTTGTTTTGTTTATTTAATTATTATTATTATTTTTTTAAGATTTCACATAGAAGTGAGATCATATGATATTTGTCTTTCTGTCTTATTTACTTAGCATAATACTTTAGGTCCATTCATGGCAATATTTCATTTTTATGGTTGAGAAATATTTATTTCATAGTATATACATACCATATCTTTATCATTCGTCTATTGATAGACATCTAGGTTGCTTCCTATCTTGGCTGTTGTAAATAATGCTGCAGTCAGTGAACACAGGGGTGCATGTTATCTTTTTGAATTAATGTCTTCGTTTTTTTTCCAGATAAATTCCCAGAAGTGGCCTTGATGGGTCATATGGTTAATTTTGGGGGGAATCTTCATACTGGTTTTCCATAGTGGCTGCACCAGTTTGCAATCCCATCAATAGTGCCTCAGGGTTCTTTTTTCTCCACAACCTCCATAACACTTGTCATTTGTTGACTTTTTAATAACAGCCATTCCCACAGGTGTGAGATACTGCCTGATCGTGGTTTTAATTTGCAGTTCCCTGATGATTAGTGGTGTTAAGTATCTTTTCTTTCATCTCTTGGCCATCTGTATGTCTGTTCAGGTTCTCTGCCCATTTTTTATCATAATTGGATGTGTGTGTGTGTGTAGGCACATACAACTCAGAGTTGTATGAGTTCTTTATATATTTTAGTTATTAACCCCTTATCAGAAATGCATTTAAAAAATGTTTTCTCCCCTTCAGTAGGTAGGATTTTTTCTTTAGTTTGCTCTAGTCCTATTTCTTTATTTTTGCTTTTGTTATCTTTGCCCAAGGAGGCATATGTTACTGGATACCTAAACACAAAAATGACTCTTCTCTCTTCACCTCTTAAATAACAAACCATTCTGGATTTCCTCTTTGTTTTCTATAAGGTAGGCTTTTTTGGACCCTGAGAATCATTTCTGACCTGGCTTTCTCTGGCCCTGGTAGGATCAAGTCAAGAGCCAATCTCTGATTGCTTCCACCTGGTTGCATTGGCCCTCGCTCCTCTCACTTCTTACAGTGCCTCCCGCGCCTCTTGCCCTCTTCCTTCTCCCTTGATTTACAACTAGCAGCTTAGTTCAATGCCTTACCAGCTCCTGTACATGAACCCCATGCATGCCAAACCAATCTTTCTTGTTTTATTACCACCCTTCATGCTATTCATTCCATGCAGAAGGCTTTCCTTCTCCCACAGGACCTGCAGATTGAAATGGAGGGCATAACTCAACTGTTAACTCATCTTTGAAACGCCTTCTCTGATCTCCTGAAATACAGCCCCCACGGAGCCCAGGCCAGCAGTGTGAGCATGGCCTGGGAACTCGTCACACGTGCGAATTCTCAGGCTCCACTCCAGACCTAGGAATTGGAAACTCAGTGGAGAAGACATCAGGGTGGCAGTGCGTGTCTAACAAGCTTTCCAGGTCATTCTGATGCTTCTTGTTTGATAGCCACTGCCCTCCGTATTCCCATGTCTACATTCTCAGTCCCAAATGCTGAGGAGTCTTACTCTGCTCCTTAGCCCACTTCTACTTTTTTAGTATGCTGTTTTTTTCATTTTGAACACCCAGGCTCTTTTGTAGCTACTTCTAATTCCTCATTTAACATGTCAGGCTCCAAATTCACTTCCTTGAGAAATGCTCAGTTCACTCTTTGTAACAGGTGTTCCGTTTCTACTGGGCTCACTTCTGCCTGTTGGCCATGCTGCTTTGTATGGACTTGGGCTGATGGCTCTAAGTATGTTCTGCCTTTTCAACAGGTAGGATGGTAAAATGTGTTCCTCCAGACCGGGATAAGACATATTTGGTACGTACTTTTGGTATATCAGTTTCACTAAGAGATTTGAGAAAATACATTTAAATAATGTCAAAACAATCCTATCCTATAAAATAAAAGCCTAATATGCAAATTCTCCCCTCAACTGGGAGTTTGGGTATTTGGGAGTTCAGCCAGGGGCAGGGATGGCCAGCCAACCACAGGAAGGAAGGCCCAAGCTGGTGGCAGGCAACTGCTGGGAGACCCTATCTGTGCACGAATTTCCATGCACTGGGCCTCTATAAATATATATTATCATATGGAATGCAAAACATGCATGTATTTTCAAGGTTAGCGATATCTGTGCCCAGGTAACGTTTGACTGTGTCTTAAGCTGCCCAGGGTCTTTATTAATTCCTTCTGCTCTGGTATTAGAAGTATGTTAGTTAAAAAGTCCGAGGCACTTTGGATGACTCTGGGGAATGGGAGCATGTGCCCTGAGTTGCTACAGTGATTGATTCACGTGTTTGGCCTTTGTTTTCTCATTTGAAAAAATTAGGATAATACCGCCTACTTCCTATGATTGTTGTATTGCAAGGATTAAGTGAGATTTGGTAGGTAATTAATGTTATCCTACAATCCCTGACCTACATAAGGGGCTTTAAAAATGGTACTTTTTTTGTTTTGATTAACTCAGCTAGGACAGGGCATTTTAAAAAGATGTTCATTCCATAGAAGCCTGTGTTCTCTGCACAGCAGGCCCTTAGTAAGTGTGTTGACCAGCACGTGTGGTGCTTTCTGTTCTGCTCTATGCAGGCATCCTAATTGTATGGGGCTTTGAAGTTTAGTGTTTTACACTCATTAACAAATGGTAAGAAATATCACTTGACTTTCTGACAAATCTATTCCATTTCTTAAATTTTTCATTGGACTTTAGTTTTAATGGATGATAGCTTACATCCTAATAGTATCTGAGAGGTTTTTATGGTTTTTCCGTAGAATAAATTAGGCCAGCTAAATGGGCTTTTTGACACAATGCCCTACCTACCGAGAGTGTGTTTCATTGTACACGGCCGGTTTAATCAGTGCTATTTGAAGACAGTTTCAAACTACTTTGGTGCTTGGTTTTCTGTTTGACTTTTATTCTCTTCCAGGCAGTTCCTATTAATTGAACCGTACAATGGCCTAACATAGAGAAGGTGAGCAGATGACATGAAAAGTTTAATCATTACAGTGGCATTTCAGACAAACGCTATAGTTTACAAAGTACTTCAATGTGCCTTGTATCCTAGCTCCCAATATCATATGAAGTGGGCGTTATTGTTATTATATTTGCTGATTAAAAACTGAGGCTCAGATGAATGACTTGTTCAAGATCACAGAACCAGAGGTGGAACAGAAGCCTGGGAAATCGCTGATGACACCGTTATGATGAACATTCCCACTCTCTCACTGGTCACCACATGCAGATAGCAGCTTCCTGCCTCCAGAAGCACTGTCTCCAGCAGTGTATCCATGTGGCACCAGAGTCAGACAACTTGGGGTTCAAATCCTGGCTTTACCACTTCTTTCTGTGAAACCTCAGGCAAGTCTAACCTCTCTGTCCAATAGGGGAATATCGTATTCATCTCATAGAATTGTATTAAAGTAAGTTAATAAATAGAAATCTATTAAAACAGTCCTTGGACATAGTAAGCACCATGAAAGTGTTAGCTATTATTATTCTGACTCTTATCTTTATTATAGTGGAGTGGTTGAAGTGTTTTACATGAAAGTACTTAGGCATAACTGAAATTTATAGAAATGGAAGTCAGAACTTATGTAAAGCACTTATTCTGGCAGAACTATTGAATTCTTCATCCAGCCTCCGTGCACCTCCTCTAGACTTCACTTCACGCACTGCCCTGGGGGAAAAGAACACTTGGAGCACCTGCCCCTCTTCCTAAAAATTGGAATGTTACACGAGAACTCCAGTAAGGTGCCTCCTGCCCCTCCACTCCGGCAGCCCTTCCTCCTTTCTGAAAGAAACACACGCACACCACCCACACGATAACGTGAGTTGTTGGCTTTCTTTAGAAACTCTAGTCTGGCTTGTAGAATTTTCACAAGTGGACCAGGTATCCTGTTCATGCAGTGGTGTCTGGTTTTCCTTCTGGCTTCGCCGAAGTACCCGTTCTCAGGGAACCTTCCTTCTGGTGAGGGAGCGCCAGACCTGGCTGCCTTCCAGCTGCTGCTGCTCCTATCAGGCCGTGCTAGGCACAGCAGACTGCCCGTGCTCACTCTTCCCCCTGGTCATTTTCCGAGAGGCTTGACGCTTTTCCTCAGCGAACGTGTATCTGTTTTACTCTTCAAAATTAAAATTCTGGTAAATGTTGGAAATGGGGAATTAAAATTTGTGAAACTGCAAATGAGTCTTAAAGTTTGCACTTGTCTTATGGATAGCATGTGCAGAATGTTTTTGTCTTAATTGCCTTTTCTGTATATGAAAGCTGGAAGCTGAGCGTGCCGCCTGGTTAGGAAATGAAGTACTTACAGAAACATACTCACTTTTAATTCATTAATGGCTATAATCAAGATGAAAAGCTTTTCTTAATAATTAATGTCAAGAGAAGTGTAAACTTACGACAGCTTTATGACTTGTCTCCAGAGGATGTATAGATGTGACTGGGTTTGTGAGTAATTTTTTTTTTTTTTTTTCAGTTCTTTTGATTTTTTTTCTTTTGTGGAAGGTCTTATGTTTCAGCCTTGGCTTGCTGTAGAGTTAGGAACAAACCCTTGTGTGTCTACAGACTCATTCACTCTTAAAAGGGTGAGTGTATTTTAAAGTCTTAAGATGACAGGTATTTGGCCCCGGTGGTCCTGTTAGGGCCTCTCTTTCTAAGCCTGACTCTGCCTTTGAGGAGGGGCTAGCTGCCTGCTTTTAGAGGGTGTTCATTTCTCGATACACCTAGAAAAACTCAGAATGGAAATTTTCTAGAATTCGAGCGGCTTCCTCGTTTGGTGGCCCAGGAGCACGTGGGAAGCACTTTGTGGATCTATTCGTGGGCACCCACGTACTGGTTCTGGCGCACTGCCCACTGCCCACTGTTTGGGGTCGTGGCTCTTCCCAGGAGAGAACAGCCCCTCCCCTGCAGGCAGTTACTGACGCTGGTCCCTCCCCTGACTGGAGCTTAGTGTCAGGTGCTCTCTCTGAAGTGGTCCATACTGTGCAGAAGGTTGAAGGCACATCAGTGACTGAAGCCCAATCCAGGCTCTTAACCTGGAGTCCTCCTTGAAGGGTGCGGCTCCTCTCCTGCACTGAGTGTTCACCAGAGCAAGTCCCTCCCGCTTCCTCATGATATAAAAGCTTTTAGTTCCTCCTAACAGGTGCTGCCACAGTTTATTTACAACCAGTGTGTTCAGATGAAAAGTCCAGAAATATTGCAGTATCTCAACTGGAGTTTTGTCCGGCTGGTTGGGGAGGGAGCGGCCGGCATTGGCTGTAAGTGAGATGCCTTAGCTTCCTGGAAGCCTGGGAGGGGCTTTCTGTCCGGCATGGAAGCGAGCTGTGCAGAACCTGGGCCAGGAGTGGGACTGATTGGTCCCTGGTATCTTCATAATCGTATTCACATGTGGCGAGCTTTCGTGCTCTCCGGCATTCCTGATCTTGATGGAGCATGACACACGTTAGAACTCTCTGGGCCTTCTAGGCTTGTATGGAAGCACAGACTGGAGGTCCTCTTTGGGAGAATTGGCCAGTGTTTCATTTAACCCCTTCCTTCCCAGCCCGTTTGAGCTCACAATGGCAAACGTAAATGTGCACTTGAATGTTGATGCAGCTTCTTGGTGTGAAGGCTTGTTAAGCTTTTGAAGTTTTTGATTTATGTTTCCATCGCATTTTCTCCTTCCTGAGAAATCTCCCCAGAGCCGGAAGTGGTTGGGCTGTATTAGTGGATGTTTATGTTGTCCTGTGGCAGCTGGTTTCCTGATTTGTTTTCACAGGGCAGTTACAGTAAGTGAATGGCATGCCGACTATTTTACTGAGATTTCAGACTATCTGAAGAATACTTTCCGGTTTACTAATTGGTAGATAATACTGAGTACATTGATGTTGACACAAGCAAATGGGTCTGAAATGATTTGAAGTGAACTTCATTAAAAGATGCTCTAATCAAGTCAGCAGGAAATGTCAAACTAGTTCTGCCTTCAGTCACTGGAGACCTGGCACCCTTGAAGACTTGGGGTGCTGTAGTTTTTGTGGCTCTGGTTTCAGGTCATCCTGCGGGGTGGACCCCAAGCCCTGGCCAGTCCACGATAATAGGGAGGCTTCTTATCGCTTTTCATCATTTTTTATTTTTTCGTGTCCCCTTCTTTTTTTTTTTCTTTTTTCCCTTTTTTTTCATTTCCCCCCCCCCCCCCCCTCTTAAAGTCTTTGCTAGAAAGTAACATAAATTATTAACTACCTGTATGGTTAAATGAGCAGACTCTAAAAATCATGGTTGTAAGGCTGGATTCTCATCATGCATTATGGATTAGCTACATGGGAGTCCTGTGTGTTGTCCACTCTGGCCTGGAAGAGAGGAGCTTACCCGGTACCCATTTCAGCAGAAACCTATTCTAGAATTGACACTAATGTGCCCATCAAACACATCAGGATAAATCTCCCCAAATGCATTTAAATTCCCAGGCTAACACAGCGTCTGTCCTACTGTCATTCTTGTAAAGAGTTATAGAGACTGCTCCATCACAGCTGACCACGTGGGCCCTGGTCTGGTGGCTCAGTTGGTTGTAGTGTCATCTGGTCCACCAAAAGGTTACAGGTTAGATTCCCGGTCAGGGCACGTACTTAGGTTGTGGGTTCGATCCTGGGTCATGGCCCATACAGGAGGCAACCTATCAGTGTTTCCCTGTTGCATTGATGTTTCTCTTTCCCTTCCTCTCTCTCTTTCCCTTCCTCTCTCTCTCTCCTTAAAAAAATAAAAAAATAAAAAATAAAAATCAATAAACATATCCTCTGGTGAGGATTTAAAAAAACTGACTACTTGGACACAAAAATCTGAGGCCATGAAATTAAGTAAATAGAACAGTGAAGAAGTGAAGGCAGCTGAGTCAGGAAAGACCTTTCAGGATTGAGATCTCACTTTTTTCCTCTCCGACTGTGTGATCTATGCAAGTAGCTTAGCCTGCCTGAGCCCTAGTTTCCTTGTCTGTAAAGGGGGATAGGAACATCTCCCCTGTGAGCTTGTGGGGACGTCTGTCTAGGTCTGTGTTTATGCTTATGGCTCTGAAACATTTAGCACAGTACACGCACGTGGTACGAGCCCTTCTGGCTGTCACCAATGGAAGTTATTTCTTCTTTGGATACCTGTGGGTTTCATATGCTAAGGCATTAGCCAGACATCTTGTTTCTACTCATTTTAAGTTTATAAAAACCTCTCCTGTCTCTCAGAACATAGCTGCCAGATGATGATCTGCTATTGGATTTGTTGAGTCGGTTACCCCCCACGTTCATGCAGGAGAGTGCTGGCAATGCTTGCTGCAGTGATCTCATTTTCCCCTTTGAATTCCACCAAACTGCCTTTTTTCCTTCAAGCCCGGACACAATGTGCTGAGGTATAATGCTCCCAGGCAGAGATCAAGGGCTCTAATTATTTCTCAGTAAAAATAATAGGATGCAGGAGTGTGTATAATGCTAATGAAATCTAGCTACATGGCAAGCGGCCTGTTCTTTTGTTTCCTCCTTAGCATCACATCTGCCCTGCTAAGTGGCCTTACAGTTTGGGTATCTTCTCGGGAACATTCTTGTGGGCCCGCCTGACACTGTAACCTTGTAAGCCCCACGCTTGATGGACAGCAGTGCCTCCTGGTAATCACTCTGAAGTGTCCTACTGGATTAGGAGACCGATAAAGTGTGCTGATACCAGTGAAGCATATTCTGGATCACACAAACAGCGTCCCTCAGTGGCCTGGCGTTGTTCTGAGCTTCTGGCCATATTGCATATGAATGTGGCCTGTGCGCTTGAGTAGAACGGCCTAACTCATTCACCCAGGGCCCACGGGGCAGCTGTGAGGTGGTTCCCTCCATCCCCTCCCCCGTTAATGCCACAGTGTGTTTTTAAAAGGCGGGGGAGGGAAAAACAAAACCAAACCTCTCCCTGGAATGACCCTATTAGCTTTTCACTGCTTCCTGTAAATGGGCTGGAAATGCAATAACCTGTGATGACTGGGAGAGGAGGGCCAGCCTCCGCTGACAACACCAAATGTGAAATGTCACCCTGGCCTGCGGCTGCGGCCGGTGGGCTCCTGTGGACTGCCCCCCTCGGTGGGCAGGGGGCTTAAGTCAGGCTGAGAAAATGAGAAAAATGCTTAGGGGATGTGACTGATGTCTCCAGTGTGCCCTGCGCTACATAAACCCATTATGTGCTTTAATTTAATGTTCTCCATAAAGATCCAGGGCCTGTCAGGAGAAGGGAAGAGACAAGCCATCCATCTTCAGTGGATTGCGAATGGGATTTTATATTTTTTAAAATACGCATCCACCTAACGCATACTTTCCCCCTTCACTCAGTTTTCTCCAGGTCAGCTGCATTTCCCGTCTTGCCTCGCCTCGGCCACACCTGCCTGTGGGTTGCTTTGCTCAGAGGAATAAGACTAATGTGTGAAATATTTAGCGGGGCTAACTGACTCAGGTGAGGGAGCGGCCACAGGTGCAGAGAGCCCGTGTCTGTCAGCGCTGCGCAATGCCACCGCAGACGTCCGGGGCGCCGGGCTCACCGAGGCCTGTGGGTGGCAGAGCGTTTCTCGCAAGGAGCCATGGGGCCGGATGGGGGGAAGTAACTCGCACCTGGAACTGGAAGAGGGAGTAACTCTTTCTGTAGACACGTGGCTCCTCTTGCTGTCTTCCGGCTTCAGGTGTAGATTGGGAGGTGAGAGGGAGTCTGGCACTTCAGGTGGGGACATTTGAACACTGGCCTGCACTTCCCTAAAGCAGGCTGACATTTGCTGATGGTTTTAATTGACGAGTGAGGAAGTAGGCAACCCAGTGGGTCAGTGAGAATTTTTTTCATTATAAAAACATAACCTTTCCGAAAGTAGTACCCAGTGGTAGAGAAATGTCAGGTACCTGGGTTTTCATAAAGGAAAGGCAGGCAGATCTGTATTAATTTCCTATAATATGATTATGATAGACTAATGTACATATATACCTCATTCTCTTAGAAATATATTTTTCTATTGATTTCAGATAGGAAGGGAGAGGGAGAGAGAAAGAGAAATGTCAGTGATGAAAGAGAATCATTGATCAGCTGCCGCCTGAACCCCTCTACTGGGATTGAACCCACAACCCAGGCATGTGCCCTGACCCGGAATGGGACCTTGACCTCCTGTGTGCTCAACCACTGAGCCACACCAGCCAGGTATATACCTCATTCTCTTATTTTTATTTTTTAATCCTCTCCTGAGGATGATTTTTCAGAGAGAGTAGAAGAGAGAGGGAAAGACGGAGAGAAATACCCATGAGAGAGAAGCACATTGATTGGTTGCCTCCTGCACATGCCCCAAAGGGCTGGGGAAGGAGCCTGCAACTGAGGTACTTGCCATTGACCTGAATTGAACCTGGAACCCTTCAGTCCTCAGGCCAATGCTCTGTCCACTGAGCCACACTGGCTGGGCATTTACCTCATTCTCTTTTTCTCGTTGGCCACTGTGTGAAGGTGAAAATAATTGTGACACAGATATTTTAGTTTGAATTGATTTTTTTTTTTTAATCGGGGAGGGCTTATGGCATGGTGAGGAATGACTTAAGCACAGGAAATATAAATATTGTAGCAAATGTTGATGTTGGGCATTAGTCTCGGTTGTTCGTTCTTCTGGAGGCAGAGGTGGCTTTGTGGGTAGCCTTGTCTCCATGGCTGCATCAGAAGGAAGTTGGTGAGAGAAAGCAGGAGGCGTCCACCCATGTGGGTCCCTGGGACCCCTCAGGAGGTCCATCCTGAACTCATGCCATGTTCTGTGTGCTTTCCCGCGGGATCCGTGCTGTCAGCGGCTCGAAGGGCTATAAAGAGCCGGAAATGGAGCCCTCGCTCCTGCCAGCTGTCTCAGTGGTTTCCCTGCAGGGTCACAGGAGCTTCTGTTTCGTGTTATTCATCCCCTGCCCCCCGTCACTCTCCCTTCTGCAGACCACACTGATGTCCCTGCCACATCCCCCTCCGCCTCCTCCCCACTCTCTTCTGCGGAATCTCCAGGAAAGGGTGCTCCTGGCGCCTGCCATATGGACTGATGCTCAGACTTGAAGGGCTTCCTTCAGTCTTCCTGCTTTGAAGTCACAGGCTCTGGGCCCTGCAGGGGCAGGGCAGTTAGGTCTTGTTTGATTGGACACTCACCTTGTTGTGCCCGGACACTTTCCAAACGGATGATGGTTTCCAGCATCCCTTTCCCCACTCCTCCTCCTCCTCCTCGCCAAAAACAAATTACTTGGAGAATATTTAATTGGTTCGTGAGCTCATGTTTTAATTCTGTGACGGGAGGTGCGCCCCTCGGCCGCAGAGGTCGCTGAGGGTGGTGGCCCACCTTGCAGAACTCAGGTGCTGCCCGCAGACCCGCACTGCCGCCCCGCAGAGGGAGCGTCTTTGTCTTTTCCTCTGCTGCCCCAGTCGCTCATAATTAGGGCTCAGCCCTGCCAGCAAGCCTGCTCCTCCTGGTCTCATGGCCCTCCTCTGGTGAACAGCAGTTCCTTGAGCAAGTGGCCATGGAACCACCTCCGTCCTGAGATGCTACCTCAGAAGGCCACCCTCCACTCGGGCCTTAGCATTGCCCCGGGCCTGCCCTGCAGCAGTTGCCCCATTATCTCCTGTTTCCTTATAAAATAGCCCTTTCTGCCTCAGCCCTGCAACCCTCCCTGTTTGCACTGGGCTTCCCTGGGCCCAGGCCTTGCTGCCCTTCATTCCAGCCCCCTCTCCCGCCCCCCCAGGCTTCGCCCACCTCTCCTTGTCCACAGCCCGCTTTGGAGTTTGGGGTTCAGGTTCGGGGTTCAGGATCTCATTCGCTCCACAGCTTCAGGGGTTGCTTCAGCCCGGCCTATTTTTTTCATCCCTGAACTGCATTGCCAGCTGCCTACTGTGCTTGCCACTCAGTGGACCCTACTGTCCCTCACACTCCTCTTGTTTAGAACAGAACATGTCTCTGCCTAGTCTCGTCTCAGACACCAAACAATTAGACAATTCCCCAGAAAGGCTGTCCCTGCCCCTCCCTGAAAGCTACCCCATCAGCCCTGTGTCCTTGTTCCTCTCTCTCATTTCCCCCGCATCCTCTGAGCCGCAGGGCTCTGCACGTCTCCCAGGCCCGGTGCACGGCGCCACTGGCTCTCTGGCCTCGCTCACGCAACGTGCCCGCAGCAGGCCTCCCCTCGCCGCCTCATGGGGCAAGCTGCTCACTCCCTATTCCCCATGGCTTTGTCCAGTGGGCCCCACTCGTCCCACTGCGGACGGATTTATCTTCCCCAAACGCGGTTCTGACCATGGTCTAACTCCAAAACCTTTCAAAGCAAAATTCCTCGGCCTGCTGAGCACCTGTGTCAATCAGCTGTTCCGACTTGCCATCATCTGCAGTTATAGTTTCTCACTATTGTGAATTTTTAAAATACTTGTCTTCCAGCATATCCTTACGTAGCAGCTGTTTTCAACTGGTGTGCGGCAAGAATTTTTCATGTGCAATACCTGGCTATTTATCTTTCCCCCTAGACTGTCAAAAAAGTGACAGCACTCAACACAAGAGCTGCCCGGTGTGAATGAATCAAAGTTGCACCTATTTTTGGTCAGATTGGCAAGAAATACTTTTTGGTGTGCCGCAGAATTTCAGTAATGAGGGTGTATGTGTGCCAGGAGGTGAAAAGGTGGGAAATCGCTGTTAGAGCGAGTGTTTGCTCTGTGCATTTCTCTGCGGAGACCAAGCCTTTCCCAACCCCCTGGCTGATCTGATCTATTGTTCAGGAGCACATACATAAAAGCAGAAGTATTAACTAAATCTTGTGAGCCACCTAGCACCCGACCACCTACATGTTAGGGGTCCAACAAATATTTATTGAATGAATCAATGAACGTCTATGCACTGAAGTTCTGCCTCAGGTTAGCAGTCTAACCCAAAGTTAATAAAGATCTCTTCCTACTAAAGATCTCTTGTCTAATTGTTTTCGGAGCCTTTCTACTTAGCCATGCAAATGAGTGTGGGTTCAAGGGCTCAGGACCTGAGAGAAATTGATCTATACTTGAAATAAATCAGACTGTGGCCAAGCAAGGATTTTAGTAAAAGAAAAATGGGGAACCGAGAGCCAGCGGCCAGTTGTCAATGTAAGTGACGTGGTTCTCTCTTTCTTTCTTCCGGGACATTCCTGGTAGGAGGAGGCTTTATCTGCGTGGCCCGGGCAGAGCCTCAGCAGTCCAGTTCAAAGGGCCGAGACAGGGAGAGTGAGATACAGAGGGGAAAAGGTACAGGGCCTGCGCTTGTTAGCTAAATGACTTCATCATCCTTATTATTGCTATTGCTCGGTTTTCACTTTTCATTGTCACTTTACAAAAGCGGGAGCACGCCAAAACCCGTTTGGCTCAGCGGTAGGGCGTCGGCCTGCGGACTGAAAGGTCCCGGGTTCGATTCCGGTCAAGGGCATGTACCTTGGTTGCGGGCACATCCCCAGTAGGGGGTGTGCAGGAGGCGGCTGATCGATGATTCTCTCTCATCGATGTTTCTGACTCTATCCCTCTCTCTTCCTCTCTGTGAAAAATCAATAAAATATATTTAAAAAAAAATAATAAATAAATAAATAACAAAAGCGGGAGCACACCTTCAGAGGAGATGTCGGAGTAAGGAAGGGGGAATGTGTGCTCTCAGGCCGTCACAGGTTCTGCTCTGGCACCAGACTGCAGGTGGGAGGATGTTGTCAGGCTTCCAGGTAAGGCTGCGCAGCTGCATTGTGTTGTTCCGGGCTGTCGGTGAGCGTTGCATCGTGTGACACGCTGCCAGCAGGTGGGCAGCCTGGCCTGTGGGCTGACCTTCAGGGCCATTTGCAGTTATGGCAAACCAGGCCGGGGCGAGGCTCGCTCGGGGCAGCCTGGGTGGCAAGGGCAGGCATGCAGCTCGCCCGGCCCACGTCTGCCGGCTGTGCCACCGCGCTCGCTGCCAGGAGGTAAGACTGCGGCGCTTACCAAAGCCTGCGCCTGGGCGGGAGCTTCTCCAGAAGCTGCGTCTCCCGGCCTGTGCCAGCCGGAGGAGCGTGCCAGGCTCCGGTGCCGCTTTGCAGGGACTGCCGCCCCTGACTGAGGGCGTGTGCCTTTCCCAATCTCAGTCCTCCTGTGGGAGACCCCGGAGGCTTATAGAAGGTTGAACAGGTTACTCACATGCACTCAGAAATGGGGTGGCCCGAGAGCGGGAGGCCGGGAGTCTCAGTGTTGGGGGGAAGTACTCAGAGGCCGTTTATTTCCAAAACGTATTGAACCCACTGACACCGTATGCACCTGCGGCCGGAGTCACACTCCGCTGCTGTCTGAGATGGGGGCAGCCGGTGGCTAAGGGAGCAGAGTCAGCTTTGTGTGTGAAAGGCTCCATGTAATCTCTAGGCTCACTGGTCGGGGGAGGACACTGGCCACAGCGCTCCCTCAGACACTAACAGGAGGCAAAGGAGCCCCTGCCCATCCCCGCTCTGAGCTGGCTCTCCATGGGGAGCAGAGGGAGCCAGAGGGGCAGGGACAACACCTCTGCCTTTCTTTTCTGGAGAGAAAAGCGGGTGTGAGTGAAATTCGTGTATAACGTTGGGTTTCTCACGGGAAAGTGTTATTGTGACGTTGCAGTTACACATTTATGTGTAGAAAGTATTCACTTACAGGAAGGGAACATACTTTTTGCGTGTGTCTCAGAGCTCTGCCCCTTGCCGGCAGGGAGCGGTGGGAGAGTGTGTGCCGGGAGAGGACCGTGCAGGAGGCTTAGGCCGGCAGGGCCATCGGCCCAGACCATCTCGGCGGGAACACTGGTGCATTGTGGCAGCGGCCCTCCCCTCCACATCGCCGTTATAATTATGGAGCCGGCACACTGCTCTGGCACGGTGTGCTTCCCTCCTGAATGGACGGCATTGTTCTGGGTAAAACAACCCGGGCATCGGGTCCACGCATATGCCGCTTTTTTGGCTCTCGAGAGGTTTCCTTGTTTCCACGATGAGCGATTAGCCGATCGTGGAGCCTCGCTCAGCATTTTTCGCAAAGAGGGTATCTGCTCCTACTTTGAAGGACTTGGATTACAATAATCCGTGAGATCGTTGTTTGTCTTAACTTAGAAATACGTCAATGGAAATAGCGGTTGAGGGAGCTACGGGCCGAGCGCGGAGGACTGGCTGGCAGAAGCGGTGTCGGGCAGGAGGCATTGGTGTGTGTGGCTGTTCAGTGGCTCCCAAGGGGGGGGTGGAAGGGGCAGTGCGCAGTGCGCAGGGGAAGGGCCGCAGAGCACTTAGAGGCCAGGACCAGAGACTTCTCAAGGCAAGACGAGAAGGTGTGCGGACAGGGAGGGCCAGCGTCCTGCAGATAACAGTTGTCATATCTGTTATAATTGCTGCAAACGTTTATGAGCACGGACTGCCTGCCGAGCGCTGCTCTAAGCCTCTATGTTCCTTGCTCATGGAGTTCTCTCCTCTCCTCTGGTGTCTGTGATCCCGCTTCCTGACGAGGAGAGGGAGCCTGGCTCCACCGCTCGCTGCATTTTCCTGTCTGGAGATCGCAGCCGGCAAAGCTGGGCCTGGGTCCCGGCTGCCTCTCCGAGTGTGGAACACACGGGGAAGGCAGAGCTCGTGGTTTTATCTGAGTGTAGAACACTCGGGGAAGGCAGAGCTCATGGTGTTAAAGCCTTTACAATGTGGGTCATGTTCCTTACTACATGGAGAGGCATCGAGGTTTTGGAAAATTAATCAGAGCTCCACAGGCTGCCCCTGGCACGTCAGCTCCTCGCTACCCCAGCCCAGACTGATTGGGGAGTCGGGGGGGGGGGGGGGTTGTTAGGGAGTAGGGGAGGGTGGGAGGGAGACAGAACAGGCCCACGGTGCTCTCCCCTGCTGCCCCCAGAGGCTGCTGCGCTGGATGCTGAGGGTGTCTAGTTCAGTTTCTTTTTTTAAAAAAAATATATATTTTATTGATTTTTTACAGAGAGGAAGAGAGAGAGAGAAGAGAGTTAGAAACATCGATGAGAGAGAATCATCGATCAGCTGCCTCTTGCACACCCCCTACTGGGGATGTGCCCGCAACCAAGGTACATGCCCTTGACCAGAATCGAACCTGGGACCCTTCAATCCGCAGGCCAATGCTCTATCCACTGAGCCAAACAGGTTTCGGCAAGTTCAATTTCTTGCTGGAAAAGATTCTTCCCGAATCAGGCTCGTCCTCCATGTGATGCTGACTCACGGGGATTCCTTCTGTGTTCTGCACTGTCCACGTTGGGCTTTGCTGTTTTTATATGTTCTTGCCAGAACGCACTTATTCATTCTCTGTCTTTATTGGTGTTTCGGTTGAGATGGCACTTTCCCATTCTCAACCCCATTGTCCTGCGGCTTTTAATTTCACAAAACAGTGGCCTGTGGGGCTGACGCTCCCGGGCTGGTCCTCCTCAGAGAAGCGGTTTGGGGGCAGGTTTGAAAGTCTGTTCGGCTTCCCATGGCAGCCTGGCATTTAGATTCAAGGAAGCCCTCTTTACATACAGTTGCAATTTCTTAATTTAAATAAACAGGAGTTTATTTATTTAAGGATTTTATGGCAAGACAAAAGGTTTGGGATTTTCTCCCCTGCTCTCACTTTTCCGTCCTGTTTTGAGCTGGCCAACCGCAGATGGGTGTCTCGTTGGATTTTGATGTGTCTGCAGATTCAGGCATATTTTCTGGAGATTTTACCCAGGCTAAGCACATGGGTTTTCAAAGTCAAGTGTGAAAATTTATACTCAGATGCTTACTGTATGTCTCTATGTCATGTTACTGTTAAAATGAAGACTTTTATGAAATTCTGCTCATTGAGCACCTATGATGTGAAAGGGAGGGGAACGGAGGGGAGAGAGCAGCTGGGGAATGGAAGACCTGGGTTGGGTGCTGGCCTGGCAGTTTCTCACTGGACTCCCCTCTGACTCACCGCAGAGGTGCGAGGCGGGGATCACGGAGTGCATGCCAAAGCCCACAGGCCCTAGCGTCTGGGGAGCACTCAGGGTGCAGTGACGGTGAGTCTGTGCCACTTTTAGGAATTCCGAGGTGGGCGAGCAGCAGTGCCTGTGCCTCCTGCACGGGTGGCCTGGTGACGGCAGAGCCTTCCAGATGCAGGAAGCACACGGGCGCGGGCAGAGGGAGGTTGGGGGCCACGGAAGTCCTTCAGTTAAACGTAGTGGGTCAGTGCTGCAGCGTGCCTCCTCCCAGTGTTAATGTGATGGAAAATAGTCAATGGACGCCGTGTTATTGAGGTTTATAATACACGGACCTACATTGTTTCATTCGATTCTTGGGAAAACACTATTTGACTGACAGGGATGGCTGTCTCTATGTTTCACTGGATTTGAGTGACTTGCCCCAAATCACATAGGTAGTGGGAGGTTTAGGATAAAAGTTCACGTTAGCATTTCTGGTCCAGTGCTCTTCCTACTGTAGCATTCATCTCCTCATATGTTTAATCTATATACATAGCTTAATGAGCCTTTAATTATCATGTAATGAAACTTTAAGCTGAAACAGTTTCACTCAAACTCATCTGACGTAAGATAAAATTATACAAAATCAAATGGAGGTTATACGTTAGCCTCTGTATATCACTTGTGACCTTGTAATTAAAACCTCCCCCAATAATTATAGCTGTTCCTCCCTATTGCTAGGGCTCTGTAGAGTCCAGATTTCACCTCCAAACATTACTTTAAGTGCTAGTTCCTTTTTATTTGATATGTCTTATGTGTTATAGAATGGACAAAAAACTGCTTATATGCATTCAGATCTGCCTGTATACAACCAGTAGCCATATATACCTCGTTCTTACTATTATTCTGCATTAATGACAACAAAAGATAGTTTCATTATACTTGATTCAAACATGTTTGATTTTTGCAGAAACTGTTATGATTATAGTTCTTTTGCCATCACTGATTTAAAAAATATATATATTTTTATTGATTTCAGAGAGGAAGTTAGAGGGAGAGAGGGGAAGAGAAAGAGGGGGAGGGAGGGAGGGAGGGAGGGAGGGAGGGAGAGAGAGAGAGAGAGAGAGAGAGAGAGAGAGTGAGAGAGAGAGAGATACATCAATGATGTGATAGAATCATTGATTGGCTGCCTTCTGCAGGCCGCATACTGTGGATGGAGCCCACAAACTGGGCATGTGCCCTGTCTGGGAATCGAACTGTGACCTCCTGGTTCATAGATTGATATTCAGCCACTGAGCCACACCAGCAGACAGCAGCACTGGTGTTTAATAGCAATGCACAGCAGGAAAGGACGCCCAGACGACTCCCATGCTCTTTGCTCTCTGGGAGCCACGCCGCTGAGCCAGGTGCAGGGCATCCCTGGAAGGCTGAGCGAGGCTCCCTTCCTGCCTGCACCTAGCTGCTCCTGGTCCCGCCCTGCATTTCCAAACGTGAGCGCCAGGCATTTCCAAACGTGAGCGCCAGGCATGCTGTGGCCCTGCTCTGAGGGGAGCTCTGTGAGTGGGCAGACAGCTGAAGCCCGCGTGGGGCAGTGCTCCCGGTGCCAGGCACACAGGCTGATGGCCTCTCACAGGGAGGAGCACTGGCGAGGGCTGCCTTCCCTTGGTTTTCAGGGAAGGTGTTTTACATTGTCCCTGTGGTCAGGGGGAGGCCTGAGGCGGGAGTGTAGGCGCCATGGTGCAGAACCTGCGCGGCTTTCCTGGATACTGAGGGTTTCCTCGGGGCTGCCCTCCATAGGAGGCTTTCCGTAGTGGAAAGAGGCATTGAGGCACCGCAGGGCCTGGCCCTGAGTGGGTTTGCCTGTGGCCCCTGGTAATGTGTGGGCTCTTGACTTCCTGCAGGAAAAGTTTCAAAACTCAAGTCCCAGGTGAGTTTTAAAGGACGCTCATTGAAGCTGGGGCTAGTGGGACAAGGAAGGCTGGGGATCAGCCTCGCTGGCTGCCTTGGCTCCCTGAGAAGTCAGGAGAGGGGCTTTGGGGACAGGCTCAGGGGGTTTGCCAGGATAAACTGCCACTGCCCACTGCTGCCCTGGTGGCAAACCTGTGGGGTTCCAAGTTTAGGAGATGCACGCTTGTGGGGGGAAAAAGGGGTGGGTGTGGGCATGCTCCTGGGAGGGAGAGCTAGCAGGTCGGGACCTTCCATTCGCAGCCTTTTAAAGGCTGGCTAGGTGCTTACAGAGAAGGATTTCAGTAGAATATTCACCAGCTTTGCTGGTGTACCAAAATGAGATGTATTCCCTAAAGGAACCTTTCTTGGGTGTGATTGGCACAGCTGGCACTAATATGGTTGGGGGTCACCACAGCATGAGGAACTGTGTTAAAGGGTCGCGCATTAGAGAGGCTGAGAACCACTAAGAGAGAGCCTTTGTATTTACCAGATGGCAGCAAACTGCTTGGCTGTCAAACTACCTGCCTCAGTTTCCCTATTCCTGGCTTACTAGCCTGCCTGAGGTGAGCATTCCAAGGGCTTTGCTCACATTTGAGTTGTTAGTGGATATTATTTCAAGTGTACATGGAGATTTCCCGACAGGCATTGTATTTATATTTTCTCCTCTCCTCATTTCCCCCTTAAAATTCTTCTGTTCTTAGAGAAACCCCTACTACCTCCCCTGCACACCTTTTTATCCCCCTTTTCAAATGCATTGACATTTTGGAAAGGAATGATTCAGTTATCGAACATTTCAGTGAGGGTGGCTCATAATTTTTGGAGCTTAATGTATGGGGCTTTTTGAGTTTCTGTTTTGATTTTGCAGTTGTGAGAAGAAGCCAGGGCTGAAAGCGGTGGCTGGTGTGACCGGGAAGGGTTGGCCGCAGTGACAGACAGCAAGCTGGGAAGCCACTCTCCCTTCCAGGGCCTTTCCCTCCACCACGGGGGGCGGGAGGGTCTGAAACTTCCTCTCCACCACTTCCCAGAAGTTGAGAGCTTTTATTTTATGAGCTGGCAAGAACGCTGGGAAGGGCAGGGAGACGGTTTCTCTCTGCCGGAAACATCAGAAGATGTGGTGCAGGACTTGACCTCGGAGATAGACAGGTGGACAGATACTCGATATGAAGCAGCACCGAGAGGCACATTTTCGGATGACGTTTTCCTGAAGGGACCGAGCCTCACCTGTGATGCCTCCCGGGAAAGAGCTCTGGGAACTGCAGGTCCTCCCAGCTTCCCACAGAGGAGGTGGGCCTGGTTGGGAGGCGGGTGGGGCTGGCTCTCCATCAGGATGGCCGGGCATGCGCCTGACGTCCCTTCTCCTTCTCCCATCGGGACTTAATGTGCTTTTTGGTTTGTCATTTTGCCAAGAGCTTTGAAGGCATTTGAAAGGCTGTGTGATGTAGTGCCTTTCTGTTTTATGAGGTTATAAGGAAACTCTCTTCCTTGACCCTGGGGCAAGCCCAGCTTCTCAGGGGTTGAAAATCTTTTAAAAACACAGCGCAGATGTGAGCAGGGAGCGCCGAGAGCACTGCCTGGCGGTCTGGTCCTGCCCAGGAGCTGCTGACTCCGCCGATGGGCCTGCGGGAAAGCCTCCGCAGACAGGCTGAAGGTTTTCTTACATTCCTCCGCTTTGGATCGTGTCTCCGGGAGCCATTCATCTTTGTCACCTGCTCTGCTTCTGCTATTTTTAGCCTCGTGCCAAAGACCCCACCGCTTCCTCCAGTGAAGGAGGGAATTAAGATCTGCTGTAAATAAAGGCTCATCAGGGCTCTGTGTTCCTTCTCCTGGGAGAGCTTCCTTCAAGTTTCCCCTCGGAGTCAACTTTAATTGCTCAGAACTGGAGGACTTGGACTCCAGCGGAGAGACCTTTGTCAGTTTTGATTCTAAATCCTAGCTCCTTGGAAAGAACCCCCCTCCCCCTTTTTCTTTTTGTAAAGAACATTCTAGAAGTGTCTCACAAAAGACTACTTCGCTTCCACCTCCATTCTCATGTAGAAATGATGAGTTATCGGTCAGTCATTTAAACAAGTAAAAATGGGTGTGGGGAGTGCCTTCTGCCCTGTCCTGGAAGGAGATCCATCGGAAATGTGCCAGGATTTGGTTAGCACAGGCGGTGAATTAGGTAACAAGGAATTCAACTCGTTTTAGGCTGCTGTGTGGAGGGGGTAGATGTGAATTTGTGATCAGCGAGCTTTTGGTGTAGCAACAGGCCCTGGATGGAGACAGTCAGGCACATGCCCTGTGGGGAGTGCCTCCCTCTGCAGCCAGTGGGCTTCAGGGCTGCAGAGACAAATGATGTAATTGTAGGTGAGTAATTAACCCAACTGACTCATGGGATTGTTTCATGCAAATGTAAGATGCTTATAGGCTTGGTTTCTCCCATTAAGAATGTGAGACTGCCTGGCTGGTGAGGCTGGTGTGGCCCAGTGGTTGAGCATCGACCTATGCACCAGGAGGTCAGGGTTCGATTCCTGGTCTGGGCACAGGCCCTGGTTGCAGGCTCGATCCCCAGTGTGGGATGTGCAGGAGGCAGCTGATGGGTGATTCTCTGTCATCACTGATGTTCCTCTCTCTCTTTCTCTCCCTCTCTCTCCCCTTCCTTCTTTCTCTCTCTCCCTCTCCCTTCTTCTCTGAAATCAATAAACATATATTTTAAAAAAAGTAGGACTAAAATAAATTTTTTTATCTCCATGTTGGTCACTCCCACCTTCCCCCTTTAAAAATTATTTTGGGGATTGAAATATTGTATAATAGATATTTATTTCCCAGTAGTGATATTTCTTTTCTATATAAATGCTATCTTTTTTTTTTTTTTTAAATAGAGAAACGAATAGTGATATATTGCATATGGGTACTTTTTTTCTATTTCTCCAAGTTGAGTTTTGTGCTGGTCTTATTTTTATTTCTCTGTGTTTGCAGGACTGTCTCTTTCCCCCAAGTGTTAATGTAAACACATTTTATTTTGAGACAGATTAGTTCACTTCCCTCTGGAAATCCATTCCTATAATGTGGGAAACCTCAATATAGCTCTCTGGTCCGAATGACATTTCATAACTATGTACAAATCAAACATTCTGTTGATATTAAATGACAACATTTGATGCTTTTGTCAACAATTCACTTAAGTCTCATTTCATTAAAATACTCCTGATCTGCCGAGAAGCGCTGTCTGAGCAGACACAGCAGACCACCTCTAGTTCCCAGGTTAAGGTGCAGCTGGTGAGCTGTAATTCGGTGGATTTCATATCTCCTGGCCAAGAGGATTGAAATGGAAATCTAGTACCCATAATCAGGGTAAACCTTGGATTGAGAGAGCAGCAAAACAAGATTTTCAGTTTATTCCCTGTGTAAGTCAGCTTGTCTTTGGTGGTGATTTCCCCCCAAAATCTTAAAAATATTTTATTTCTTTCCCTGCTCAATTTTGTTCAGTGGGTGGAGCGCTGGCCCTCAGACTGAGGGGTCTAGGATTCAGTTCCCAGTCAAGAGCATGTCCCTCAGTTGCAGGTCCCCCCAGCTCTGCTAGGGGCACGTGCTGGAGGCAGATAATCGATCTGACTCTCATACATCTATGTTTTCTCTCTCTCCCTCCATCTCTCTCTCCCCGTCCTTCCTCCTTTCCATTCTCTCTAGAAATAAGTGGGAAATCCTTGAGTGAGGATTAAAGACAAAACAAACAACATATATTATTTCTTAAAGTGAATATAATAACTTTCTTAAGGTTAAATAAGAAATTCGCTCTAGCCGGTTTGGTTCAGTGGATAGTGTTGGCCCTCAGACTGAAGGGTTCTGGGTTTGATTCTGGTCAAGGGCACATACCTTGGTTGCAGGCTGGATCCCTAATCCCTGGTCTGGGTGTGTGCAGGAGGCAACCAATTGATGTGTCTCTCACATCGATGTTCCTATCTCTGTCTCTCTCCCTTCCTTTCACTCCCTCTAAAAGAAATCAATGGAAAATATCCCCTGGTGAGGATTAACAACAATAACAACAACAAAACTAACATGGTTAAGAAAATTAGTACAGTTCACTACTCTGGTTTACATTATCTTCTTCATCCTCATCCTTTACAGACATCTTCAGGCCCTTCATTCTTCTTTTAAATTTAATTAATTAACTAATTAATTAACTTACATTCTTTATTGTTGAAAGTATTACATATATCTCCTTCTTCCCTTGGCCCTTCATTCTTGCTTTGAAGCCTTTTGGAGAACCTTTCTGTTTTCTTCTAGCTCTTGAGTGCACTCCAGTCTCTCCTCCCAGGATCCTCTTGGCTTTTGGAATTTTCCAGAGTGTGATCCTAATCTACGTGCCAGTCTTCTTAACACAGTTCCTCCTCCGATTGTTTCCCTGGAGCTAGGAACGGAGCCCAGCCCCGTTAGGAACCCCCTCTTCTGTCTAAACCAGCAAGGGCAGGTGCTTTCTGCACTCCATGGTCATGATGTCGCCATGTTCAAGAACAGCCTCTTTTTTGGGATTGCTGATGTCTCAAGCTGAAGCTAATAAAGAGAGTATGTAATTACATGTGGCCTGTAAGGGTAATTTGAATAAATAATGGCAGTTGCCGCTGCTATATAAATAATCCCAGAACGTTTTCACTCCATATAATTCTTGAAGTTTAAGGCTTAGCTGCAAATCCCTGTCTAAATCCTTTTCGTCTTGCACTTCCTGTGAGCCCTCAGCAAACGCTGGAGAAGAGAGAGAGAGGGGGCAGGAGCCTCGTGGCGGTAACTGGCATCTCACACGACCGCCCGTGGCTAACCTCGGGGCTGGTGCTGGATGTTGACATACTGCGTCGGTGCAGAAAGGCGCTGAGCTGAGTCACACGGCGGAACGCGAGGAGTGGTGGCTGTGAGCCTTCGCTCGGGTCCCGGTGACTTGGGGAAGGCAGATAATTAATACAGCCAAGATGACAGGGCCGTCACCGGCGGTGTATTATGAAGCTAAGACATTTCCTTTCCTTATGTCTCTGGGAGAAAGAAATTGCTCGAGCATATGTGTATAGAAGACATAAAACTTACTACAGCAGTATTCTTATTTCCAAATTATTCTTAGAGCTATTTAAAAATCACCACAGAACATGCTTTCCAGTAGCAATTTCATGGCTCCTTCAGGCTTTTGTGTAAATGCAGACAACTGATACGTGAGCCCGGATTCATTCTGGAAAAGGAAGGGGCCCCTAGTGCTGAGGCTGGAGTCTGGCTACAGTTCCGAGCGGTGGGGGTGGAGGGAAGGGTCTCACTGGACTCCTCGGATCTGCCTCAGCGTTCCTGTCCTGGTGGGTGACAGAAGGGGCATCTGGAACATGATCATTACTTGAGAAATGTTTATGAATTCGAAACTTGCTAGCTTCGAGTCCCACTAGCGCTCACTGGCAATGAGAGCCATTTTCCATTCCACGAGATCAATTTGGAACTTGAGCATAATTTTATTTCTGCTTTACAGTTCTTAGAATCCTGTTTGGAAATGTCATTAGGAGGATAAGGGATGTAATGAAAAATACGTTTTCTCATGTATCAAATCAAAGTGTGTGGTTATGGACCGAGCTATCTATGCCGAACAAGTTAAAATGAATTGGCCGCTTTCCGCATGTGAAGTTGTATAGTGTAAAATCCAATGAGACATTCAATAACTGGAAACATCGCATCAGCATTGGGGCGGGTTCCTCCTACCATGTTGCTGGAGCACAAGTGCAGCTTAGACCCGGGAATCACAGCTGCGATTGGAGTCAGGAACGCGGGAGGCCTGGCGGGAGGAAAACAAGCGGTGACTCTGCCTGGAAACCCCAGCTTGGATGCAGGGGCCAGAGACGGACAGAAAGATGGGCCTTCGGGGGCCAGTACTTCATATGAATGGCGCTCTTGTCAGCATCTCCTATTGAAGCCTGAAAGTTATCTTTTGAAACTGGCATCTGCCGGACTCCTCTTTCGGGCAAAGGACCTTAGTTTTAGTGGTTGAACTTGCTGGTCAGATAGAATGGGCGCCGCCTCCTGTGAGGATGGAAAACAGGGGGTGACATGAAAGGAGCCTTCTTTCCATCCATCGTTTTAACAGCTTTTTATTATGGTATGTTTGCAAACAAAGTGCTTCATTGGGCTGCATTTATAGCAACTCATCAGAATTATTTTAAGTAATAAAATAATATTAAATGCTACTAATTATTATGTTTCCACCATGAGTCAAGTATTCAACATATGTTATGCATTATTTCTTCATCTCCCTAATCTGCATGGCTTTATTTTCATTATTTTGTGTTGCAAATGGAGAAACTAGAGTCCTGCAAAGAAAAATTAGGTGTTAAAGTCATTTTATTAGTAATTGGCAAAGCCAAATATAAGGCCATATTCTTTTTGCTAGTGGATGGCTATTCCAATGGTTTTGCTAAATTTTTATTGTAAAGTTTAAAAAGAAATCTTTATTGTTGAGAGCATTAGAGATTCCTCCTCTTCCCCACCATTGGCCCTTGTACCCGGTTCCCACCCCATCCCTTGACACACCCTCCTGACTGTGCCCCCAGGTAAGATCTTTGGCTGATCTCTTTACAGGCCCTCTGAGATCCATCAGTCTGTTCCGTGCTTCCATGCCTCTGATTCTATTTTATTCACCAGTTCATTTTGTTCATTAGGTTTCCCGTTTGTTTATTTTGACTTTTAGGTTCAATTGTTAACAGACATCTACTCTTTGCCATTTTTTAAAAATAGATTTTTTATGGATTTCAGAGATGAAGAGAGAGAGAGAGAGAGAATCATTAATAGGCTGCCTCCTGCATGTCCCCACACTCGGGATTGAGCCTGCAACCCTGGCCTGTGCCCTGACTGGGAATTGAACTGTGTCCTCCTGGTCCATAGGTTGATGCTCAACCACTGAGCCACTCCAGTGGGGCTTTGTTGCCTTTTTATTGTTCATATGTTTTACCCCTTCTTCTTCCTCCTCCTCTTCCTCCTTCTCCTCTTCCTCCTCCTCTTCCTCCTTCTCTTCCTCTTCTTAAAGAAGACCCTTAAACATTTCATATAATACTGTTTGGTGGTGATGAACTCCTTTAGCTTTTTCTTATTTGTGAAGCTCTTTATTTGACCCTCAGTTCTAAATGAGAGTTTTACTCGGTAAAATAATCTTGGTTGTAGGTCCTTACTATTTATCACTTTGAATATTTCTTGTCACTCCCCTCTGGTCTACAAAGTTTCTGTTGAGAAATCAGCTGACAGTCGTATGGGTGCTCTGTTATAGATAACTAACTTCTTTTATCTTGCTGCTTTTAAGATTCTCTCTTTGTAATTAACTCTTGTCATTTTAATTATGATGTGTCTTGGTATGGGCCTCTTTGGGTTCCTCTTGTTTGGGATTCTCTGTGCTTCCTGGACTTGTAAGTCTATTTCTTTCACCAAGTAGGGGAAGTTTTCTGTCATTATTTCTTCAAATAGGTTTTCAGTATTCTTGCTCTCTCTCTTCTCCTTCTGGCACCTCCATAATGTGAATGTTGGCATGCTTGAAGTTGTCCCAGAGGCTCCTTACACTATCCTCATATTTTTGGAATCTTTTTTCCCTCCTCTCTTCTGATTGGATGGTTTCTGCTTCCTCATATTCCAAATCATTCATTTGATTCTCAGAATCCTCTTCTCTACTGTTGAACCCCTATAAATTATTCTTTATTTTATTTGCTATATGCTTAATTTTAGGCTGGTCCTTTTTCATGTGTTTAATATTCTCACTAAGATCCTTGAATGTCTCATGAAGATCCTTGAGTAACCTTATGACCATGGTTTTGAACTCTGTATCCAGTAGTTTTGCCTGCTTCCATTTCTTCCATTTGTGACATGTTTCTTTGTCTCTGCATTTGGCTGCTTCCCTGTGTTTGTTTCTGTGTATTAGGTAGGGCTGCTAAGTCTCCTGGAGTTGGTAGAGTGGCCTTGTGTATCAGGTGTCCTGTAGGGGCCAGTGGCTCAGCTTCCCCAACCCTGAGCTGGACACTCTGTGTGTGCCCCTGTGTGGGCTGTGTGCACAATCTTGTAGTTGAGCCTCGATTGCTGTTGGAGTGAAGGTCAACTCAGTGAAGGCCACAGGGCCAGTCAGCTCTGTGACAGGGGAGATCTCAGCCTAGGAAAATGACCCCTGTGAGTACCCCCATCTGGGAAGAAAGCGGCCCTTAGTCCTGATGCCAGACAGTCTAGCTCCTCACTGTCTGTATTTGCATCCCTCAAAGTCGCCTGCCCCTTGGAGTCTGAGTAAATCTGTGTGCTGGCCTTTTAAGAGGAACACCTGGGTCTCTGCTATCCTGTGTGTCTCTCATCCACCCTCCCTGGTGATTTTTATAATCCATAGTTATGGGGACTGCTCTTTCCAGCTCTGGAACCCTGGGCTGGTGGTCTGGTGTGGGGCTGGGACCCCTTGTTCCTTATGGGTGGCCTCTGCAGAGATGATTTCACTCCCGATTAAAAAAATTGCCCACGTGAATGTAGGACCAGCCCATTTGGCACCTCTACCAGTCTCGGTGTGCTTTCTTATTTACTCCTTTAGCTGTAGAACTTCCACTTAGCCAGCCCTCAGGGGGCTCTGATTGATGGCTGTTTTAGTTGTAATTTTGATGTGGTTATGGGAGGTGGTGAGTACAGGTGTTTATATCGCCATCTTGGTTCTTGTCTCTAGTTTTTAGCAGCATTTTAAAAATTATTCCATAAATAAATAAATTAAATGAATGAATGAATGAAAAAAATCAATAACTAAATTTGTTTTTCCTGGAATAAAATGAAAGCTAAAATCTAGAAAAATGCATACTTAGAGCATGTGTGTGTGTGTGTGTGTGTGTGTGTGTGTGAGAGAGAGAGAGAGAGAGAGAGAGAGAGAGAGAGACAGAGAGAGAGAGAGAATAATATGCAGTGAGATTATGGAGCTCACTGAGATGTTTGGAACTGTAAAGTCAAGCCTTTTTGAAACATTGCTCTGTCACACCTTGGCTTAGGGAAATCCATGTTTTCATACAGAACACCAGGAGCATTAAGTGGAAACACTGCTGGGAAGAGCAACTTGCCATCTTGAGCAGTAGATGCAACTTTTTAGAATGCAAATGTAAAAAACTGACAGTGGGAAGCTGCTAGCAGCTCACATGTTTATTCTCGGGTTTTCTCCACCAGAGTTTTAAGGACAGACCGCTTCTGATTATGGTTCTTCCAGGGGGAAACAGGTTTACAGGACTCACCCGAAGTGCAAAATGGAAGGTAATTCAGAGCCCTGAGGGGACGTAAGAAAGGAAGGCGCCTCATTGGCTTTGGCAGGGAAAGGTCGGCCGGTCAGACCACGGAGCCCTGAGCTGACAGTGCTGACAAGCGGGGCGGCGTGTGCGTGCCGTGCCAGGCACGGTCATTATTTTCCTCGGCGAAGTGTGTTGCTCGCAGGTTTGAGTATGTGTCCATTTTGTCAGTAATTTAATCTAGGTCGGGAAAGGCCTGGCGAACGCGATGGCGGAGCAGCCCGCAGGCATCCCCGGCGTGTCCGTTTTAATGAGGAGCCTGCTTTGTGCGTGGGCCCCGTGGCGGCTCACAGTCTCTATTTCGGGTTTTCGCACACGGGGGTCCGCGCTCAAACCGGACAAGGTGCCTGCCCAGAAGGTGGTGAGATCCCCCGCCCACGTTGGGCCTCTGCTCCTTGTTAGATGGGTAATGAGGGGAGACTTGCAGACAGAAGTGAAATGCAGGTGACATGGGCTTGTGTTGGAGGTGACGGCTTTTCTTTCAGAGGAGGAATGATTCTGAGGACTGGAAGTAAAGAACTGGAAGACAGAAACTTACACATTTGAGGATTTTCTGTGTCTCATATTAATTTCATTTCACAATGTGTGACAATACATGACACCCTGAGTCTTGTATTTTTACACTCCTTACCCAAGATGTAAGCCGGTGCCCTCGCAGGATGAGGCATTGTGGGCTGACGGTGTGGTTCTGCCTCTCAGCCGTCCTGCTCCTCTCTCCCCGGAGTGCTCTCCTCGCCCTCCATCCAGACTCATCCCTTACGCTAAGGGAGGGAGTGCCTCATGGCTTCTATGCTTTTTCAAAGTATTATAGTTTATTAACGTGAGTTGAGGAATGGGGAAATAAAGTGATTACTATTTAAAAACGTGAGAGCTCCGTACAGTAATGAGTGTGGCTCTTTAGATAAGGTTGGGAGCGTCCTTGCTGAGGAAAAGGAGGCATGCCACGTCTGGTGCCATTGTCCCGAGGTGCAGACAGGCCTTCCTGAGCTGCTTGCTAAGTAAGGGACCTTTAATTGGAGGCAGCCTAAGTTTTTTTCCTTGTTAGATATCTGGCAGAAACTGTTGGGACATTCCTCTCCTAATTTATTCGTTACTCCACTTACACCACATAGGAATTTTTATAGAGGAAATAGGTTCGTGTTCTGGTCAGAGAAGAACAGAGACGGGATTAGAAAGGATTGCCTTTTGAGAATAGGGTGAGAAGAACCCGATCATTGATAGTTATTGTGACCGCATGGACTGTTCACTGATCATTACAATGGACCAGGCACTTGTCTAGGAAACTGTAATCTGGGCCCATGAAGAGAGAGAATGCACACAGTAACCCAAACAGGGAGAAGTTCACCATAAACTCACTTACTGGAACGGGATTAGGATGGTGCTGGGTTTTCTAGTAGGAAGGTAAGAGAACTCTCGAGAATGTAGGTGCAGCAGACACAGGCAGCAGCCAGGACAATGGGTAGAGGCAGCGCCCAGGGAGGAGCCCCGTCCTGTCCTGCCACTCTGGGCTCAGGCGCAGGCTGTGGGAGCGGGCACAGCTGCACTGGGGAACTGGCTGGAAACCTGCCCTCTGGGGAGAACTTCCGGAGAGGGCTTGTCTTTGGAGGCGCTCTGCGGAGGGGCCTGGGAGCTGCAAGTCCCTGGGTGCTCCGGGCCTGCCCGCTGAGAACTGGGAGCGTTGGGGTGGGTGCTCCTGGCCTGCCCCCTGGGACCTGGGAGCTTTGGGGTGGGCGCTCAGGGCCTGGCCGCTGGGACCTGGGAGCTTTGGGGTGGGCGCTCAGGGCCTGGCCACTGGGACCTGGGAACATTGGGGTGAGTGCTGGAGGATGCCTTCCCTCTGCAGTGACCCTCCATCACCGCTATTGACAGCTTTGTGTTGTACAGCAGGTAAAGGGAAAACATCGGGAGGGCCCCTATTCCTATTCACAGAGCAGGCAAAAAAGGGTGCATTTGAAGTTGAGAGGCAGTAAGCCAACAATGAGCAAGGACTTTCTGTGCTGCTGTGTTAATCCTGAAGGGACCAGAACTAGGTATTGTTTATCCTCATTTGCAGGTAGAGTGATCAAATGATTTGCTCAGGGCCAGAGAGCTAATACATGGCAGACCCACATTTCAAACTCAGCTTTTTCATTTTCCACGGCCCCTGTGCTTGCCACCGGCCCCTGTGAAATACAGTGCCTGACACACCAATCTGGAGACGGACAATCGTACCAAGTACCCCTGTCTAGACATTATAGTGCAGACCACGTTCCCTCTGATCCCACACACAAGGGTAGCCATGTGATAGATGATCAGATTTTGAGTCTTGAAGGAATAACTTGTACCTATTTCCTGGGCGTCCCTAGAGCCTCTTTTTACCCGTATCTCGGCTGTGCGGGAGACAGCTCAAGTTCAGGCTCCACACCTGCCTGGACAGTTGATGGCTCCAGGGCTCTCACCGGATCTCTCGGGGGCAGGGACAGGATGGCGGCTGCTCCTGGCTGCTGATGTGACCTGCTACCCTTTCTCACCCAGCCTTCCCCCACTCCTGCCTCTCCAGGGCACCTGCCTGGGTGGTGTCCTGGCTGGCACTGGACCTGCTCTTTGGGAATCCCGTGACTTTATTAGGCCGTGTCTACCTCATTTTGGATGGTGGATTTATTCCTCAGATATTTTGTAAAAGAAGTGTCATTTTTATTCTGATTTGCACTCTAATTGTTGGAACTACTTTACCTTTTGACGTTGGGTGAGTTACTTAACCTCCCTGGGGCTTAGTTCTTCGGTCCATTCTTTAATCTATAAAGGGGATGGCCTTTCTCACACTCCTCTCATTTTAAAAACACTCAGTGGCCATTTCCCGCTTAACATCTCTTGGCAGCGGTTCTAAACGCATGAGTGTTCAGATGCCTGATCCTGTCCCTGGCAGCTAGTTGATGAATTACAAATAAATGGAAGACGGAGTGATCTACTTGTGTGAACGTGGCTTTGGAGTCAGACCCACAAGGGTGGAAAATCTTAGCACCAAAACTTAGCTGTTATGTGGTCTCAGCCAGTATTTCATTTTTATTTATCCTAGTATTTTTACTTTGTATAATGAGAACAACAATGTGTGGCCTATTGTACGTATTTAAGAGAAATAATATATGTAAAGCACTTCAGTTGCTGGCACATAGTAGGTCTCTACAAATGGTAGGAGTTATTATTACCCCTGACATGGTAAGCTCCCTGAGGGCAGGAGCCTTGTCTTAGTGGCCCAATTGCTTGTCCTGCGTCCCCACCTCAGGCCTTCAGCAACAGCACCTTTGGAATTGAAAGGCTTCCATCCATTAGGGGAGCACTCTCCAATCAGAATCTCTTTAAGAGGAAAATACTTTCCATATGAATAATCTGCTTGATTGCTCACACTCTTCTGTCTTAAAGCAGTACATCTTGACTAACAAGAAATTTGATAAAATTACACTTTTCTTTCTGACTGCACGGTTCTTGGATTTTTAAAAACCATCACTACATAGTATAATAAGAATAGTAGTAGTAACCTAATAGTAGTAACCATGACAAACGTGAATAGGGATTCACGATGTGGTCATTATTCCAGGCTGTTTGCACTTACAGCTGACACCCTTCTACCCTTCCTTGTCTAGCTGAGAAAGTGGGGCCCCCGCAGGTGAGTGGGGGCAGCCCTGTGGCTCCAGCGCCCCTGTCCTTCACGCCCAGCTGCGCTCCTTGGTTCCACTCTGGTTCTGAGCCGCTTCCTCAGAGGTCACGGACGAAAACCCAGTCAAACTCAAGCCAGCCCGAGTCTAGAGTGACAGAGAGTGACTGCAAGGCAACTTGACATAAATCTGATCTTAAGCCTTTGCATACATCTTGGGGGGTTTGCCTTCCCCTTCCTAAATAAGTTCTGAGATCATTACAAGCAAAAGCCAACACATGTGTATTTTGTGTTTTAATAAAATGCCACTGACTCCATGACCTCTCATAGTCCTCTCCTGTGCCTCAACTAGCCCTGCCCACCCTCCCCCTCCACATCCTTGCTCTTGCAACATGGCAGCGAAAAGGACCTTCAGCTCCATGGATTCCTTCATCCTTACCCAGGACCTAGGGTTAGCCCTCCCTCAAGGGCCTCTGCTCTGCTCACTGACATGATCTTCGCTGTTTTTTTTAAACAAGAGAAAGATGAAGATTTTCTACTGACATGTAAGATGTTGGTAATTTCATCTCACAGCATTGGTAGGGTTGTGGGACCCAAGGCATGTTCCTAGCTTACATTCCAGGGCCCCCTCCTCCTGTTTGTTTGGAGGAGGAGATCCAAGACTTTGGGTACCTGAAGGAAGTGCATGTTCAGATGCCAACAGCTTTCCCCATTTCTCCTCTGCTGTGGGGGCAGCAGCATTTTCCCTGTCAGGAGAGAGGGGCGCGGTAGGGTTAGGAGCCGCGCTAGTCAGCGTGGATGAAGGAGAAAACACAAGTGGTCAGCTTTCACCATGACAAATGGAAACTGTCGTTTAATTTTTATCCCCAATTATACTGCTCCAGGACCAATTTTTCAGGTGGAATGTTGGAGCCATTAAAAAGAAATAAGTAAACTATACCATATTCCATCATCTTTCTGGCAGCTAACCAATGATCTGTGGCCTTATTACATGTACGTTTTTATAAAGATATTTTTCTCTTAAGTTTCTAGAAGGCTTATTAACTCCTTACTGATTTCTTTTGGAATGCATTTTTCCAAATGAATTCTCTCTGTATCCCAGTGTCGGTTGGAATTTACCTTGGTTTGGCTGCCAGTTATACTCGTTTTCATTTTTTATGTTCGATTACTAGAGTTGCATGGAGCAATATTTCTTTAATTTCAACTGGATCTACGGTACTGATCTTGGCTACAGACCACGCTCGTTTGGATTTCAGAATGCGGTTTATTAGAAACAAAGTACATACAAAACCCAATCAACCTCCTCTCGTCTCCGACCCTGGCAGGACCCGGAAACACTTCCTTACCCCCTTCTCTGAGCCTGGCCTGCTCTCCGTTGTTCTGTTGCAGCATTTACCACTCCATGTTTTGCCTTCTCTGGCATCGTGACCATGGTCTCAGTAATCTGAAATTTAGGGACTATAAGCATCTTTGATTTGGTTGTGTTTATTTATTTATTTAATTTTTCCCCATTCACAAAAGTAGCAAAATGCTTGATAGTTTTTAAAGATCAATGAAATACTGCCCCCCCCCCCCTTCCCTTAGGAGAGATTTATAATAAAAAAGGACCCTTTATAACCATGTGTTTTGTCATTTTTTTTCCATCTAGAGCAGTTTTGCATGTGACAGGTAGACTTTGACTTTTACAGGTGAGAGAAGTTGAGATCCAAGGTTACTAACGATTGGCTGGACTCTAAGAACTGCAGAGAGAGGTGTCACTGGGATTGGAACCATGACTCCTGGTCTCCGAGCCCAAGAGGTTAGGAAGGAAGCCCGGCTTCCCTGCCCGGGCTCTGTGCAGGCTATGACGTGTACTGTCAAAAGTGGTCGTGGTTGGCTGTTGCATAATTAATATACGAAGTGGGGGTGGGAGATGGACAGAACACCAGGCTGTTGGCTTGTGGAGAAGCTGATTGTTAGCTGTGTCTCTTCACATAAGGAGTTTTTGTTTGTTTTGGTGTTCAGATCTGTGCTCCTCTTTTCGACGAATTAGTAAGTCCTGGGTGCCTTTGGCCTAGAGCCAGAGGATGTGTGTGCCTGCTTTATACCAGTGTCTGAATAGCTAACCTGACTAGTCGTTTCCCACAGAAGAGGAACGGAAGTGCATTATGAACAATAAAGCAACCTGTTCTTCAGGTGTACGCCTTAGCATATGTTTAGAGGGTAAATGATACCCTCTGGTATCTACTTATAAAACTGTCACCTGGTCTGGTTACCATTAGAACATGCAAGTAAGCTTATAAATATGCTGATGAGAGGACTCTCTTGGCTGGGAACCTTGTTAAGTAGAAGGTGTTAGATCTTGTATCTGGTCCTCAGGGTACTGGCCTGAACAGCTGCACTTATCCTTGTTAATGCCTGCAGACTCCTGCTTCCGAAGGAGCAAATGGCTCTTTACAAGAGTCCCGATAATATGAGGTTACTTTCAGGCACGGTGTTTATTGGGAACATTAATATCTTAGTCTAGCTGGCAAACAGCAGCAAGTTTGGGAATGTTGTTCCTAGTTGCTTTTCCCTGCTAGTGATAGGAGGAGTCAAGTCAATGAATTAAACATCCGTGAGCTGATCTGTCATAAATCACTGCTTGCGGTCGGTGTCTTTTTAAGGCTACATTAGGTCTTCCAGTGGGGGGAAGAACTATTGGATTTGGCTGATGGAGAGATGGTAATATTCGGTGTGTCCTCTTGTATTATAAATGAGAACTTTTTTTGTGGCTTTTTGGGGGCGTGTCGATGTTGGGATTTGGATTTGGTGAGTGCCAGAATCGCAGTGTTGGAAGTGACCTTAGCGATTGTACTCAGCAATAAATCTTCCATTTTTAGATAGCTGAAATAAAATGGTTTTCCACATATTATATGGTATTATCTGCAATGTCCACTCATTGGTCCCTTACTTTCTTCCCAGAGTCTAATCCTTGCCCATCACTGTCCGTTCAGGGTGACATCTTTGTTCCCCGTCATCTTTTCAGTTCCCTTATATATCAGATGTTTTAATATCCTGGTGTCTTTGCCTTATGCTGTGCCCTCAGCCTTCCTTTTCATCCTAACATTGAACCACTCAGTTCAGAAGTCGGTGCCTCTGTACACCGGTTCCTCACATTGTTTTTCTATCCCTTTTATCCCCAGGTAGTATTAGCTAGTCTTTCCACTTGTTCACCATTCACCCTCCCCTTCTCAGCAAGCACATGCCTCTTCTGTGCTGCTGCTTTACATATAAAGCCTAGGCATATTATCACTTCCTATTTGTTCACCTGACTCCATGCTGGGCTGAATTCTGTGAAGACAGGAGTCAGATCTTAATGCCTCGTAGAATTTGGGTTCCCAGTACACTGCTCTGCTGTTAGTCATATATGTTGCTGACTGTGAATTAATTGTTCCTACCAGCTTACAATGTAAGTATCCCTTTTCCTGTTTTTTTTTATAGGTGGAGCTTTTAAGATGGTGGATTACATTTTGCTCTTTGAACTCAGGATCCGTAGGAACTCTCAGGACTGTCAGAGTTGCCTGACAAAGGTTTTCCATAATATTGGGGTTTGTAAAATGACAAGAGGGGTACTGAAGGTGTCCCTGAGCAACTTTCCATTGCTTTCAGAGTCCCTATTTTTTTCTGAAAATATTACTTTGCAGCATCCAGGTGGTTGGCGTCAGTATCCGGTTTACTTTCTATAAAGTCTGATCGTGTTCATAAATGTAGCATCACCATGAATAATTTCCTCATCTGCTCTTGAATGCCATGATAAAAACTCACCCACTTGTCTCCAGTGGTGGTTCCCTCTTTTCTCCAGTGTTTCTGCAGTTCCATGTAGGCGTTAAAATTATTATTGTTAAGTGTTTGGTAGAAATAAAACCACATTCTAGATTTTTTCTTAATTTTGATTTTGTCTTATGGCATATTCCGTATCTCTGTAAATGTTATCCATTTTATATTTGAATGAGGGGGTGAGGTAAAAGTTATTATTTTCATTGGTGAGTTCCATCCATCCTGGGAGGTATAAAACACCCTGCCCTTTTCACGTAACGAGAGAAGCCCTCCACCAGCAGGTACAGTTTCTAAGCCTCTAGGACAGGCCTGAGAAGGCAAGAACTTCACTCTCGTGGAACCTAGTCATTTGCTTTATTGTTTATATTTTTCAAAAGAAAAACTAAACTCAATAGTTCTATGAGCAGTGTGTGGTTGCTGAAATGACTTTGGTTATTGTCCTTGAGGAGAGAAAGACAAAGGGTCCACAGTTTTCTCAGAAGCTCTGAAGGAACATTTGAGAAGTCAGTCAGTGGATTGTTCTTCAAGAGGTGGCTTCCCACTCCCACGGGCCCTTGAGCCTCCTTCGATGGAGTGGGTGGCATGTCTCCGCTGCATTCACCTTTGCTGGCCGCGTGGCGTCGATCCGTGGATATGTGTATTGAGGAAGACCGGTTTCATGTCTATAGTAGTAAAGCACCCTGCTGCTTCAAGATATTCCTAGGTGGGGGTATAATTTCATTCTTTGTAGTTGACTAGGAGCCCAGCACGCGAAATCGCGTAGTGCCACCCACCCACCTGCAGCCCTGCCTTGAACCTGTCCACGCCTGGCCCAGCCCCCTAACTCTCTGACCTTCTCTGGCCACTTCAAGCCCCCACCTCAGTCCCTCCAGTCACCTGGGGCTGGTCCTGTCTTCTCTGGGCGCCTCCCTGCTTCCGCCCATCTCTGGAGCAATGCCCCAGCTAATATGCTAATGACCTGGTCATTACCCATTAAGGTAGGGGTGTCGAACTCAATCAGAGAAGGGGCCAAAATCTAAAATCCAGCCTAAATCGCGGGCCGAATGGTTTACTGAACAGTCATAAACTGTCATTGTGATGGAAACGCAGCGGATTGCAGTGATGACAGCGCGGTGCGGGCCACATTGCAAGGCCTGGCGGGACGGATTTGGCCCGCGGGCCTTGTGTTTGACACATGTGCATTAAGGTGTCCTGCTCATTAGCATAGCTCTTTATTAGTATAGATTTGGTTTTTATTCTAGATTTTAGCAAGTATTTATTGAGCTCCTATTGTATGCCAGGCATCAAGCTAGATATTGGGAAATAATGGTTAGCAATGCAGGTAGGGTCCCTGCCCTTCAAGAGCTTTTAGTCGAGCGAGAATGCAGGCAGTTAAACAATCACGGCGCAGTGTGTGCAGTAAGAGAAGCTCTGTCAGGAGATGAAATGTTTGCTGTTCAGCATATTGGTACAGTGGTTATATATTCTGAACCAAAATTAGAGTACAAATGATTATGGAGAAAAATTATGCCAAAATTAATAACAAATATTTTTTTGCCACGACTAAGTGTAGAGATAGAAATGTTTAAAATGTAGTTTGGGCATTAAAAAATGCGATTTTTCTGGAACATGTCAGTGATTTGTGAGTACAAAGGGGTGCAGTGTACAATAATTGAAATCAGGTCGCCCTGGTAAATCCAGGACAAGTGGTTGCTGTACTTTCTGCTTTCTGCCACTTGTGGAGCTGAATTTGTGGTGCTTGTTAATACAGGAAACTGATTTTAAAACAAATTTACTGGCATATAATAAAGGCATAACAGAATTTATTAAAATCTGATTTACTTCAGGAATTCTGAACCCTCCTCTAGTGTTTTGATGGGAAAAAGTAAACCAGCAAAAAATGAGCCATTGTTCGTGCTCTCGGTGCAGGCACCATTAAAGCCTGTGCTGTGGAGTGTTATGGATTCTGCTCTCAGAACACCACTCGGCTGTGCTTTGTCACCAACGTTGATCTGACAATTTCCCATAGATAACCGAAATGAGTGTACCTTCGTGACTTTGCATAATAATTGTATGCCTTTAATATTGCTGAGGTCAGCATGTAGACATTTCTGCAAAACATTAGTTAAAGAATTGGCCCTGTTAAGCTAGTCTTTCAGCAGACCGCACGCATCCTTTGAGGCCACAAATGAAACGTGGAGTGCTGTAGCACATTCCACACAAATCCCTGGTCCACAGGCAGCGAGGGTAGTCCAGAGGAACTGGATGACAAGCATGCTCCAAGCAGTGAAGAGTTTCTGGAAGAGAGCAGCTATCTGGTCCATCTCTTTCCCGTAGTCAAGACCTAAACTGCCAAAGATGGGCACCTATCTAGGCTCCATTATTTATTTACTAGAGGTCTAGTGCACGAATTTGTGCACGAGTGGGGTCCCTTGGCCTGGCCAGGGATTGAGGCTGATCAGGGCTTGAGGGAGGTTGGCCTGTGGTAGGAGCTGCGGGAGATTGGCTATGGGAGCACACTGACCACCAGGGGGCAGCTCCTGTGTTGAGCATCTGCCCCCTAGTGGTCAGTGTGCATCATGGTGACTGGTTGTTTGGTCATTCTGTTGTTTGGTCATTCTGTCGTTCGTTCGCTTAGGCTTTTATATATGTTGATATTTTTATTGATGTTATAGGAAGGGAGAGAGAGAGAGAGAGAGAGAGAGAGAGAGAAACATTGATATGAGAGAGAAACATTTGTGTGAGAGAGAAACATCATTTGGCCGTCTCCTGCACCTACCCTGACTGGGAATTGAATCAGATATCTGGGTATGTGCCCTGACCAGGAATCTAACCTACCACCTCCTCATATCAAAACAGAAGTGTGCTCTCAAATCCCACAGACTTGCTAATATGAAAACTAGTATGTTATAATACATTCGGTGCTTGAGACAGGCCACACAGGCCCACATAGGCTCTTTTTAAGTACGATGGCACCAGACCTTTGGGAACATGACCTTCCTTATGTCCATAATCTTTCCCACTGCCTCATTCCTTAGCTCTTGGGCCAGTTTTCTCTTTGGTGGTAATGAACACCTGGTTAGCCTTTTATTACAAAAGCATTTTGCAAAGTCCCTGGCTGGAAGTAGCGCTGGGGCTCACGGATCGTGTGCTTGAAAATCTTTTGGGTTTGGGTAAAGGCTTTGTGTGGCAGGCAGAGGACCCACTGATGCCTCACTGCGCCCCTCTTGGAGTGGGTGCTCTGATGATCATGCTTCACCTGTAATGCTGCTTGACAGGATGTAACCACACATGCGACAAATCAATGCAGTCCGGAGCACAGGTGCGCTGGATCTGTGCTGTATGTCTTCCTCTGGCTGGTGCAGCAGAAGGAACGGTCAGGAAGCCCCTCGGTTGGGCAGCTCTGTTCTGAAAAGCAGGCAGTGATGAATTTAGGGGTGCCTATGGCCCAAGGCCTGCGAGTAGGAGGTGTTTACCAGACTGGACAACAGATAGTCAATACCCAGCTAAATTAGGCTAAGGGAGTTTGGTGCTTTAGAACAAACCATGTTATATTAAAGTTCTCTAATAGTTTATTGGCATCATGGGAAAATATAGCTCATTAAAAATCCCATTTTAATGAAAGCTGTGGCAGTTGTGAGTGGCACTTACCTATACATTTTTTTTTAGACATAAGACGGATGGTTTGTTTTTCTTTCCTACTCTTCCTCATCGTTCTCCTCCTCCTCCTCCTCCTCCTCATCTTTCTTTCTCCTTTCTTCTTCATTTTTGTTCCCTTCCCGGACCCCCTGAGCAGTTCTGACTGTCTGATTTGTTTCATCGTTTCATTCCGCTGCCTGTAGAACATAGTTGAAAAATAATGCCTGTCCTGTCAGTTTCCAGAATCAGCAGCAAGCCTAAATGCATGCTCCAGGTGGATGTCAGCATTACATGGCTGCTGCCACCGGGCCACTGAGAGATGGGATTAATCCTGAGCCGGGGAAAGGCACGTTTTAAAAAGGGCTGGGCACCTCTGTGTGGGAGTAGGAAGCTCATCCCCCAAATAGACCGAGCAGAACACTGGCCACGGGGAGATTTTTGTTCCAAAGGAACAACTACAGGGTGATTATGGCCTGCTTTTTCGTGGACAATTCTTTGTTCTCAGACTAGGTTATGCTGTTTTGCTGGAAGCACACAGCAGATCAATAGTAATTTTGTTATGGGCCAGATATCAAAACAGAAATGTGCTCGCAAATCCCGCCGACTTGCTAGTATGACAACTAGTGTGTTACAATCTATTCGCTCAGCAATGGGGCATCTCACGATAGCCCATAGTTCTGTTTTCCTTCACATGGGGCCTTCCAGTTGTGTATTGCTAGCGGGGATTCTCCTATTTTTGTTTTCCTTTCTGTATTACATATGTCCTTTCATCAAGAGTAGAAAAACCTCCTCAAACTCCCCCTTTTGTCCGCCCTGATAATGAACTGGGTGTAATGTCACCCTGGTAACTTCCGGTTACAGATGCCATTTTTATGGTAATAAAGAAAATCTGTGGTAGGAAAATGGCTCCGAAAGGAAAGCAGGAAGTCTGCCCTTTCCCTTGGTTCCTCTGTAGTCTGACTTTGAAATTCTCATTTTGGTTTGGTTAGGATTTGGGAGCTAAATATTTTCTGATGAAAGGAAATCGCAAGGGTGTGACTTGCTTTGGTATATTCCCGTTTCTCTCTCCGGCTTCTCTTCCGTGGAGTTGCTGGTAATCCACCAGCCTTTGGATGGAACTAGGATAGCATTCCCAGTAAAGAACACCTTGCTGTGTTGACATGTTTCTGTAGAAATATTTAGAATAAATCAGATAAGCACCAAGTTGTAGAGCAGCTTGGCAGTGTAATTTAAAATGGTGTTTGCTTCATCAGTCCAGAGAGAATTTGGCCTCAGCCTTGCGTCTTGTCTGGTGGGGTCCAGCCCCACAAAGGAGAAAAGGAAAAGAAGGAAAGCCTTTTCTCCTCAGACTATGAAAGGACCGAACAAGCTCAGAATTATGTGTTCCGTGATCTGCCAGAGGCGCCCAGTCTGCCCGTGGGCAGGTTTAGCATTTGTTACCGTTACCTTCCTTTTGGACAGGAATGTTTGCAAGCAGGAAGAAGCATTGCTGCCAAGGCTGGGAGTTCTCCTAGAACGCATTGCCCACCAGGCCTTGTGGTTGTACAGGAGCAGATCTAATTGTTGGAGCTGCTCAGCAGATTCCTCCAGCAGACATTGTGCTCACAGGAAGAATGACTTATTGTAGATTCCCTTGTCCTTTCATGTCTTCGTTGCCGTTCAGAGCATTGAAGCTGATAGGGATAAAGTGGGGAGGGCAACATTCAAGTCAGACTTGGTACCTTGTGTAGCGGTTCTTCAGCTTCCTGCCTAACCATTGAATGGGGCGTTTTCAGCAGGAGTCAAGTACACGACCACCGCACCCCAGGCTCTGCGGTAGAAGCAGGAGGGGTTGTGCCTCTAGCCAGAAGGTGCCCACGGGTTGTCTGTCATAGAGGCCCTGCTCCCATCCTGTGGGGCGGATGCAGGGAGGGTGGACTGGGTGCACCCGTCCTGCCCTGCCCCCCGGGGCCCTCCTCCGAGTTGGTTTTGGTAACTGAGGCACACATTGCCAAATCCTGGGACGGAGAAGTTAAATGGTCTGTGGAGAATGAAGCTGAAGACCTGGATTCAGGGGACAGAGCTAACCAATTACATCCCTTGTTATCACCTCAGCTGATTTAAGTCCAGAAGAGTCAAAGTACTCGGCAGAGGAATTTGAGATGCAGAGTGGAGTCAAGAAGAGAATGCCAGTGGGTCTCCCCCCCAAAACAAAACGCAGTCCTGGGTGGGGTTGAATAGAAGTGCATTTACAGTATCACCCGAGAACAGAGCAGCCGCCGAGCCCAGGAAGGTCCACCATGTTTCTGGGAGCACTTTTGGGAAAAGCTCTACTTTACCCAAATTAAAATTTATACAGGACTCAGAACGACGCGGGGCCATCTTGCCCCTTGGTGTCGCATATAAAGTGGCATTCCTTTATGTGAGAAATCTATAAATTATTTATTTAATTTTATTTTTTTAATCCTCACCAGGCATATGTTTATTGATTTAGAGTGAGGAAAGGAGAGAGAGAGAGAGAGAGAGAGAGGAAAGGGGGGAGAGGGAGAGAGAGAAAGAGAGAGAGAGGAAGAGAGAGGGAGGAAAGGAGGGAGAGAGAGAGAGGGGGGGGAGAAAGAGAAACATCAATGTGAGAGAGACATCCATCACTCACCCCACCAGCGATGGGAGCAGCCACTGGGTCTGCGCCCTGCCCCGGAATGGAACCCGCAGCGCGTGGGGTACCAGAGACCCCCATCCGGGGCCTCTCATCTCTGTCAGTAGGTGGAGGGGTTGAGCCTTTGTTAGGTTCAGGCCCCTGTTACCATGGTATCATGAGCCTAAACCCTGTTACAGTGTCTTTGTAGAGATCCTGAAGTAGTACCAGGTGAGGTTTTTTTAGAGGGTTTTGTAGGTTTCTTCTGTGTTATTATCGTGTACTAAGCTTTTTTAAAACCAGAAAACATTATGCAGACCAGGGGTGGGCACACGTTTTCTGTGATGCGTCCAGTAGTGAGCACGGAGCCCTCGAGGCCTGTGGTTCCGCCCCGACTACTGCTCAGCGTCTGTGAGGGAGCAGCCTGGGGGACACAGGAGCCCGGGCCGCGGGCCCGACAGCTGTATTCCCAACGCTGAACATTAGAGTTTTGCTTAATTGTCATGTGTCCTGAAATGTTGTTCTCCTTTTGATTGTTGTCAACCACTTAAAATATACAAACTATTCTTGGTTCTCCAGCGGGGTTTGCCCCATGGCCATAGTTTGCCAGCCCCTGTTCCAGACCTACGGTGTGTGCTTCCCAGCCCACGGTGAGAGCTAACTCTGAGGCTTTACCGTATTCTAATTAGTCTGGTGGCCCCAGGCAGGGAGAGGGAACACCTATGGTAATTCTCAGAGAATTACCTTTTAATGGGGGCCGGGCAGGAGCTGGGGTGGAGAGCAGAAGGGGTGAAAACTGGCGATCAGGGCTGTGCCTGCGCCTCTTTCTGGGCGCAGCCCTATGGTAAGTGCTAGCCAGGCTACCTCACCTGGTTCATAAGGTTCTGTTAGGGGGGCCCCGCTCTCACCCCTCTCATCCAGGAGGAGACCAGGCTCGGAGGCTAAGACACTGGCCGGAGGCACCCGGGTCCCCGAGGATGGGCCGCCGTTGGAGCAGGAAACATGCCTTGGGCGGTCAGAGCCTGGGCCGGTGCCTCGCCCGGAGGGTCCTGGATGCTCATCGGTGCCCACAGCGGAGCGGCGTCCCGGCATTAGCAGGCGGCGGGGACCCAGGAGCGGTGCCGCCGCAGCCTGCATCTTGTCAGGCCGGATTGTGCTTGTAGAGAGTGATAACCGCAGGCTCGCCCACGGCTTCCCCAGGAGACTGTGCACAGCAGCTGCCCCGCCGCCCACTCCCGCAGCTCTGGCGGCCCCCAGCTCTCCTTCAGAAATAACCCGTCCAAACAACAAACCACCAAAAATAAAAATAATCCGCGCAGAGGGTCACCCGTGTGCCAGGACCTTCCCCGCCTGAGGCGGCTGTGGACACAGGAAAGGAAATGAGGAAAATGGGGAGCAGGAGGCTGACAGTGAGGTAGAGGGAGAGGGAAGGAGAAGGAGGAGCAGGAAGATGATGATAATGAGGAGGAAGGTGATGATGAGGAGGAGGAGGGAGGTGGTGGGGAGGAAGAGGATGGAGGTGAAGAGGAAGAGGAGGAAGGTGATGGGGAGGAAGAGGATGGAGAGGAGGAGGTGGGAGGTTATGAGGAGGAAGAGGATGGAGATGAGGAGGAGGAGGTGGGAGGTGATGGGAGGAAGAGGATGGAGATGAGGAGGTGGGAGGTGATGGGGAGGAATAGGATGGAGATGAAAAGGAGGAGGTGGAAGGTGATGGGGAGGAAGAGGAGGGAGATGAAGAGGAGGAGGATGTGAGAGGTGATGGGGAGGAAAAAGATGGAGATGAAGAGGAGGAGGAGGGAGGTGATGGAGAGGAAGAGGAAGGAGATGAAGAGGAGGAGGTGGGAGGTGATGGGGAGGAAGAGGATGAAGTTGAGGAGGGAGGTGATGGGAAGGAAGAGGATGGAGCGGAGGAGGTGGAGGAGGGAGGTGGTGGGGAGGAAGGAGATGGAGATGAAGAGGAGGAGGCTGAGGCAGCCACAGTATAGGGGCAGCTGAAGATGATGAGGATGAGGGTGCTGACATCAAGCAGAAGATCCAGGGGGGTGATGACAAAGGAGAAGGTCAAGGAGACCTCTTCCTTCTCTGATCTAAACGAGGTCACCTTGGAGTCCAGTCCCGCCCGCTCCCCAGGGACAGCGCCCCCGCTGGTGGCTGGTGACAGGCGTCCCTGCTTTTTATTTTCTTTCTTAAAAGTACTTTTACAGGGAAAACTTGTTTGCGACTTTATTTACATTTTATGTTTTTCACATATTGTTAGGGTCAGCCGTTTGTCATGACCTGGGGGTGACCAAACCAGCCTGGGAGAGTTCTCTGTCCCACCTCTGACTCCAGTGGTGCGACCATGGTCATTATACAGTAATCGCAAAGGAGAAAAAACAACAACAACCTTGTACAATAAGCAAGACAACAACACAAAATCCTGCTCAGAGCATTCCATAGCTTTTTGTGTAGGTACTTAGCTGCACTGTAAGGAGCTGGTTTGTATGAGATGGTTGAAAAGGCCAATGATAAAAAAGACTTCTTTTTTCCTCTTTATTGTCTATGAAGTTGCTGTTTGTTTTTCGGCCTGTGTGATGGATGCGTGAAACAATGTTGTCCAACAGTAAACCAGAATTTTGTCTTGGGCGGTGGCGGGGGGTGAGGGGAGTCCAGAGAAACTCATGCATTTAAAAATGTGGCAACTCATGTACATGCCGGGGTCGCCAGGTGAAGGTCGCCGCTCTGCGATAGTGGGTGTCAGGACAGGAAGCTGCAGGAAGGTTTCTGACTCTTTGCCAGTCATTTACTTAAAAGATCTAAGCATTAAAGTTACTCATTTGAAGTGCTGGCAGGCTAATAAATTCACGGGGCTACTTTACACATTGTCAGTCTAAAATGTAATTCTGCTAGAATACGTGGGTATTTTCTGAGGGTAGCATTCCCTTGTCCTCCTGCCCACAGATTGCAAAGGAACCACTCAAAGTCATTCCAGAATGTCCTCAGGACACGGGACCAGCCAGTGTTTGCACCGTGTAATTCTGGCCCGCAAAGACTTTCCTTGGCTATACCTCTTTAAAAAGCATCTCTCCAACTGAGTGACACAGGCTTATTTTAAGGATGGGAAATGAGGACTGCATTTGGAATGATACCTTAGAGGTCCTGGGAACCTTCTGGGTCAGTTCACTTGTGCTCACTTCTCTGTGTGATTGAAGATCCTGTGTAACTTGAAAGGTTTGCATTTTCTTCCTTCCGTTGGTTCCTTTGGCTCCTTTTCATCCAGCGGCTCGGGTTACCTTGAATTAAATTGGTTTATGGCATGGCGTTTTCGGCAAGACTCTGCGAACGAAACGGTCGCGTAACTCAGAAAGGCCTGCCCTTGGAGTGATTTAGTCTCTGGCTGCGGAGGCTTATTGACTGAGCGCCCTCTGCGAGCAGAACCGGCCGCCCTGCACTCCGAGGCCCCTGCGAGGCCCTCGGCTGCACAGAGCCACTGCGGCGAGCATTTCAGTTCCTGGCACTTCTCCTAATGCGTTTTGTGCGTGTCCGTACCACAGGGGGATGTGTGGTTATTGTTGAAATGTTACGTCCGTGGCTTTGCAGAAGGAGAAAAGCCCGCTGTACAAGACGTATCGAGACAGAAGTCTCAGTGGTCTGGAGTCTGTGCGTCTGGCTGCCCTGGGCCAAGGACATATAGACGGCTGCATTATTTGTATACTCTTATTGGACTTAACAAAACTCATTAAAGGGATGTTGCACTTGGCGAGGTGGAGGTTGGCGAACATGATTTGGAATGTTAAGTATTTACTGGTTTTGTTCACAGGGTTGGGCCAGGCCCATTGGAGCGAGTGGACTGTGCAGTCAGACAGGAGTGCGTTCCGGTTTCCTGTTTAAATCACAATTTGTGTGGACAGATTTCCATTTGTCACGTGTGCGTCGGGCATGTTGCCTGTCTAAAGGAAGCCGTTTTAAGTGGGTGGATGTGTAATGCCCTCAGGCTACCAGGCCTTATTCATTCCAGCAAATCCCTTCTCATGTTACAACCTTGAGGGAAGGTTGGTTAATTGACTCTTCCAAGCAATACAAATATTGGAATCCTTAATCATTCCAATAGCTGGGCAGAGCTACTGCTTTTATGTTTTAAAAACATCTGTTTAATTCTCAGGCATTCATTAAACAATCATTGATCGACTCCCTACCGCGTGTCAAGCTCTAGGCTAGATACTGAGGATGCGAGAGGGATGCAGGGTCTCTGACCTCATAGTCCAGTAAAGAAGGCAGATCTCAAATGGATGATGGCAATACATGCGTCCATGAACTTCAGATGCTTTTATTTAACTAGTTTTTATCTAATGCGCTAGGTGCTGGGATGGGAGGGGAAAGGGACAGTGGTTGGCCTCTGCCATCATGCTCCTTCCAGTGCAGGAACAATGATTAAATATATTTAACATAATTACTTGTTAACCAGACTGTCACATAAAGTTGTAAAGGGTACCAGTGTCATGGAGCAGAAACCTATGGTGCAGTGAAAACGTGTGTGAGGAGACATTGATCTGAGCTGCTTGGCCAAGGAGGGCTTCGGCGAAGCAGCAGTGATTGAGCTGGATCTTAAGGTCAGGGTTGGTGTAAGCTAACCGGGCTCTGGAGGCAGGAAGAGCCGCGTCCCAGAAGGAACCAGGTGCATTGAAGGAACTACAGTCAGAGAGCTGAGGAGCTTGGGGATATGCATAGTGACCTGCTGCTCAGGGCCTGGCAGGCGGTGGGGAAGGTGGGAGCTTTGGGGTTTAAGCGGGTAGTAAGCCATAGCTTGAGCCTGGTTGTTTTCTGGCGACAGTGAGGAAGGGTCTCAAGTAGATATGTAGGCAGATCTTTAGTTCCGGGGGCTCCTGGCTGGAGTAGAGGTCAGTGGTTTGTGTTGGGGTGGGGAGAGGGGAGTGTGGAGAGGAGGCAGTGGAGGCGAGTAATGTTTCCAGGGTCAAAGTTTGATGATGGATTGGATATGGTCACAGTCCAAGGATAATGTAGTCAGAGGCTATTTAGTGACTTTTTATATTGACTGGGACATTAAATAACATAAAACAAATCCTTATTTTACTTCCAAGTTAAACTTTGTATATATTTTTAGAGGAGTTGTCAATCTATTGTCCAGTTTTCTGGTACTGTTTCTATTGTTAGAAAGGAAATGCAGCTGTTACCCCCCCCTTCATTAAGGTAGCGGAAGTACTCAGTTATAACTCCAGAAAGAAGTGCAAAGAGAAGCAGAGCCAGGAGACCGGGAAGACACCACCAGAAACCAACACTTGCTGCCTCCTTCCCTGCTGATGTTCACTCAGAAAACATGAAATGATTTTCCTAACATCAAGAATGAGTTAAAGTACTAGGAAGTCTTTTATTCTTCCTGAACTGAAGTTGGAGCAATTTATTTTATCTGGAGGAGAGTATTAATAAATTAGCTGTCAACTCTGCTACCCAGGTGAATGGCGACTTTTGAATGAAATGACCAAATCTCCAGTCCAGAGGCATTCATTTCAGTCCCTGCTTTCCATTGAAATAGGCAAAACATGAAAAGTTGAGATAATAGTACTAAAATTCCAAGTAATTGCTTTTGTTAGCTCCCCTCACGTTTACTCATATTAATTACCAAAATGGGAAGCCCTCTTTGTTTTCCCCGTGCGGGCTGGGAGTGAGCACTCTGAACGCGGAGGCCGCGCTGTCAGTCCGGCGGGGGCCGCACTGCCGGCAGGACCCGGCTTGGACGTTGGCAGCGTAAGGCTAGGGCCCTGAGCCTGAGAGGTTTATCATTCAGGAAGACGTGGCAATGTGGGTGGAATTAATTTTTGACACACGTTGTAGGAAGTAGCCTTTCGAAGAAGACGATGAAGTTTTCAGGGGACCCTTAAGGACACAGAGACTGTCAGGCCTGTGAGCACCCACCTTCAGGGCCTCTGTGGGGTGGGTGCCCATGCCAACGCATCTCCACTCCTTGGCTGGGGACAGTGGGCGCTCCGGAGTCCTTGGTACCAACCCAGGTAAAGACATGGATTTACTGTTTCCTCGCCTCTTCCTACGTTGGTTTCGCATGACCTTGTTTTCATAGTGACTTTTCATTCATGTATTCCTACAAGTTATTGCCCCAAAACATACCTAATAGGTATGTGGGTTTTTTTTTTCGTGTGTGTGTGTGTTTTAATATTTAATTTAAACTATAGGTTGGTAGAATTTGGAGAAACCATGAATTTACCCTTGTCAACCTGCTGATTTGTAAATGTCTTTAACCTCTCATTCAGCTCGTCCACACCTTCTCCCCTCAGGATGTGCTGAGTGCCGTCACTGCTCTGGGCATGGGGGATTAAGCAGGAACAAGTCACATTGAGTACTTCCTCTTAATGAAAATTGTTCCAAAATATAGTACACGATTCTCTGCCTTTTAAGAAACCTAGCATATTGAACTGTTTTGCATAAACGACTTGGGACCTTTTAGAATACCAATTAATGCGTTTTACTTTGAGATTGTTTATGTGGACGGGCTGTCCATTCCACACTCAGAGAGACTGCTGTGCTTTCTGAGTTCTCAGTGAGTTTTTAAAATACTTTTTCTTATCTCTTCTTTTGTGCTCTCCTTTTCTTCTCCTTTTTAAAAAAATGTGTTTTGATTCTGTTGTAAGCTAGCAAACAAGACAACTGAGAGTATTACAAGTATATGAAATGTACGTTGATGGAGTAAATTCTGAGTACCCATCAGCTTCCGTTTAACAGAGTAAGTGTCCTCCATGGCGTCAGCAGGTCTCTGCCATTTGGGTGACTCAGACGATCCCTTCAGAGCTTGACAGTCCCTCCCTCTGACACTCCTGAGGGCTGGGTTTCCTGGATACCTGGCCTCAGAGATGAGCAATTACTAAAACTATCTTGCCCAAGACATGTTCTTGTGGAATCCTTTGAGGCAATAAACTCTTAATTGTAACTGGTATAATCCTTTTTGGATTTCTGCGCACACAACACACACACACACACACACACACACACACACACACACTTATTTTAGTTTTTCTCTACAGCTAAGCTTTGGTGAGTAAAGGCTTTAAACTGACATCTCTACATTTTGTCAGTTGAATATTAAGAATTATAACAAAGCAAGGAATAGTGAAAATAAAAACTGAGGAGCTTATAGACAATTGCACAGCTCCTAGACTGGATACCAGATTGCATGAACACAAATATTGATTTGGAGAATAAGAACCATATATAGTTCAGATTCAAGCTATGACAGATGGGGGTTCACTAGCAACCAATTTGATGACTTCTCGGCACAATTCCAAACTCTTACAGAAAATTTACCAGATGCAACGACTGACTCTTGCCATTCTTAATGGATTCACTTTTATATAAATGAATCCCATTTATATATTTCCTCCCATGGCCAATTATCCTGAAGGCGTTATAAGAATTATTATTTTATTGCTATTTTCCCATTTAACTGATCTATTGCCATGTGATGGTAGGGTAGTTATATTGTTAAAGTTGCTTTTTCTAAAGGAACCCATAAATACCTAGATATTTTAAATAAATATCTAAATATTTTAAACTTAAATAAATTCACAACCCACTGAGAACTACTTTTCCTAAATACTTGGTCCCTGGTCTTGGAATGCTTTTCAAAATTAACTCTTTCAAAGGAAGTGGAATACGTTTACTTACAAGTCCTTTGATAGAATTTGTAAAACTCACACATTTTCTTTAATTCTTGACATTCCCTTTCATTACTTTCCAGTTCATTATAAATGTAATTTCTTTTTCTTTAATTTTTAATTTGTCAAAACATGAAAAATATTTCTAGTGAAGTTGAAGTCTCTATTGATCCCCAATTTATCTTAGCTTAGCTAACTTCTATTTTCTTCTCTACTTTTCCATCTATCATCCATCCATCCATCCATCCATCCATCCATCCATCCATCCATGTAAAACAAGGTCTGTAAATCATGTCCAGCCGGATGTGTGGTGGCACATGTTCTGACCATTCTGTAGCTCGCCTTCCTCACCAGCAGTGCCCGCCCAGCCTGGCATCCTGTAACAGGCACGCTTTGCTACCGTCTATTCCATAGCACACACATTGCTTCCGTTTGACAGACCGGTTTTTCCTACTATAAACCGTATTCACTGAGGATTCCTATAAAGGTCTCCATGGGCACAGGAGTGAGAGTTCATTTAAGATAGAAACTAAGAAATATCATTGAGTAGAAATACCATGGAGTAGGCACATGTTGAATTTTAATTGATATATTTTATGTCTGGCTACCGGTCATTATAAAGTTTTTGTCAGTAACTAGGTGATTTTTTAAAAGTTGATAGAGTGAACCAAGTCTTGCTCTCATACGGAGCGGAAAGGAAAATGGTTTCAGTAGGCCCCTTATGTTTTTGTGCCCTGGCAACCCGGCTTTCTCGGAGCTCCAGAATAGATGAAGTGAGGTTTAACATGCATGTCCTGGGAGACAGTGTTGGTTTACTCAGCTCTCGCCTTATCCATCACCTTTTTCTTCTCGTTTCATCTCAGTCTCTCCCTGTGAATGGAAAGGGTCCTGCCAGCTCAACTACTGATAATGCCTGAATTCTAACTGCACCCACAGCAGCCACACCATCCCAGCTCAACTAACTGTCCACATTCTAACCACACCCAGTGCAGCCACACCATCCCAGCTCAACTAACTGTCCACATTCTAACTCACCCAATGCAGCCACACCATCCCAGCTCAACTAACTGTCCACATTCTAACCACACCCAGTGCAGCCACACCATCCCAGCTCAACTAACTGTCCACATTCTAACCCACCCAATGCAGCCACACCATCCCAGCTCACCTAACTGTCCACATTCTAACGCACCCAATGCAGCCACACCATCCCAGCTCAACTAACTGTCCACATTCTAACGCACCCAATGCAGCCACACCATCCCAGCTCACCTAACTGTCTACATTCTAACCCACCCAATGCAGCCACACCATCCCAGCTCACCTAACTGTCCACATTCTAACTCACCCAATGCAGCCACACCATCCCAGCTCAACTAACTGTCCTCATTCTAACCACACCCAGTGCAGCCACACCATCCCAGCTCAACTAACTGTCCTCATTCTAACCCACCCAATGCAGCCACACCATCCCAGCTCAACTAACTGTCCTCATTCTAACCCACCCAATGCAGCCACACCATCCCAGCTCAACTAACTGTCCACATTCTAACCCATCTATGGTAGGCACACAGGCCATCTTAACTGTCCACATTCTAACCGCACCCACATCAGCCACACAGTCCAGCGGGGCAGAGACGGGGCGAGGAGGACAGGAGACAGAGTGAAGGGAAGAATTTCGTGATTGAAGCCAGCTCTGGTGTCCACGAGCACCTGTTGTGACGCACAGAGTAAAGGGTGCCCTGCTCCCAGAGGTCCTCGGCCTGTTCATCTAGGGTTGGCCTGGAGGCCCAGCCCTTGGAACTCTGGGTAAGAATGGCGGCTGAGAGGCGGCCGGGCCTGTGTTCTGGGAGATGCCTTGTGCTGGTGCTCAGATGCGGTTTCTCTGAGATGTCAGTGTCTGTTGCGGGCCTGCAGGCGGCCCCACCTCCCCGGCGCCATGTGCTTCAGAGTCCAGGCGGGGCACTTGCTCCTGCAGAGCCTGCCTTCTCCTGCAGAAAGCTGTTTGCTCGGCTGACACACGGGGGGTGCCTGCTCTGGTCTGCATGCACCTACCAGTAGTTAAAGGGTTTCTGTGTGAAGCCTGCAGGGGAGACCCCACTCTATGCAGCCTCCTGCTCACACACCTCCCTCATGGCCCCGCAGAGCAGTGAGGACTTTTTAATGGATGTTATTTTCTGGTAAGAGGCATCCTGTGGACATCTTCTGAGAGGGCTTACTTTCCTGCGATGTTTCAGGCACTGGGCAGTGCAGTGCGTTTGCTCTGGGGGAAGAGGAGCATGGCGTAGTGTACCTTTTGGAATCTCTGCACATCAAAATGTCCTCAGGAGCAACAATCCCCCAAACCTCTGCTGCAATTGAAACCAAAGCTTAACCTGTTTGAGAGAGAGATGTGGGTAGAATAAAGTATTTAATGCCCAAAGCACATCGAATTTGGGTGAAGAGGATGCGTTTTGCAAAATGCCTAGAGATGCCTCGTATGGTGTGGTTACCTAGCAACAAGTGGCAACTATGAAAATGAGGTGCTTATCTGTTGTGGAAGTGGGTGCAGTGAAACTTATTACGCTAGCCTGTTTGCTTGTCATGCTATTAAAATCACAGCTAATGTGGAAAGAGCTGGAGCCTGTTCCCATTTGATACAGAGGCAGTGTTAATGCAGCGGCTGTAAAATGCCAGCGCCTTGGTCAGGAAACAGAAGCCAGGAGCCTCCTTAAACACCCGGCATTGAGAGGTTGACATCCGATCCATATTACCAAAGATTTCTTCATCAGCAGAGAGCAGACAGAATCTGCAGGGTCATGTACGAAGCAGCTGATTGTTTAGATTTGCAAAAAGAAATCAGGGACCATTGATAGTTTCTCTATAATGACAGCTTGCCCAAGCCCTGCGTCTCCCAGCCAGAGAGTGCCTAACTGGCTGCTGATTGTCCAGGGCTTCTGACCACAACATCTTCTGTTTGGCTCGTTTACAGAACTGGGTGGCACCGCCACAATGCTAGAAGGTTCTGCTTTTATTTAATTGCTTCAAAACAAGATGCATTTTTTAAAACAATATATACTTGGGTAAATAGATGATTTTTCTTTAGTGTATCATGAATTTTGTTGGTCTGGTTTTAGGAAAGTGGGCTTAGGAAAATGCCTGCCATTGCATTTTTTTTTATGTGCTTCGGGTAGCTTCAGATTGAAGCCTTATTTCACATGTATTTAAAGAATTAAACTTGAGAAAACCTGCCGGAATGTCCTCCCTGGGTGGCCTGTGACCAGTTACCCCAGGGGTGGAAAAGATGGGAGGACATTCTGAGGACACAGGGAGCCCGCACACAGGACCAGCGCGGTGAGCTGGGTCCCGCCAGCGCTGGGCGTGGCCATGTGTGCATCGGTAGTGGATGGGGCTGTTGGTTAGCGGTCCTCTCCTGCAGAATTGCTTTCCCAGGTAATCAGCTCTGCTCGTTTAGGATGTCGCTTCCCCACCTCAGCATGTCAGCTCAAGAAGCAGGAATGATTAATGGCTGTGACTGGCCAGTGCTCTGGAATAACTGGGCTCGGGGCACCACCCTGGCACTCCCCTGCAGCAGGGGGTTTGGGGTGCTCTGATGCAAAGCAAACAAGATGGGGACTATGACCAGGATGCTTTCTGAAGCTTACCTTCAGTGTGTAGAGTTGCTGTGGCAACGGAGGATTTGCAATTCAGGGGAAGAGAGAGTAGAGTGAGACAAAACCTTAAGTCATGGCTGTCAGTACAGTGGAATGGGTGCCACCAACACCTGGCAACCTCTATTACTTCGACGTGTTTCTTTTCACGCTTGGAGGAATAAAATGCATAAAAGATTAATATGCACAGTAAACCTTTGGGTAAAATATGTATGTGCTTTGCATTTCAGATGAGTGAGAACTTCGAGTTCCCCTTCACTTAAATAAAGATTAGTTTGTAACGTTCAAAGTGAGCTTGCCGTCATAATCTGATAGAATAAGAACTCTGATGTGAGGATGAGGAAAACTCCACATTCTCTTTTAGTTAAAAAGTGGGTAGATTGCTCTGTATTTTAAAATGCTTGTAACATGTTATAATCTGAGTTCTGTGCCTTCCCCCTCCTTGGTTCCCTCACCTTGCTGAATGGCAACAAGAAAATAAAGTTCCAGGTGCCATGAGGTCTAAAGAGATGTGTTTTTCTCTTCCTCTTTATTAAATGATGGGTGTTTTAAGTTTATCCACCCGAGTAGTGTAAAAGCTACAACAGAGGTTTTTCTTTATGGGGGGGAAAAGTCCACTGAAGTCTCTAAATATGGTGATATCATTTATGCATATTCTGCAATTTCACCATTTAATGGAACCGTGGGGTTCCCAGCATCAAACTAATATTACAGTTGTTTTCCTTGGGGATTCCCTGGAATGTTTGAAGTGGATGGCTACATGCATTAAAATGTATTTACACTTTAGTTGTCACTGAGGTTTAGCTTTTGTCTCTGCTGTATTAAAAATGCACAAGCATTTTAAAAAAACTGCCTGCAGCACTTCCTACATTTATATTTTAGTTTGTTTAGTAACTTCTCATTTTCTGCTGTAGAATAAAGTGTTTTGTTTTTCCCCAACCATGTCTTTTAAAACCAGTTAAGCTGAACTTTGCTTGGAATTTTCCGGGGTACACAGAAGCTTTTGAAAATCCGTTTCCGAGTGTCAGAAAAATGTACAGTTGCAATAAAACCATAGCAGTCAGCTTCCTGGCAGGCGCATTAGACCTGGAATGAAACCTGAAGGGCTGATGTGTTAAAGACACATTAAATATTTAATCATAAAGATCAGCCTATAGGTTTCCTCTCATCTTTTCGAAGGGCAAAGTGAACTACCGGTGCTGTTCTAAGCAGTTGCACTTGTCAGAGGGTCCCTTTAATTTCCAGCAGGATCCAGCAGTCTGGGCTGCGGCCAGAGGCAGGGAGACGAGCAGGCCTCGAGGCCGATGGAGAGCTGGCTCTGCCTGTGCCTGTGCCTGGGCCTGCGAGGCGGCCATGGGGTAACGGGAGGTCATCTTCTTGAACATGGGGCCTTTATTCGGGTGGCTTTCAGGGGAGGTGTCATGCCTGCCCGCTTTTCCTTTGAATCAGAGGTTTGAGGCTACAGCTTCAGGTCAAAAGAGCAGATATTCCCACCCAACTTTTACAGCATTTTCAGTAAACCTGAGTGTTATGTTTAAATAGAAAACCATGCCGAATAGCCCCCTTCGGGAAATCGTCTGCCCTGCAAGGCCCTTCCGGGCGCTCCGTGAGTGTGAGAGAAGACACTGACCTATAATTTGTAACCCAGTAAAACGGTTCGCCTTGCCCGGACACACCATGGACCAGGGAAAGCTGCTTATTTTACGCTTAGCTGTGTGGTTTTTACTTGTATGCCCAGATGTCCTTTAATTTATTTTCTGAGGAACTAATAGCAGTGGCAAGATTTTAGAGCTAATTGCCAGTTTTCAGCAAGGACTCTGTGAAGGGGTTGGAGGAGCGCCCCGGGGCCTGAGCTTGTGGGTTGTGACAGTGCTAATTTGAGCTCTTAATCAGCGCACAGACATATATTTAAGGTGAGGGTCTGGGGAGCCTTATCTGCTGAGATGTGGTCCTTTGTGTCTGGCAGGCCTCATGCAACACATTTCCTCTCTTAAGGGATCGAGATGCCTCGCAGCCCGCAGAGGGAGCCGCGCTCCGGAAGCCCGCCGCCTTCCAGGGGTGGCACACGCGGGTGACATATTTTTAGAATGAGCTTGCCCTCTCCCCCCTACCCTTCTGGAAACTGAACTTTTCTCTAAGCTCCCTGCTGGTAACATTGGGAAGGAAGTTTCCCATGCCAATGTTTGCCCGGATGGAAGAGCGTGTTTGCATTTTCCTAAGCTGTGATCCTAAACTCCACCAGTCTGAGCAGTTTGGAGGGCGGACCTCAGGCTGCAGCACTGCAGCCTAGAGGTCGGCTCAGGCGCGCCCCCTGGAGGTCGGAGGACAGGACGTCAGGTTCCCGCTTCCTGGGCTTTGAAGGTCAGTACTGAGGACAGAGATAGCCAGTTTTGCCAAGTGGTGGTTCTCCCTTCTTTCCTCCTTGGGTTCAGGGGGACTGGGAGCCTGCCCCGGCTTGCCTTCTCTGGGCAGCTTTGTCTCAGTGGAGCTGCTCCATTCTCTCTTTCTAGACCTTTGCTTTCCCACGTGAAGATTTTGCCAAACTTGAGCAGGGGCAGCAGGGCAGCCCTGTGCTTGCAGCCCTGTGCTCTGGCCGTGGCACCACCGTTCTCAGTGCCTGTAACATCAGAGCCACAGTGTAAAAAGTCACTCTAGTGTGATTTAACATAAAGTCAAAAACATGCTTTTATGTGCAATACAGAGTTCAAGGAACAAGGAATTAAAAAAAAAAATCCTTATATAGGGGAGTCGTTTGCATGAAAGTGCCTATGTTAAGGAGTATGACAGGGAGTTAACTGATGGGTGTGTGTGATGACCCTCAGAAGAGCCAAGCAAGAATGGCTTGTGCCAAGAACCCTCGTGAGGCAGTTTGGGAGGATGCACTCGGCCCCATTCTGCAGGGAAGCGAAGCTGCTCTGGCTTTGCCTGGCAACTGTGAGCCACGGAGAACATGCACGGGTCGTTAAGATCCACAGCTCAAATGTAAATAATTCAGGACCCACAACCAGTCATTAGGAAACCACTGTGGCACCGCTTGGAGTCAGGTTGTCTGGGCCTCCTCTGGGGGATGACCTCTCGCCTTCTGGTAGAGACCTGCCCGTCCGGGCACAGATGGTTGTAAGAGCGTTTTAATGACCCGTTCTAATGCTGGTGAATGTGTCTTTGGACACCATCGTAACCAGTGGACGAGGAGGGTGGGAGCGGCAGAATGATGGCAGCTGAGGAATTAAGTGCCCTGAATTTGTGAGACAGCTGCAGAAACGTGCAATTTGCTGGGCAGGAAATTGTAAACAAAACAGACGGAGTGAATTATTAATACACCTGTGACACCCCAGGATGCCAGCTCCAGTAGAGAAATGGCAGCTTTCGAAGTCCGTGCCCCCTGGAGTGACCTGTTGAGGAGTCCAGAGGTGTGCCAGGGCTGCGGGGTGCTCCCCTGCCCTCGGGGCCATGGCCTGGCTCGATGCTTTCACAGCATGAGGAGCAGAGGATGGTCACGCTCATCAGGAGGAAGTCAGGTTCTCCGCTACGGCTTGTCTCCTGCTTGTGTGGTGTCCTGTGTGTGTGGGGTCCCGTGTTCTTTGTTACATTACACCCATTGATCTACGTTCTATGTCTGTGGTGGTTACCCACTGGTGTGTTTTGGTGTACTTAGGGAGCTTACAAAATTAGGAAACCACTGTGGCACCTCTCCTTGGAGAGGCTGATTCAGCAGTTATGGTATGGGGCCCTGGGCGTGTGCTTTGTTTATAAGTTCTCCAGATATTTCACACACACACACACACACACACACACACACACACACACCTAGTTGAGAAATATGAGTGTCTCAAGGTCATACTGGAGAATGTAAGAGGTTCTGGACCAGGTCATGAGATGTCTCACATTGAATTCCTGGATCAAGAATGAACTCATGACGCAGAGAAATATCGTCATATCGTTAGGGCCTTGGGCACAGTTGAGATCAAAGTGGCTAAGGACAAAAATGTGTCCCCTCCGCCAGTCTCTGGAAGAGCCAAGTGGCTGACTTTGGGTTTGGATGGAAGCCACTTCCTGACTCGAGCATCTGTTCCAGCTCCGGCTCTTGCCATTTCAGGTCCACGCCGTTGTCGTGTTCACCCAGTCTAACTAATCAGATTGCTAAATCTCAGGGGCTCATTTTCAGGTTCATGGTCAAAGACTTCTTCATCCTCAGGACTCAGTTAATTTCCTACGTTAGAAGACCAGATGGGGTATCTGCTTTACGAACCTGAAAAAATAGAGCCTTGGTTAACTGGGTGATTTTTGCAAACGAAAACTCTGATGATTGTAATTTGTAAGATTTACTATGAGTAGCTTGAGTTTTAAAAGTTCAAAAGGACTATGTCTGCTTGTGGTGTGTCTCTTAGAGGTAGAGAATGCCCAACAGAGGGAGTCTTGGTGCTCTCTTACCTTGTGCTGGGCCTGGGGAGGAGGGCAGAGGTGGAGATGGAGTTTAAAATTACTTGAGTGCTTCAGAGTGCTGAGGGGATATACACACTGCTGAGAAAGGAGAGCTGGGGAAGGATGGAAACCAAGGGGCAGTCTAACAGACAAGCAAATGGTTGGAAATTCTTTAGGGACTGGAGAAAGCAAAGGTGTGTGATTATGAGAGTCTAAGGCTGGAATGAAAGGGGAGAGGGATTCTAAATTATAAAAACTTCAAAGGGTCTGTGTGGGAAGTATAATATAATATAATATAAAATTAGAGGCCCGTTTTTATTTTTGCTAATGCACTTATTTACGTTTTCACCCCCATTGATCTTGCCTGTGCCTTCAAAAGAACGCTCAGTGTGCATTCACTGTGCAGTCTTCCTTCCTTCCCCTCTGGAGCATTTGCATTCTAAATTATGATTTAATGGGTTCCCGAGTCTTTCATCTTTACATTATGGCATTGTATGGTTTATGTAAATATTTGTCTTGAAGTGTTTTAAGTACTTGCTCCTGTAAAGTCTCACATTTGAATTGTTTTATTGCAGTCACTCTGTTTGAATTAAGCTCTAATCTTTTCAGTCCTATTGTCAAAGTCTCACTCTTGGCTTGGGTTTAATGGAGATAGAATTCGGTTGGTTGCTTCATGTGGTATATTTAATTTAATTTTTCAGGTAGTGATAAACACCGTGGCTTGGCCTATAGGTTCTTTGACATTAATATGTATAAACCCTGATCTCAAATATGGAACAATTTAAAGCATTGCCCTGAATACAACTGGCACTGGGTTTTTAAAATGTATGCTATGGAATAACATTTCAGGTTCATATTCTGCTGGGCTCTTAGCTGAAGCAAATCCCTACTGCCTCATGCTTTCCTGAGACCAATAGAATTGTTTGGAAGTCTGGAAGGGGCAGTAGCTGGATATTTATCTCTCCGCTCTCAGGTACTGTAGGTTTTTCTATACATAGCCACTCGACTGTAAATAGATCACACGAGGCAGTAGGCCAGTGGACTGTCCCTTCTCATTAAAGCTAATCATAAAAACCACTTGAGCGTTTCACTCCCCTTACACCCTGCATGATTAAAGAAGTTCCATTTTCTTCTGTGCATTATCAAAATACACCGAGCAGGGTAACCATGGAGTCACAAGTGGGGAAGGCAAACATTTGTCTCTTCGTGTCGTCATAGAACCTTACTCTGTTAAAGAAAGACGCCTTTGTATGTGGAGGGGAGGAGAGGAGGGGGAACACGTTTCTTTCATGTCAAGTTGAATTCCTTTGCTCCTCATCAGCGCCGCTGCTAACTCGCTTCTGAGGGAGGCGTTCGGGAGTTGGAGACGCACTGTAATTTGAGGTTTATGAATGCAGCACCTTTCCACGTGTGGAGCAGACCTGCTGTGTTAGAATCTGAGTTATGTCTGTCAGAGCTGATGCAGTTACTGCAGCGCAGTAATGAATGACTTCACCACGATGTTCCCACAAACAGGGAGCTCCCTCAGTCAGGGATTGCACGATTCAATTATAAGTGTTTTGATTTGCATTTAACTTTGCAGGAATTGACTGTCAAGGTGATGTAACAGTTTAATGAGCTACTGGGGGGAGTTGAAGTCTGTTTCCCCAGGATGGCTGAGGAAAGACGTGTGTTGGACCACATCTTTCCCTAAATGTGCTTCTTTTAATGCAGCTACAACAGACACATGGGTGATTTTAAAATCTCTGCTTATATGCAATGTGTCCATCTCAAAAGCCACTCTGTCCGAGGACACTGCCTTTGCCATATTGCTTCAGACACTTCCCCCTTCTCATCTCCACTGTCTCGGTCAGTTAACACCCTGGGGCTGAGAAGATTCAGTCTCAACAATTAATTGAATAGTTTGAAAAATCCAGAAGGCTATGTAGAATATTTCCTAATTTTTTTCTCTAATAGCTGATCCCATCTTGTAGCTTGCTTGGATATTTAGACTGAGTGCAAAACCTACCAGTTTTGTTCTGTGCGTGTCTGTAGCCCCGCAGTGCGTGGCCTGGGGCGGGGGTCCAGGCTTCCAGTCTCAGACTGTAGACCCAGCAGGTTAGTGCTGTGGCTGCATGAAGAGAGACCCTGTGGGCTGGTGTGGGCCGGGACGGCAGAGCACCAGGACAGCAGATGAACTCACGGTGCAGCGTCTTTATCTGCGGCTGGCTATTGGTTCTGTCTCTGCTGCTTAAATACTGATAAGGCGAGTCTACAGGAACCCTAGATGTGATATGTGCTACTTGAGTTTCCTGTTCCCTAGCCGATCTATTCCTCCCCTGTTTACAGTTTGAGCAGTTCGCCGCGTGTCAGGGTTTAGTGGTTCTGATGGACAAAAATAGAAATATGTTGTTTCATTTTTTTTTTTCCACTCTGGAGATTTAACACAGGAAAGCAGCAGACAATTGGCCAAAGATGCATAGCTTTGAATGGGGTTCCTGCTTTTTACAGAAATGTGTCTTCGGTTATCTCTTCATAAACGCATGACCTGGAGGTAAAATTTCCTGTCAAGTGTCTTCAGTGGAGTTGTGTATTAATGGTTTGACTTGGCATTATCAGCAGAAGAACGATGCCACGACAGTATTTACACCGCACGCCAGACATGGCAGGTGGCACAGCAGATAATAATGAATTGAAGGTCTTCACAAGCCCCATGGTGCTTTGTCACCATCATCTGTGTTCTGGAGGCTCCTTTTATAGGGGCACAACAGGAGTAGGTTGAACCAAATATAGTGAGGTGGGACATAAGGCCTTTCCACCCTAAGATCGCCCTGCCCTGCCCTTGTTTCATGCAGCTTCTTCCAGGAAGCCTGCCCTGGTTATCGTATTTGGAATCAAACTGTTTGTTAGGATTTCCATTGTTTCTTGTGTTTACAGCTTTACTGTCATGTTTACCTTGTATGCTAATTTTATTCACGTATGTTTTCTCTTATAACCTTTGAAAATTCACAAAATAAGAGACTTAAAAAAAATCTTGTTTTAGTTTTTAGCTACTTCCCGTAGCAGCTGACATACGCAAGCAGTAGTCGATCAGTATGTAATATATGAATGATGAGTGTTTGGTGAAATTAACCATCACCTCATGGACATGCAGGTTGTGTACAAGAATACCAACATTTGGTTAGCTGTTTACTCACTAAACATTGCTGCACAAGTGATCTCTCATGTTCTCTTCATAATAGCACCTCGAGTAGGGAACATTCCATTCTGCAGGCGTGAAAATGCCTGAGACAAGGTAGGAGATGATCCAGATGCACGCAGCTACTGTGATTCCGCTGGGATTTGAAGCCAGTGTCTCAGACTCAGAACTCTTGCCTCATTAGACCACTCCGCTGGAAGGTGTGCCAGCTCTCCCTCAGCCAGGCTCCGCAAGCTGTGAGCTTCCTGAGAGTGCAGGCCATGCTCAGAGACCTGCCTGTTGCAAGGTACCGTATTTTTTGGACCATAAGACGCTCCGGACCATAAGACGCACCAGTTTTTAGAGAAGGGAAATGAAGAAAAAAAGATTCTGAAACAAATAGCGTCCTAAAATATTTTATGTGCATTAAAACCCAACATCACAGTCATAAACACATGTAATCAACCCTGTAAAGTAAACAGCAGCATTTAGAACCATTTTAGAGCCGGGCAAGCACACAGAGACCACACAGAGCTGGGCAAATAAAAAAACTTTTTTTTTAAAGTATATGTGTAGGCTATATTTGGACCATAAGACGCAGGGACTTTTCCCCCCCACTTTTGGGGGGAAAAAAGTGCGTCTTATGGCCCGAAAAATACGGTAACTGGTGACTGGAAAAGGTCACTGGAGTGAAGTCACTTACAGCAGCGATCAGATTTTCAGAGTCAGTGGAGAGAGGTGGGTTGCACTGCATTGTGGAGATTGAAACTAAACATTTGGAATATGTTTTATCCTATATTTAACAACATTTGAAGTATAATTACAACTCTTTCATTCTTAGAATGAGCAAAGACCACATTGATGGTTGTTATAGCACCAATTTTCTGATAAAGTTGGATGACAGCATGTCCTCCTTTCACTGTAGTTAGTGCTTAGCCTGTTGTCCTGCCAGTTTCCCTCCTGGTTATTGTTGGTTTCAGTCTGCCAGACACTCCTTGGTTGGTGACTTTGCTTGTGATACAGGCAGTATTCTCGTCACCGTCACTGATTTCAGGACCTTCTGCATCTTTGAAAACACAGTTTTATTCTTCAGTCCCTTGTCTTTGTATATGCAGTGTGGAATTTTCCAGGGACCTATAAAGAATATAATTATCTAAGAATAGAGACAGACTGTAGTGTTAATTGGGTAAGGATTGATTTTACAAGTGGTTGGTGTGGTTTTTATGTTATGATGACTTTTGCCTTCTTACAACTATGGGTGCTCACATGGTGAATATTAAGATAACTAGGACTCCCTGAACTGATTAAAATACTATATTTAGATATCCTAAAGATGGTCTTCTTTACATAGTAGAAGTGTTGAGGTTCTTTTTCTATTCCCTAATCACATACTTTCATGAAATCAAGAGTACACCAGGTTGATGACTTTTATTCTCATGGAAAAAAATTTCATTAGTTATATGACTAAGGTCACACAAAAAGAAGCAAATGGTTCCAGAAGAGGACTTCATTTCAATGCAACATTACCTAGTGGATTAACAGTTATGTCTTGCGTAAGCGTAGTAAAGGATTACTCCTCCTGCAGGAGATATCATGAGACCCATGTTAGATATTGCCTGCGATGGATTTTAGCCTGTGTTTAAGCAGAAATTCTGGAGCCAGACTTCCTGGAATCCTAGCTGTTGTAATCATGTTCAACTTATGTAACCTCACTGTGCCCCAATTTCCCTGTTGGACTTTTGATTTCATGAAAGTATGAGATTAGGGAAAATGGAGATACTTACAGTATCTTCCTCACACAGTTATTTTGAGAATTGAATGGATTTAATATTTGTGAAGTGTCTAGAACAGTACCTGGCATATAGTAAGCACTCACTAAATGTTAGTAGTCGTGATTTTATCTTATCTTAGATTATTATTAATATCATAGAGTTTTATAGAAGGAAGGAACCTCAAGAAAACTGGTTTAAAAATAGGCTGAGAATGTTAGTTCTATCTGTTGTTTTTTTTGTCTGAAAAGTAGTAATCTTATAAATATTTATTGAAGGAAGAAAGTCAGTTTACTGTTGAATGATATATGAGAGCTCATAATACTTTTGGGCAAACAATTTTAGATTTTCTAGACATTTAAATATTTTTTAAAAGTCTTTAACTGAGGATACCTTTTCTATTTATTTGCAGAGAGAGTGAAAGAGAGGGAAAATGGGGGAGGGGATGGAGAGAAAGAAACATGGACTCAAGAAGGACACATTGATTGGTTGTCTCCCACACATGCCCCACACATGAGAGACCCTTGAGTCCATGGGCTGAGGCTCTAACCGCTGACCCAAGCCAGCCACTTTAAACATTTAAATGGGTACATTTTGCCAAGCACATCCTCTCTTCCTGCTCATGTCTCTGTATTCTCAGCCCCAGGTATTTCTTCAAGTCTTTACCAAGAAACTTGGGAGTGATCTATTTAACGGCTGAGGAAATGATGGTTTTTAATTTATTTCTAATGTGTAAACACTGGATGCTCAGTGAGAATTTATCTTCGGTTGATTACTTGCTTTGGGTTTTTGGAGTGAGGGTGACAGATGAACAGTAATTGAGGTGTGAATAACATTTTGGAAACAATAAATGATATCATTTCTTGTGGAAAATAATTGCATTCTTCCATTATGGTGCATGGGTATTTATTAGTTATTTTTAATGGGCAAGGGCGCTTATTGCTTATAAAATACCTATAGCTTTGAGTGGGCTCCTGCATGCTAACAAATGAAGTCGTGGAAGTAGGGACCCAGCTAACTGGCAGTGAGGCTGCCCTCAATGTCCATCTAGTTCAAGACAAGTTTCAGCAACAAGACGTGGCTGTCCTCTCCCTGAGGGAGAATGGCTCTCAGGAGGGCTGTCTCTCACGTGACCACCTGCGGGCCCTCTACCTCAGAATCAGCTGGAAGACGTGGTTCTTCCTCCCATAGGCATGCAGTCAGGAATCCTACTGAAAGGCAGATTCCGTATAATTTTAAAATACTTAGTTTGCTTCATAAGTCTGTTTATAAAAGCAGATACAGTACTCCTTTCTTAGGTTACTTAAGTCCGCGTCGTAGGACTGTTTGTATGCTATCTCACATTGACTTGATTTACTTGTGAGCAAATAAACAACATATATACACTGGCCAGATTATTATGAACTCTGAATGGATAACAATCTGGCCACTCAGTGTGTGTGTGTGTGTGTGTGTGTGTGTGTGTGTGTGTGTGTATGTGTGTGTGTGTACTAGAGGCCCAGTGTATGAATTTGTGCATGGGTGGAGTCCAGTCAGGCCAAGGGGAGGGGACATAGGTGGTTGGCTGACCTGCCTGCCAGTTGAACTCCTGGTTGAGGGGACAATTTGTATATTAGCCTTTTATTACTGTATAGGATATATCGATACACTGAGTGGCCAGATTACTATGCATTCAGAGATCATCATAATCTGGCTACTTAGTGTAGTACTAAAATGGAACTAGAACATTTCCAGACTTTACTTTGAACAGATCTTGGCATCTGTCAATTATGGTTTTGTATTGATTTTGTTTTTTTCTGGTAAGGACATGCTTCATAAAAGTCAAAACAACAACCATTAGAACAAAGACTGTCATTACTGTCTTAAGTTATTGAGTTCAAAGTATTTTCTATGTCTTAATTTGGTTTTGCTTGTGTTTTTTTTTTGTTTGTTTGTTTGTTTTTTAATCAAACTCTGGTTTCATTTCTCCAAATGAAACCAGCAAATTAGGAAGTTCCAGTTTGCCAGTAGGGGCATATAAAAAAATCACAGGCAGCAAATCAGAATTGGTTATTACCTTTGACTTTGTGAAATTCTTCTAAAAGAGGACACCCACCATATTCACTTTCTTTCCCCAGGAATTATACTTTTTCTTATTTTCAGGGTAAGATTAAGTCAGAGACTCTAGGTCACCGATGGGTGGGCTTGTGCTGTTGAAACGCCATAGACTGGAGTCAGGCTCTCCTAATTTTTACCACATTTCAGTTTTTATTAAATTTAAAAATGTAAGCACTTCCAATCATGTCATAACTAATGTAGTAATGACACTTTATCTGAAGTCAGGAGCATTATCCGGGTCTGATTTGATGTGTGTAAGACACTGCACACTCATTGAGTGGCGCAGATTGTGGTAAATGGGCCTGAAATAATGTTCAGGAAAGAGAATCACTTTCTATTCTGTTCTTGACATAAACAGTTTGCCACAGATCCGCATCCCTCTCCCTACTGTGTCAGTGCAGTCCTTCCATTTTTCTTTTGCAAGGAAACATCCACTCGTTTCCTTGATTAGGTTTACACGAGTCCATCACATTTATAGGCTAAAGCTTATTAATATGTGCGATTAAACATTAATTAATATGTGTAATGGCATAGTGAGAGGCAGGCGGGGCTGGGCTCTGTGCTGATGGTGCTGACATGTGCTCCCGTGTCCTCCCACGTAAATCGCAGTGGTCTGCCAGGGAGCATGCTTCTCGTTGAGCACAGAAGTCTTTTTGTGGCCTGGGAACAACTGGGTTATGGATGCCTTTGACTGGGGCTCTGTCAGTATTCTTTTCAGGAACCCATAGTAGAAGGGCCTGGAGTGATGTGTGTGATGGTCCTGAGTGTGAGCAGGGGCTGCGCTAGCCGCACTCGCAAGCACTCATGTTTCCTGTTGTTATTTTGTGCGACCGACTTAATTAAAGAACTAAACAAGCTCATCTTTTAAATCACGTCTTTCTCTTTTGTCTCTTACATGTTTGGTTGTGTTCCCTCTTCGCTAAATCACCCCATTTTGCACATCTGAGAGCACCTTTCTGCTTTAATTATTCCATCTGCGCCCATCGGATCCTCGCCCACGTCATTATCACTGCGCATTTCTTAAAGCTCCGTAAACAGGCATGCTGTAGCTCTGCTTCCTCTTTGGCTTTCTTCTATTGCTCTTTTCCCTCTCCCCCTCCACTTCCCTCCCCACTGTGTGTTTCTTGTTCTCAGGAATTCTGAATTAAACTATGCCAGGAAAAGAACAGTGGCAAGAAGACAAGGCAGCATGACAAAGGACTGGAGGGGAATAGAAGCAGGTGAGGCCTGGAAGTCTGAGGGAGGGAGAGCAGGGCACCTGAAGCTGGCAAGCTTGGCTTCAGAGCGGCTTGAACGACGACAGGAGGCACCCCGAGGCACGGCTCCTTCTCGAGCCAGGAGCCCAGGTCCTGTGGATTGGCGTGCACCCCACACCTTGTGGGCAGGTGGTTCCTGTGCTTCAGTTAGGACCTGGGGGCAGCTTGGGCCCAGTAACTACCAGTGTGCCATTGTGATGTGTGTGCGTGGGAGGTGTGCTCTCCTGAAGAAGCATGCAGAGTGAAGGTTAGCATGGTCTCCACTGGGTGTGTTTCCAAGGGGGACTTGGAGCAGATGTGTTGTGGGCTCTGAATGCACTGGGACCATCCATGTTTTGCTTACAGACCCCCTTCTGTGTGGCGCCCTCTGCCCTCTGAGAGCTTCCTGAATTGCTCTGTACACAAGGCAGCTACTACAGCTGCAACTGTTGGGGTTGGACTTCTGCCAGCCTGAAATTCATCCCTGCCCTCCCCTCCCCGCTGTATATCGGGGAGCAGGCTAAGTGGATTACACACACACACACACACACACACACACACACACACACGTGGAAGCCTTCCCTGAGGAGGACTGTGTTGAAGCTAATGGAGCTCAGATTCCTAAAACTGCATCATTCTCCAAGGGCTTGTGTTGATTCTTCCTCTTGGCAACCAGGTCAGATTCCTCTCCTTCCCCTCTCACTCAGGCGGGCTCCTGCTTCGTTAAAAACCCATCTCCCTGACGCCCTTTATCTTGGCGGCCCTGTGAGTCCAAGAGGACTTGAGTGAATGAAGACTGTTTTTCAGGATTCCTTTCTTTGGATTCTAATATTTAACAATGAAAGAAGAGATGGACAAAACAACAGGAAACAGCAGGGCGGGGAGGGAAGGATAAAATGGAGAACTCGGCTTCTTTAAGACGGCTCCTTTGGGGGTCAGCCCCACCTGCTCGGCTTCAGTGACGAGGCTGCGCAGTTTCAGGGTCTCAGGGTCCCGGTTCCTGCTTGCGCAGCAGAGAGCAGCTGCCACGTGCTTGCTGAGCGCCGAAGGCCAGAGTTCTTGGAAAAATTGATGTTTAGGGATGCTTTATTCTGTTCTTGATTGGCTGATGAATTTCCCAGTTAAGCCTCTTCCTCTGACCTCCCCGTCTGCCTCTGAAGTCTTCGGCCCAGGAGGACCCTCTGCCTCTCCCGGGGTCAGGGTGGGAAATGCCCCCTGTGCACCTGCTCCTGTGCGGAAAGGCCGCCGGGCCGCTGGCTGACTCACGTCTTTGAACCGCTGCTGTGTGGCTCCGTATCTGCCCGTCCGTCTGCCTTTGGTTTGTTTCATGTGACTGGACTCAAAGGGAAACCTATTTCATTCCAGTAGCAGCAGGAAAAACAAAATCTTGAGGTTTCTGCCAATATTCTCCTTTTGGAACAGTATCAGAATGTGACTTCTTTTGGGGATGAGTGCTTTCTGGCCAACTCTCCGCCCTGCCCCAGCCTCTGTGCGGTGAACCACAAGCTCGGGATCTGAGGGAGAGGAGCCTTCACCACATCAGTGACATCTTCCTTACTGGCTCCCAGAGCACAGTTGCTGCGGGGTCACTGCTGGGAGGGGGCGCTCTGTGACTCAGGGATGCCCTCAGCGCAGTGACAGGACGGAGGGGGCTGCCTGGGCGTGGAGGGGGGATCCTGCCACGTCATGTGATGTTAGATGTGTGGCTCCCGCTCAGCACACGCTGGCCTGCACAGCCAGACAGAGACCCAGGGCCTCACGATTCCTTGCTTTGGTTTCAGCCCGGACTGTGGACTGTGGAGGGATTTCACCTGATCAGGCTCAGCCAGCGATCCGTAGCCCAAGGAAATGCGCTGCTGTGTTGGGGAAAATTTGCTGTTTGAGGAACTTAGTTGACATTTTTTTTTTTAGGCAAAGGAAAGTTAATACATTGGACTGGTTTTGTTTTTAAGGGGGGCATCATTGCTTTATCCTTACTCCCAATGTTCACATGGAAAAACAGGAGCCTGGCTTTTGCTTATGGTGCTGCTGATGCCAATATTTCCCATGTCTTGATTTTTTTTTTTTTTTTTTCTCAAGGGACCATGTCTGACTAAAAATCACTTAGGGCTAAAATTGGCCCCTCAGTGTTTGAGGCCACAGGTAAATTAACCCCCCTTTAGAGCAAAACCACTTTTTTAGAAATTTGATAGTTAAGGAACCATTTGCCATTTAAAATGTGTATCCTATCTATCTATACTAGGGGTGTCAAACTCAATCAGAGAAGGGGCCAAAATCTACAATAAAATCCAGCCTAAATCGCGGGCCGAATGGTTTACTGAACAGTCATAAACTGTCATTGTGATGGAAACGCAGCGGAGTGCAGTGATGACAGCGCGGTGCGGGCCACATTGCAAGGCCTGGCGGGACGGATTTGGCCCGAGGGCCTTGTGTTTGACACATGTGATCTATACTAATAGAAGGGTAATATGCTAATTAGACCAATGTCCTTCTGGACGTCCTTCCAGATGGAGCGCAGTAGGGGCCAAGCCCCTTGCACGGATTCCGTGCATCAGGCCTCTAGTTCAATATATAAAAGCGGAGACTGTTTAGATGACATCCCATCACTTTTCAGTGTTAGCCGTGAAATCAAAGTTATCCTCCTGTGTGGGTTTTTTAATCATCGCTAACGTGGTCTGCACATTGCTGGGTGCATCCTGTCACGTCAGCGGCACTTACTGAGCACGAGGGCCTGCCCGCACAGGTGCGTGGCCTCCCCTGGCTGTGCTTTGCTTCCTTTTCCTTCCAGTCCTGGCAGATTTGCAGTGAACGACCTAGTGGTTCAACGTGAAAGCCAGTAAGAAAAGGTTAGGGAACATAGGATGATTTCTTTTCTCTTTTCTTTGTGGAATTGTTATGTGACAGAGGTGGATTCTGGGCCCTGGCCACGTTACTGACACTCTCAGCCAGTAGCCTCACTGTCTTGGGAGAAGTGCAGCGAGGAGGTGAATGGGGAGGTCTCCACTCACACCTGTGTGGCACTTTATCCTAGAGCACATGTGTCAAACACAAGGCCCGCGGGCCAAATCCGTCCCGCCAGGCCTTGCAATGTGGCCCGCACCGCGCTGTCATCACTGCACTCCGCTGCGTTTCCATCACAATGACAGTTTATGACTGTTCAGTAAACCATTCGGCCCGCGATTTAGGCTGGATTTTAGATTTTGGCCCCTTCTCTGATTGTGTTCGACACCCCTATCCTAGAGTGTGCGGACTTCCAGGGAGGACTCAGCACAGTTACACCTGCTGAAACTCAGCAGCATCAGCGCATTGCACTGAGCGTGAGAGGGAAATTGCCTCTCATACACCTGATACTGGATTATTAAGTTTTTATCACACTTCCTCAACCACAGGCATTTCATAATTATATATTGCTTTTCAACATGAAAATTGCACGGTAATGTATGACCTGGCACTTATTATGGAAAACGTAATTTTATTTAGTTATTTAATCTTCATTAAAGGCATTGTAGATTATCTGATTTATTTTTAAAATTAAACCTCTTGAAAACATCTTAACATCCTAACTATGTTCTAGGGTGGAGCATACTCCAGAGGGATTTGGTTAAATATTTTCTGAATAGAACTCTTTAAGCAACTGAATATATGGATAATGAGGGAGGGAGTATCTGGGTATTTTTAAGGAAACAAAAGGCCACCTTAATTGTAGAATGTGGCATCTTAGATAACCTTGTATGTTTTTGTATCAGTATGAATATCAAGAAACAAGAAATACAAAAATGAAAAAACGGCAAAAACCCATCAAATTTAAGCAAATCCTGTTGGAATCTGTTTAGTAAAGGCCCATAAATTATGCTTATTCTTTTGGAAATTATATATTTTCCATTTATAGAAAAGAATGTGCATAGGAAACACATAACCATCCTGACCAGGAAGAACATGACCTCCTGGTTCACTGGTCAAACTGAGCCACTCCAGCTGGGCTTGTCTTTCTTTTTCATATGGAGAAAGTCTTTGTGTTCTGAATGCTAATCCTTGGTTGGTTACATGCATTTCAAGTATGTGGCTTACTTACCTCTATACTTGTTTATGCTCTCTTTTGTTGTTTTTTATTTTTTATTTATTTATTTATTTTTAAATATATTTTATTGATTTTGTACAGAGAGGAAGGGAGAGAGATAGAGAGTTAGAAACATCGATGAGAGAGAGTCATCGATCAGCTACCTCTTGCACACCCCCTACCGGGGATATGCCCGCAACCAAGGTACATGCCCTTGACCGGAATCGAACCCGGGACCCTTCAGTCCCCAAGCCAATGCTCTATCCATTGAGCCAAACCAGTCCTGGCTTGTTTTTTATTTTAATGTAGGCAAACTCTAGATAACGAATCTCTCTCTCTCTCTCTCTCTCTCTCTGTCTCTCTCTCTCTCTCTCTACCATCTTCCCTCCCTAAAAGTTTCAGCTTTGTTTTTTACGCTCAGTTAACCTAATAGAAATTTTTGTGCATGTTATGAATTATGAAGTAATGATCCAGTTTTAGTTTTTGTCCATGAGAATTTCTGTCTCAGTGTCAGTATTTCTAAGTATGTGTGTGTGTGTGTGTGTATATATATATATTGTGTATATATATATATATATATATATATATATATTGTGTATATATATATATATATATTTTTTTTTTAAGAAATGCTTTTTATTAAAAAAAATTTGAACACAATTTAACTTAAAAAATAATTTCAGACTTTCCAAAATTTTGCAGAAATAATACAAAAAACTCCATAGGCCTTTCATCCAGGCTCCCCAGAGGTTAGCCTCTGCCACAGCAGGCTGAGTGGAGCTGCCACGTTCTCCACAGTAAGGTGCCTGCATGCTCCTCTTTCACTTCACATCTATTCTGGCTCCTGGCGTTTGCCAAGTGCTTTTCTATCTCTGTCATCCTCTGTATTTTTATTATTTTGGAATTCTATCAGCACTATCTATTGGAGAGTCCACTTTTCTCCACTCACTGTCCTTCCCTCTACATGGTTCCCTAATCCACATCCCTGCCTGACCCTGCCCAGGCCCCTGCCTCGGGGCTTTGCACCGTCCCGCCTTCTCGCCGGCAGTACACACTGTGCTGTTTCCCCTCTGCTCGCGCGGCATGTTGTCAGACTTTTGGGTTTTTGCCAACTTGCTCAGTGAAAAAGCATGCACGTCTTTGTGGAGTAACGTTGAGTCTTTCACGTATTTCTGTGTACTCTCTGTGCATACATTGGCCATGCTTTACTCTGGGGATGATGGCATTTTTCTTCATATATTTTGAGGTGCTCTTTATATGTGAGGGATATTATCCTTTTATAAGTTGAAAATATTTGTTGCAAGCATATATTTGTCTTTCGGCTGGTGGCTTTTTTTTGTTTGTTTTGCTATGCACAGTATTTTAATTTTAAAATAAAATTTTATGTAGACCAATTTGTTAATCTTTTATTATTTCTGCGTCTGCCTTTTCTCATTCTTGATTTATACTGGAACTCACCCAAGTTTTCTTTCAGTACTTTTATGACTTTATTTTTGGATTTAGGTTTGTGTACTTGGTATAAATGTGAGATACGGATGCGATGTAATTTTTTTTTCCCAGTGGCTATTCAGTTCTCCAGATTGGATATTAAGAAGTTCATATATTTCTTCTTTGATTTGAGATGTTACCTTATGCTGAGCTGTGTGTTCTGTATCAGTTTCTGAGCTTTCTGTTTTATTTCATTGGTCTGTTGGTCCGCTATGTTGTACTATTAGGGCTAGTCTCCCCCCCCCCCCCCCCCCCCCGACACACACACACCCCATTCAATTTACAGCATAGACACACACACACACACACACACACACACACACACACACCTTTTCTTTTTCAGGTTTTTCTCACAATTCTTTGTTTGGCTCGCTTGTTTTTAATTTTTAAAATTTACAATTTTTTAACCAACAGATCTAGTTGGCACCCAAATACATAGTTGTCAGTTCTTTGCTATTTCTAGATACATCCTTTGTCTACCTAGTCTTGCCCAATTTTTTTGTTTATGTGTCACATGTGCTTAGAAAGAATGTGCCTGCCCTGGCCACGTGGCGGTTGGCGTCGTCCTGGGCACCATAAGGGAGCCGGTTGGCTTCCCTGCCAGGGCACACACCTAGGCCGCGGGTTAGATCATTGGTCGTGACGAGTACAGGAGGCAACCAATCAATGTTACTCTCTCTCATTAGTGTTTCTCTTTCCCTTCTCTCTCTGTAAAATCAATAAAAGATACAGGGTGATGATTAAAAAAGAGAATCTGCCTTTTCTATTTGCTGGGAGCAAAATTTTGTACATATAGTGCACACATTTTTAGGAATTTAAATTTCATGTAGGATTTTGACGCAATTTGAAGCATGTCCGAGAGTTGGGGATATCCTACAGTGTAGTCTTATATTGTCTTATAGGGTCAGAGGGGAGATTGCGGGGAGAGGGGGGGGGGGGACTTTGAACCCACAGTGTGAAAGGTGTTCACATGTAATTTTCTGGGGAGAGGGTTAATCAGTCTCCTATGTTCTTTCATCTCAAAACAGAAAGACTGTTCTCGGTTAAGGTGTGAAATGACTGGAATTTAAATAGTAACCAAGAACAGCCCTGAGAATGGGAGCTATGAAGAGAGTTTGTATACTCTGGGCGAGGGACACTCTGATTGTAAGTCCAAGAGCAGAATCTCTGCGTTCACACTAATGGCGCTTTCTCTCTTCTCTCTTCTAGGTAAGTGACAGTCTCACGCCTGGGTCCATCCACTTCGGGATGGTGGATGTTTAAGGCTGGTCCTCGTCTCTGGTGCTGTGGGCGTAAGTTCCTGTGTGGTCTGCTCTGGTCTGGTCTGGGCAAGGTGTGCCTGGACAGGTGAAATAGATGGCTTCCGACGAATCCTTCGCCGCTTACTGTTTATCTGTGTGGTTTGCTAAAACCCTCAGTATGCGTTGTCTCTGAGATTACACAGGAAAGTTAAAAAGCAGGGTTCCTGCTTTCAAGAAGCCTGGATTTCTACAGTAGAAAGAACTCAGGGTCCTGTTGTGTTGAGTTTGAATCCCACTCTTCCATCACTAATCGCCGGATGCCTCTGTCTTCCCCGATGCCTTTGTTTGTAAAGTGGGTATAGTGATACCCAATTCATCAGATTGCTGGAGGATTCATAAGTCTGGGAGGATGTCAGCTTCTGAGCTTTTTGTTTTGTTTCATTGGTCTACTGTGTGTACTGTTAGGGCTAGTCCCATCCCCACCCCAGTCAATTTACAGCATAGACACACACACACACACACATACACACACTCACACTACTTTCTCCCCCAGGTTTTCCTCACAACTCTTTGTTTGGCTTGCTTGTTTTTAATTTTTAAAATTTAGTTTCAAACTGTTTCAATATATAGGTATTTTTTTCTCATTTCTTCCTTTTAACTCAAATTTTATACAGAAAGAGAGAAGGTGTGTAGAAAGCGAGGAAATAGAGATCAGCACTCCTCTTAGCTGAAGTGTCTGGCTGGGACTTGGGAAACCGGGAGGCCAGGCGCCAGGGCTTTTGCGGAGGAGTCTGCAGTGGGCCTCAGAGGCGCCTGGCGCAGCAGCCGGTGCCCCTGGAACGTCCCAGCCCAGCGAGGCCGGTGAAGTGCGGCTTCGGTACGGCTCACAAGTGGCCCGCGCTGAATCCTGGTGGAAATGTGAGGCCTTTATGTTGGGAAACTCTTCCTTTGTTTAATCTAAAATGGAATTCAAACAAGTGACTAAGGAATGTAAGCTGAGGCATTTTGATCTCATAGGATTCTATAAATAATTGTCACATTGTTGTGTTCAAGATGATCTCGCTCTCTAGCCTGTAAACAAGTGAGCATGAGCAGTAGTCGGTGGGGAGGGGGTGTAGGCAGTCTGGCGTGGGACGAGGAGGAGGATGTGCCTCAGAGGGATGCCTGGCAGTTCTGTGTGTGCGGCTCTGATTTGCTCACCCAAGGACAAAGGGCCAACTGGACTGCCCCTCTCACAGTGAGGCTGGGCCGAGGGAGCCCACAGTTCATTGCACATTCAGAGATTAAAATATCTCCAAATTAGCTCCAGTGAATCATTTGAAATTATTTTAAAAGTGCTTTATGTTTTAATCAGAGCCTATTCATGACCAGTTAGATTGGATGGTGCGCTCTGAAATTACTTTCCGCCAATCGTGTGCTGAGCCGCGGCCTCAGCGTGTGGGCACCTGTGGAAGAGGCCGTGGGGGCCTGAGAGTGCCAAGGAGCCCAGGAGCAGACCGGCTGGCCAGGTGCTCACTGGCTCAGGGGCAGGGGGAGATCTGGTTCTTGCCGCCTGGCTCAGGTGGGGTGTGTTAAAACTGCTGCCCGCAGAGAGAGCGGGCGACGCCACAGGATGCCAGATGTCTAGCAGTGAGCTCATTTCTCCGAATATTCAGGGAGAACGATGCTCGGGCATGATTGTAGTGCACGCTTTTATATTTGGATGTAGTCTGTGGTCTGGAGAAATACTGCCTTAGCAGTCTTTCATAAGCTCAGAATGTTTATCAGCGTCTTGCTCATCTTTCCTGCAATTAGTGAAGTTGCCGGCCTTGTTACGAGTTCTAATGGCATTGAATGCTTTCTTTGTCATTACGGTAAACATCACAGAGCACCATGCCTTTATTGTCACTTTAGAAGAAAAGTCACATTTTGGTCCCAGTGTGACTTGCATGCCTCTTGCATAAGGTGACCAGACATCCCGCTTTTGGCGGGACTGTCCCGCCAAAAGCGGGGTGTCTGGTCACCTTACTCTTGCATAGCAGCCCCATTCTACAGCCGCCACTGGCATCTTGGTAATACTGGCGTCTCGTCCAGCGAGAGGGGCCGCCCCTCCTGGAAGCTGCTCCCTTGGCAGTGAGGATAGTGTTAGTAATTCTGTGCTTCTAACAGCGTGGGGTCAAGGTACCGGAATCCATTGTGGGATGCTGGTTGAGTCCGTTAGTTACCAGCCTTCTGTGGGAAAGAAGTAACACAGGAGAAGTGAGAGATGGGCAGGGTGAGTTTTCAGATTCCAGCACTGAGTAGCAACTGCTAGTCAAGAATTTTTGGCAGTTTGTTAGCATCTCATTTTAAAGCAATAACACACTCAAGTTGTATTCAAACACTGAGATAAATGCATCAACCTAAATTCATGGTTTTGTTTTTTACCATGTAGCTGTTAATTATTGAACATAACGAAGCTTATTCAAAATTCCTTTTCTCCTGCTTGATAGCCATAATCCTGCATTTGTGCCATTGTCATTCCCATGGTAACAGACTAATGTCTGAAGCATGAGATTATTAAGTACAGAGTAGAGAGAGCATTAAAATAACACTGAGCTTCTGACTTACAGAGACACTTCCACACTGGGCCAAACTTCAAAAGAGGGAGCGCGGACTAGCGTACACAAAGCCGTTTCCTGGGCCGGCAGGCTTAGTGTTCCCATCGCTGTTTTGGAAGAGGTTTGTGTGAATGACAGCCTCTGCCTTCCTCCCTCAGCCCTCTGGCTCTGCAGCCAAGTCTGAGGCTGGTGTTTGTGATGTCAGTCTGTGCATGGGGTTCCTCTGTCACAGACGTATCCTGACTTCCCTGCAGACAGGAGGACATTCAGGATGAGAGAGAACAGCTCTAAAGTTAATCTCCAGCCTATCTGTTCTGCCAAGAAGCATTCCTTCACCTTTATGTACTATTTTAAAAACGTTAGGTAAGTGGTGGCTTGTGGAAGGTTGGCCCATTATAAATGTCCTTGAAATCACCAACGTGCCCTAAGCCAGTACAACGGGAAACCTGTTATCTAGCTTGACCTTGGGTGGAGGTTTACGTTTTTAACGCTATGCTGCAGTAACGAAGCTCAACCCTGTCTGCAGCACATGCACTGATGCGCTAGTTTTTCTGGATCTCTTCTGAGAATGTCATGTGTCTGAGATCTGACGTGGCCGCATGCACAGGACATGCTTCTTAGAAATCTGATGGATGCCCTTTCCTGCCTTCCACCACGTAGCAGGTCTGTCTTCCCCTCTCATGGCGATCCCTGGAAACGCGGCCAAGCGCACAGGTGTCTGTGAGGCCAGATTCTGGAGTGCTCGTGGCATGTCAGCATGATGGCCCCTCAGGGCCCATCATCATCTGGCAGCTGGGACATTCTCCCGTTTATGGCATAGAAATAATCTACGCTCTTTCCCACGGATGAAGGATTTCTGTGGGCTTAAGCTAAGTACACACATGGTGCTCTGTACATGATGGACTGTGCATATCATGAACCTACAGTATAAGGGAACACCTGACCCTTCAATCATTGTTTGGCTAAGGATGTAGGGGGTGGATGGAATGAGCTGGAGGTAAAGCAAATGTTATGTAATGAGTAAAATCTTTTGGATCATGTTTAAATAGTATGTATCATCAGAAAATTAACTTCAGTAAATCTTTTTCTTTTTTTTAATTGTAATTACAAGGGTTAGGACTTTTTTCTTTCCCTCCTTCTCCAACTTTGAACTTCACAGAGTGTTTTAATATCCATTCCCTTACTAGAAGAATGACTAAGGGAGGGAGGTTCTCTCTAAGCTGCCATTTGTCACTAGAAAGTAATGGTGATGAATCTACACTTGGTTTTGAGTTTGTAGTAAGACTCTCTCCCTTTTGCTCTCTCGCCCAAATCAGCGTGCTTGAAGGCATGGTGCTGAGCAGCATACACGCAGTCCCCGTATAATGCATGCGCCTTCATAATGACTTCCTCAGCATTCTGTTGAGCTAGCTTCAGTATCAGCAGTGAGTGTATGTGCTCATGGTTTTCTTTAAAGAACATAGATACAGATTGATGCATTTTTAGTGATTTTTCTCCTTCCTATCTCTATCATCTACCTGTCTATCTCTATCATCTCTCTATCTCCATCTCTCTCTCTTTTTTTATTCCCTGGGATGATCTGGATGGAAAATCTTGAGGGAGGTAGAAAAGAATTATTTGGTTTCTATACTAAACTTGGGAGTTTCAAAAACTTTTGATGCCTAATTTCACTCCCCAAAGATTGTAGTGTAATGAATTGTTTGAGCGTGTGGCAAGGGCTTGGGCATTTTTAAAAGACTCCAGATGGTTCTCATACACAGACAGCTCTGCAGCCCTCTGCTTTCTATGTAGGAAAGGCTGAAAATGGCAAGGCTCAGGGTCACAGATGTGTTTGATTTTTGTCAGTCTGCTTGGCCGCTCCCTACTTTATGTTGATCCCCAGGAACTCTCTCCCTCGCTCTGTGGTAAATACACCATGAAATCACCCAAAGCTCTGACCTGTGTTTTCCTTTCTTCTGGAAGGAGAGCAATTGATGAGCACTCATGGTGTCCGATGTCTTCTTTGGCATGCTAGGTGCTTTTGTCATGTAAAAAAAATTGACTCAAAATTTTAGGAGACTTGGAATTAGGCCTGAAACAAACAAACAAAAAATCCTGCAGGTGGTAGGGGAAAGCAGAGTTCTCATTTTAGAAACTTGATTAGCACTGGAATTTGAACTTTAGTTTTTGACATTTTACACTATGCACCATCATGCTCAGCTGGCATGCAAATTGTTTTCCTGAAGCTCTTTATAAATGATGAGATGGCATTAAAAGAATAGTTTAATCATGTTTGTGTTTTCTCAATATGTAACGCTAGAGGAGAGGCGGAAAAGTAGATTTCTTCATCTCATAAAACAAAGTACCTTTGCAATAAAGTTCTGACTAAAACCTAGCCCAGCGTTTTTTCATTTATCTCGGTTATTGCTTTTCACATGTCTTGTGGTTCTTGTAAACACGATTTTCCCTCTGGATCTAGAGTCAAAGCAGAGGTTATAAAAGAAAGTGTTAGCACCCAAGCATCTTGCTTCTGATGTTCTGATGTTTAGCCGTAAGAAATATATTTGAGCTTAAAGAAAAGTAATAGGCTTGCTTGAATTGTCTACCTTTCCTGTACATTCTTTCACATCGATGGTTAGTCCTGCTACTTGGATTCCACAGAGCTTTGATGCAATTTCATGAAGCAGAGCTGTCAGATGACCACAAAGGATGCCCACACTTCCGTTCATAGTGTTGTAGATTTCCGAAGTGCACATGCAGATGTTGCGTCTGTAGATCTATATCTGTAAGCACATCTTTGTTTTAAATGTTTGCCTTTGTTTGGGAGTAGTCTAAATGTTTGCTTTGCCTGTGCAGATTAGGAAAAAGCGTTTCCACAGAGCCTGGGTAGTGTTTTCTTCTGAACCATCCATATGGATAAAGCTGTTTTCATAAATTCAGCCTTTTCCTAGCAGGTGATTTATCACTGTGATCAGTGACTCCATATTTGGCTGACTTATTGGAAAGTCCATTTATTTTCAATAATTTTAGTTTATATTCATGGAAGGACAGTGATGATCCCACCCATGCCTTATATTTTCTTTTGTTTTTCAGATTTGTCCCTCTTTCATAGCTTTGTGAGTTATAAGTGTTCTGGTTTAAAAATTCCCTATCATATTTGATACTGCATTTTAAAATAAAAATTTAAATAATATAATTATGGAATGAAAAGACCCTATACAGGGCTATGATTCATTATTTGCTATTTTTAAAAAAATATATTTTATTGATTTTGTACAAAGAGGAAGGGAGAGAGATAGAGAGTCAGAAACATCGATGAGAGTCATCGATCAGCTGCCTCTTGCACACCCCCTATTGGGGATATGCCTGCAACCAAGGTACATGCCCCTGACCGGAATTGAACCTGGGACCTTGCAGTCCCCAAGCCGACGCTCTATGCATTGAGCCAAACCGGTCCCGGCATTATTTGCTATTTTTAATTTAAAGGGGATTAAAGATGTTTTGCTTCTTTAAAATGCTACGAATATGTTTTTTTGGATATTGCTAACATTCAAACTTCTTTATCAAAAACTTAACTAGTCTTGTTAATAACTCAAAAGCATAATTTACCCTAACTCCTCGATGACAGTTTTCATTCATTCATTTTTGTTATAAAGGTAGAACATGTTTATTTTGATCAAGAAAAAAAAATCATTAAAAGTCTAGAGTAAAATCTATCTATCTGTCTGTCTGTCTGTCTGTCTGCCTGCCTGCCTGCCTGCCTGCCTATCTATCTATCTATCTATCTATCTATCTATCTATCTATCTATCTATAAAGCCATTGAGCATTACAGCCATAATGACTGGTCACTATGACGCCCGCTATAGCCAGCGAACCAGCAGATCAAGGGGTGGGGCCGGCCAGTCTCGCAGCCCCCACCTCCTGCCAGCCTGCCCCTGATCAGACTCTCCCACCCCAATCAAGAGCTGGCCTCCAGCCAAATGTCCCCCCGTCCCTCTAGGTCAGACATACAGATTTTTATTTATTTATTTTAGCTTCTAATTCTTATTTCCAAATTACTATCTAGAATAGTGGTTTTAATTTCACTCCTACTGTTGGGAATGGCCATCTTCCTGCACTCTCATTGTGTCAGGAGATCTTAGTTTTAAAAGTCTTTCTTGTCAACTATACTTAAATAAATAATAACTTTTAAAAGTCTTTGCTAATTACTCAGGAAAAATATCATTGTAGCGTTTGTACCATATTGGTGAGTTTATTTTTCTCTAACCATGTATTAAGCACTTGCTGTTCCTTTAGTGGTAGTATAGGTTCTTAACTTGCTTCTGAGTCAGTGCTTAAGAATGTGTATGTGTGGTCATTTGTAAATAGGCTTTTCGTAGTAAAGACAATAACCATTTATGTATCCTAATAAAACTCTTCAAAATTTCCCCAAGTTTTGCCTCTTTTGCTAGAATAAGAAGAGTTTCAAGAAATCATTTAGCTTGCCCTAACTGGCTTGGCTCAGTGGATAGAGCCTCAGCCTGCTGACTGAAGGGTCCCAGGTTCAATTTTGGCCAAGGGCACATACCTGGGTTGCAGGCTCAATCCCCAGTGTGGGGTATGCAAGAGGCATCTGATTGATGATTCTCTGTCATCATTGATGTTTCTATCTCTCTCTCCTTCTCCCTTCCTCTCTGAAATCAATAAAGAAATATGTTTTAAAAATAGAAATTATTTAGCTTAATGAAGGACTCATTCACTTAATAGACATTTATTGAGTATCTACTACGTGCCAGGCACTAGAGTATATTAGTAAACTAAGCAAATATCCCACCTCCAATAGAGCTTATATTCAAGGAGGAGGAGGGGGGAGAGGGAGGAATGAAATATAAACCATTAAATATTAAAAGAACAAATTTTCTAGTGTTTTGAAGGTGAGAACAACCATGCAGTTTTAAATGGGATGGTCAGGATTGGCATAATGAGAATATGATGTTTGGACAAGGTGTGGATTTGTTGTTTATACTTTAGTAGAAATATTTGTTTAGTGGTGATATTGTCACTCTTGGCCTACTATTTTTTAAACAAATCAGGTTTAATTCTCTTTTATTAAAATGAATACAATTAGATGTACAATTTATGTAAGTTACTCCCCCCTCCCCAATTTTTAAGAATAGCCAACAGGAGTCACGGTGGTCCAGAGCCTTCCATCTCCATTGCTGGAGGGTTTGGAAGTGCATCTCACTGCCTGCATCCTGCCTGCGTCATCAATAGGAATTCTGCTTTTGGTCAGGCCCACCGGCTGCAGTAGCCGGGGCTTTATGGCCTCCATATGTCAGAATGCACACAGCTCTCATGAAGCTTTGTGAATGTGAGCTGAGGGTGGAGAGGTCAGAGGTAAAACTGGTGTGGTACTTATTCACCACTGGGTAGAAAGAATTTCATCTGGCCAACACTAAGGCCTCCTGTTCATTGTCATTCCCCCAGGAGAAAACAGGAAGAACAGTGATAGGATGAGTTTTCCTTTTTCATTATTTATGTGTTGAAATTTCAAGGGTTCCCACCATCTCCCTCTTTTTCTTTTTTGCCGTCTCCTACTTTTATTTCTTCTCCTTCAGTCTCTGGCTTATTTAGAATGTGGTATTGTTGCTGGTGCTATTTATTCTCCGGCATAACCAGTTGGTTTTTGGAGCTGGGTTCCAAGGACAGTCATATTTCAGAATGGCGCTATGTTGTTTTGTCACTCATTATCCAAGTTTGAAAGTCATTGTGACCGTCTTGCTGATAAACAGCATGAGTGCAAAGAAAAAGACTGGCAAACCAGCCAGTCCCGAGAGCTGAGCTGCGTGGAAAGGAGCAGGGCAGCAGAGGGAAGCTCTTTCTTTATCTTTGCTCACTCAAGTTGATGAAGTCGTTAAATTCTGTGTCTAATTGTACTCATTTTTTATAGTTTAGTGGAGATAAATTATAAGATCCTGGAAACTATTGCACATTGATTTATTTCACAAGTTTGGAGACAATTGTTGATTCATAAAACATGACAGGAACTTTGGGTAATTGTCAATTGTATGACTATTTTTCTTCTTTGCATTCCTATTGCTTTGCTATGACAGTCATTATTTGATTCAGTGTGAAATCTGAATGACAAATTAGTGTATTCTTATGAATGTTCCTCACATAAATTTTAGATGAAATGTTTGACTTTTTTTTTAATCCAAATCAAGTTGGCAAAAGAATTTTAATTATTTTGTTGGCTGAGTTATGAGATCCAGTTGAAGTTCAAGATTACTCAAACCAGGCTAACATAAGAAATAAATGTAATTAAGATGTTTTCAGATGTGTATATCTTAAACAAGAACTGAGCTATAATAATTGTTTAACTAAGAAACTTCCTCTTTTGTTTTGTTGCACAGTTCTCTTAGTAACCCCTTAAAAAAATAGCCAGCCTTTGGCAGGGACTGTAGGAACCTCCCATGCCATTAGAAAATGGCACTTTTACTTTCAACCTTTCAGTTAACCATACATTTTTATCTCATCATTGTCACCTACTTTTTAAAATTTCTGTTGTTTTCTCCCCTCTGCTCTGTCCTCTTTCTCTTCTCCCTTCTCTCCTAATTCACATGTGTCAAACACAAGGCCCGCGGGCCAAATCCGTCCCGCCAGGCCTTGCAATGTGGCCCGCACCGCGCTGTCATCACTGCACTCCGCTGCGTTTCCATCACAATGACAGTTTATGACTGTTCAGTAAACCATTCGGCCCGCGATTTAGGCTGGATTTTAGATTTTGGCCCCTTCTCTGATTGAGTTCGACAACCCTACTCTAATTGAATACCACAACAAGCCCTAGGCAGAGGCAGGCTCCACAAACAGGATAATTTGGGCTTGACCAGTTGCACCTGTAAAACTCCAAAGTTACTGACTAGGACTGAATGGAAGAATTTCAGCTTGCAGGATGCTACCCAGCATGTGAGCAGGAGTGGTAAGAAACGGGATTGTTGAGCTGAGTGAGGCCCAGTGCTGTAAAGCTGAAGCCACCATTATGCTCCATCCTCCTTAGGGTCTTGCCTCTCTTTCCCGGATACGAGGAGGGGTGAGGTGCAGTGGGATGTAGCAGGCGATCTCACCTCACCATCTTCTGATGCCTCAGAATAAGCAGAAAGGAGGCACCTGTGGCTCATGCATGTGTGTGTGGACTCACAACTAAGTAGGTTCTGCTGAAGACTGCCTTCTAGCATGACTTCTCCTTTCCTTGTTTAATTCCCCATCATTGGGGCCAGAAATAGATCAAACTAGATTTGTATAGCTGAGCATCCACAGTCAGGAGCATTTATTTTATACAGCAGGTGTCCGTGAAGAAATCAAGCGAATTAAACTTACTTCTATTTACTTTTATGTTATTATTCTAAGAATAAAGCTTATTTTATGATAGCGTTATTGTGCAAGCATAGTATATTTGGAATGTGCAGAACCAGAAGGGAGGGAAGTCATCCTTAAGCTATCTCCAGGAGACAGATGACAGTGTTGGCATTTTCTTGAATTTCTTTCTACTCTTTTTTTCCTATGACTTCTCCCTTTATGTGTCTCTACTTCACTACATATGATCACACTGTACATATTTTTATTCCTGCAGTTTTCACTTAGTGAAATCACATCATCTGGTTCCAGTTGTCACTGTAGACTTTCATACACATTTAAAGGCTGCCTAGTGGTCTGTGAAAGTTACACAGCATAACTTGATTAACCATTACTCTGCTTAAAAAAGAAAATTAAAAAAAAATTTTTTAATGTTTTGCTTTTATAAATAACATTATGGCAAACACCTTTCTCCATATTTTTTTCTACATTTAGGTGATATTAATATTATAGAAATAAAATGATGAATTTAGAAATACTGTCATAAGTCATTTTAAATTTACTGTGTTGTGGGGAATGGGGTGATTGGTCTATTTTTCTTCAAACTTTTTTTGGAAATAGTTTCAAACGTACTGAAAAGTTGTAGGAATAGTACACCCATATTCTCATTATCCAGGTTCTCTTTTACTAACTTCTGCTCCACATGCTTTATCATCAGGAATGTGTGTGAACATTCCTTCCCTAGTCTTTATATACACTTTTCTGACCCATTTGCGAGTGAGTTTCATACATCATGTCCCTTAGCCTCCAAATACTTGAAAGTGTATTTCCAAAGAATAAAATTTATTATGCAACTATGGGTGTGATTATTACATTCTGAAAATTTAACAGTGACATGCTTTAATCTTCTGTCCATATTTCAGTTCGGTCATTTTATATAATGACACGTTTTTATAGCATTGCTTCCCCCTTTAGTACAACATCCATTGCAGGATAACATGTCACATTTAGTTGTTAATGAATACTTTTGTCTTTTATGACAGTGACATTTGAAAAAAACACATAGCCTTTCCCCTCCATTAAAAAGTATTTTTAAAATATATTTTTATTGATTTCAGATTGGAGGATAGAAAGATAGGTAGGTAAAGAAAGGAGAGAGATAGAATCATCAATGATGATGAGAGAATCATCAATTGGATGCTTCCTGCATGCTCCCTAGTGGAATCGAACTGTGATCACCTGGTTCACATGTTGGTGCTCAACCACTGAGCAACACCAGCATAGCCTTTGTTTTTTTGTGTGTGTGTGTGTGTTTTTTTTTTATTAATAAAGAGGCCCTCAGCTGGGTTCATGTGATGTTTCCTCTTGAGAAGATGAAGTCAGTGCATTTCCAGCTGGAAAAATGCCTATGTGACCTGCCCTTAATGTACATCCAGAGGTACCCAATGTCCCTTTCATTGGTGATATTAATTTGACTATCTGGTTGAGGTGTTGACTGATTTTTCCATTATATAGTTACTGTATTTTTTTCTTACAACTGATAAGCAATTTGTGGAACACATTTTAAGGTCAAGCAAAAGTCTGTTCTTCTTCAAAAATTCCTTCTTTGGTTTAACTTCTGTTGATAGTTCTTGCTTGAAAGAGTCTTTCCTTCAGTGAATTTTTAACTGTGGCATCAACATTGACCAGTAATAGTCAGTATTTTCCTGTAAATAACCTTTTCACCATCTGTCCATCATCTATCTGTCTGTCTGTCTGTCTATCTATCTATCTATCTATCTATCACTTATATTGACTCATAAATTCCTCCTTTTTTGTGGTTTATTACTTAACACTTTTCTTAAGTGTTTTATTCTCAAATTATCTCCGATTTAATCAGTTGGAGCCCATGGAAGAAAGAATTATCCCATGTTCTTCAGTGTGCTCCCATGACTTTTTGAGTTTTAACTTCCTTTCTGATACAAGACACTATAGGTTCATCTCTTATCTTCTCTGCTCTAGCCCCATACACAACCATTTCTGGAGGATTTCTGGTCTCCTTTAGAGAAGATCAATATCGATCTTGGACACCAATATTGGGGTGCTAGGTGTGCTGATTACTAATGGAGTTGATGCACGTCTGGGCCTTTTTAGGAGTCAGAGGCAGGAACAGTAATATGCACCTGCTGGCACATGCACATGTTCATATTTAGAAATTAGGAGTTCCGACTAGTACTTCCAAGGTCACACCATTTCCACAGGTGGTGCTTATGTCCATCCTGTATCTGCTTCTCCTTTCACAGTGAAAACCCTGGTTCCTAACACGCTCACTCATTTACTTGGCTCTAAGTCTCATACATAGTCTCATAATTGTGTCACCTAAACACACACACATACATACACACATGTGGTGCCTCACACAACGAACTCAATTCGTTCCAGGAGCAAGTTCGTTATGCGAAAAGTTCGTTATGTGAAATGTGTTTTCCCATAACAATACATGTTAAAAAAAATAATTCGTTCTGTAGCATAAAATATGCTAAGATGACATAAAAGTCGTGGAAGCTCGGGCGACTTCGTTGTGTGAAACGAAGTTCGTTGTATGAATCATGAAAGGAAGTTCGTTGTGTGCAGCGTTCGCTGTGCGAGGCGTTCTTCATGCGAGGCACCACTACTACTAGAGAAAACAAATCTACTAAACATATGTCAGGACGTGTTTGCTGGGTCCCCTCTACGCCTTCTTCCCATAGGGTATATAGTAAAATTCTGAGATTATATTTGTATTATTCTTTCTCTCTTCTGCCCTCATAGTAGTTATGCTACTGATTTGAAGTACATGGCTTCGGTCTGCTTGCAATTTTACGTTTTTCTTTTTCCTACCCATGTTCATTTAATATTAATGTTTGAATATTACCATATTTTTCGGACCATAAGACGCACCGGACCATAAGACGCACCAGTTTTTAGAGAAGGGAAATGAAGAAAAAAAGATTCTGAAACAAATAGTGTCCTAAAATATTTTATGTGCATTAAAACCCAACATCACAGTCATAAACACATGTAATCAACCCTGTAAAGTAAACAGCAGCATTTAGAACCATTTTAGAGCCGGGCAAGCACACAGAGACCACACAGAGCCGGGCAAGTAAAAAAACTTTTTTTTTAAAGTATATGTGTAGGCTATATTTGGACCATAAGACGCAGGGACTTTTCCCCCCCACTTCTGGGGGGGAAAAAGTGTGTCTTATGGTCCGAAAAATACGGTATATATTGAATATTAGTATTGTAAATAATAAAGCACTAACATGTTTCCCAAACTCCACACTCTGTGTAAAGCGATAGTGACACATCATCATTTATTTAAAGGAAATGTGATTCATTCTCTTAAAGTTTAAAATCATTCTCTTACTGTATTCTAATGTTTTTCTAATTAATCATAGTTCTCAGTAATTCAAAGGGAGCAAAAGCCATTCTTTATTCTTGCAGATAACCTAAGTTTTTGTATAGTAGAAAATAAGGAACTAAGGACTTCCGGTGAAGATGTTGGTGTAGGTAAAAAGCAGAACTTTCATTCTCCCACAACCACATCAAAATTACAACTAAACTACAGAACAACAATCATTTAGAGCCGCCTGAATGGAAGTTCTACAACTAGGGAATTACAGAAGCCACATCCAGACTGGTAGAGGGTGGAGATGCAGAAGGGGCTAGTCCCACACCCACGTGGGGTGCTTAAAAATAAGGGACACTTATCTCAGCTGCAGAGCTCCCCTAGGAGTGAAGGGTTCCAAGTCCTCGGCCATGGTTCCAGAGCTGGGAAGAGAAGTCCCTATGACTTCTGGTTATGAAAACCAGTGGGGTTTGTGGCTGAGTGAGACTGACCCTACTGGAGTACCAGGCAATTCCTCTTAAAGGGCCTGCACATGGACTTTTTGCTGGGGCAGCTGCTTGAAAGGCACCAGGGACATAAGGAGAGTTCTGAATTGTCTGTGATCAGGGAGAGAGCTGGGGGCAGGTTTCTGTCGGACAAAAATGCTGGCAGAGGCCACTGTTCCTTTTCTGAGTCTCTCCCCCAATCCCAGTTCCTATCCAGCCATATCTGAGTCTCCATCAACCTGGCTCACACTGTTCACCCTGCCTTGATGATCCCCTGAGACCCCAGCTCACCCAACTTGTGGGCCCACCCAAACTATTTCTACTGGATTTTCCATATAAATGGCTTGTCTTGGCTTGTTCTTCAGAGTTTACTAAAAACTCTCCCACAAGCAGCATCTGGCATTGTCATATTCTCCTGTACCTCTTGCTACACGGTCCCAAGCGCAGCACAAGTAGCAGCATCTGTAGATTGCTGTGTAGCTCATACTGGGTGGACCCTGGCAGAACAGAGGCAATGGCTGACCTTGGCCTGCATCTCCCAGGAGGTCCCAGAGGCAGCACACCCAGTGGACAGCTTTAGACCATATCAAAGCACCACCAACCACCTCCACAAGTGACACACTCAAGGTGTGGACTCAGTGGGCATCAGAGCCCTGCTGAAGTAAGTCCTGCTCGGTGGTGTTGGCCCCGGCACAGCTGATCCTCTGTGATGGTCGATGGTCACAGCCAGTCCTTGCAGCTCTTTGGCCTGGAGATAAATCCCTCTCGTTGACCTTTCAACAGCAGTCAAGGCTCAACTACAGCAGGAGGGTGTACACAGCCCACATGGTGGGATAATTGGGGAGACTGTACCATTGGACCCTACGGAACACTATACCAGACCTCTCCACCAAGCCCAGGAGACTTAGGAGCTCTACACAGGAACAAACACAGAGATGCTGCCAAAATGAGGAGACAAAGAGACATGTCCCAAAGGAAAGAACAGAACAAAACTCCAGAAAAAGAACTAAACAAATGGAGACAAGCAATCTACTGGATCAAAGTTCAAAAGACTGGTTTTAAGGATGCCCAATGACTAGAGATAGCTTCAATAGCATAAAAAAAGGAAATGGGCACCCTAAAAAAGAAACAGTCAGAAATGGAGGATACAGTAAATGAAACAAAGAATCAAGTGTAGAGTAGCCCTAGCTAGTTTGCCTCAGTGGATAGAGTGTCCGCCTGTGGACTGAAGGGTCCTGGGTTTGATTTGAGTCAAGGGCACATGCCTGAGTTGTGGGCTTGATCCCCAATGGGGAGCTTCTGGAGGCAGTCGATCAATTATTCTCTCTCATCATTGATGTTTCTAGAACTCTCTCCCTGTCCCTTCCTTTCTGAAATATAAAATATATCTTTAGAAGAACAATAGAGTAGATGAAGCCAGGAATCAAGTCAGCAATATGGAATATAAGGAAGCAAAATAAATAAATAAATAAATAAAAAATACCCAGTCAGAGCAGCAAAAAGAAAAAAGATTTCCCCCCCCCACCCCCACCCCCACCCCCCCCAAAAAAAATGAAGATAGTGTAAGGAGCCTCTGGGGCAACTTCAAGTGTACCAACATTCACATCATGGGGGTGCCAGAAGGAAGAGAGAGTAAGAAATTGCAAACCTATTTGTAACAATAATGACAGAACCCTTCCTATCCTGGGGAAGGAAATAGACATACAAGTAAGGAAGCACTGAGACTCCCAAAGATGATTAACCCAAAGAGGTCCACACCAAGACACATCATAATGTAAAATGCAAAAGGTTAAAGACAAATAGAGAATCTTAAAATTAGCAAGAGAAGAGCAGCTAGTTACATACAAGGGAGCTCCAGAAGGCTGTCAGCCGATTTCTCAACCGAAATTTAGCAGGCCAGAAGGGAGTGGCAAGAAATATTCAGTGTGATGAAAAGCAAGGACCTACAGCCAGCAGCGGACTTACTCTAGCTAGCAAGGCTCTCATTCAGAATCGAAGGTCAGATAAAGAGCTCCCCAAACAAGAAAATCACTTGAAATGTTAATGGTTCTTCTTTAAGAAGAAAGAAGACAGATGAAAAATATGATAGTAATAAATGCATATCTATCAAAAATAGAATCTAAAAGTAAAAATAAACAAGCTGAGCAGAAACAGACTGTTTGATAGATGCCAGATGGAAGGTGTTGTGGGGAGGGGTGAAAAAGGTGAAGCAATTAGAAAGCACAAATTGGTTGTCACAGAATGAATAGTCATGGGGATGTAAAGTACAGCAAAGGGAATGTAGTGATATTCTAATAACTTTGTGTGGTGTCAGATGGGTGTGAGGTTATTGGGATGATCGCTTAATAAGTTACATAATGTCTAATCATTATAATATTATGTCAACTTTAACTGAAAATTAAAAAAAAAGTGATTTAAATTTTAAAAAATATAAAATAAACATTTGATTCACAGATGGGGTAAGTGCCAGGTACTTCATGACATACCCTTTCTTACCCCTTTGTCTGCATTCTGCATCTCTTAATGCCTGGTTTCCTGATCCCATTCACTGTTTGATGACCTGCTTGGCATTTCGTTTTTCTGCCTTCTTGACAAGTTTACCAGTGATGAATGTTACAGTTCCCACTCTTCTCGTTGAACTTTGAAATATCATTGAGCGGTGGACATATCAAGTGTGTGCATTTCTCAGGAGTTGCTCCTGATTCAAAGTCCTTTTTTTTTTAAAAGCCAAAATGCTTAAAATATATTTAATATAAAAGGCTGATGTATTTGCCCATTTCAAATGGGAGAAAACTGTGTACTTCACACTTTGGGTAATTGTGACTGACCCAATTTATAGGCTTACTGAATTAAATATTTGGAATTTGTGGACTTTGCCCACGAGCTATTCTTGTATTCTCTTCTCATTCAAAGTTACATTTGAGGTTCGTGGAATGTTGGACTCACAACAGTCAATCCCGAATGACTTGAAGGACTGCCCCCTAGTAGCTTTAGGTGGAATGGCGTCCCGGACAGACCTTGACTTGTAAAATGAAGGGCGTCGCACACTTTGCAATTGCTCCTTTCATCCCAGCAGGTTGTTAGAGAGAAGCTGTGCAATCTTACTATCTAAGTGTGTTCAGTTTTATCCTGTTCTTAAAGAGGGAAAATTCCAGTGCCCAGAGAGAATTAAAGTAGCGTGTACACTAAAGACACTTTAGCACTTGTGTCTGGAGTAAGCTTGGCTTGCACTGTTGTTGCTCTGCGGTTGTCACTTCCTTACCTTGAAGGTGTTGGCATGGATATGAGTGCAGTCCGCCTTGTCCGGCCCAATAGCTGTTCTGAGAGCCTGTCTGAATGGGAAGTTAGGGCTTTAGCTACTTGTCTCTGGAAGGATTTTCTGACGAACAGATTGTGAGGTCTTGATTATATTAGCCACTAGTCTAATATATGCCTAACGGAGGGTTTGTTTTTCCTTCAGTCCATCGGAGTTTTCTAGCTTTAAGCAGTGAACTTGGCTTTATACTAGATAGACCTCATAGAGGTACTACATTTTATGACCAACTTAAAATAAAAGCCGTTACTTTTGAGATGCTTGTCAGTATTTCTCCTGCTAGAGATGGATTATGGCGCTGATGCTAGGTGGAGGCATTTCCTTACACGAAGCTGGTTTCTCTATAAGAGAAGTTGGAACATGGAGACCTGTATTACCCATACTCAGATGATGTAGGAAATGCTCTGGAGTATCGATAGCATTTTAGTCAGGAGCAGCAAATCTATTTCAACAAATATATATATATATATATATATATATATATATATATATATATATATATTTATATATATATATTTTTTTTTAACATGTCATGTTGTTGGGTCTTTCATTCCACATGCATTTTATTCGTTGTTTTTATCTTGTTCTTTTGAATTCTATAATCGAAAACTTATCTGTTCTTTTAAAAACGTATTTTAAAAATTGAATGTATGCTGTTCCGTTAGCTGTTAGTATCTGAAATTAGTCTGAATGTATGTTTTCTGTAAGGGCTCTGAAGGCAGTAATGGGATCTCTCTAAGCTCTACTGTGTAGGAAGGCCAGTGATCCATCAACAGCACAGTGTTGGATTTGAGTCGTGTATTTAGATTAGGAACGGTAAGAAAGATGGATGGGCAATGTCTTTTAGCTGCATTGTCCCCAAAACATGAAATGAAATCTAAAGACTCAAAGAAGGTTTCCATTACACTAGCAAATGGTTTGAACAAGGATTGGGCAGGAGGAGGTCACGGGCTGGGGGGGTGCCAGTTGTGGATTTATATTGTTTAAAATGAAAACATTATTTCCATTAACCCCTTTCACACGCCTCCACCAGAGTAGTTTTCAGATTGTCGGTTGGTAGGTGTTACTTGACAGAAATACCTTACCGCTGGCGTGAATCGCACAGCCTGTCTGAGGGTACATTTTTTTCTGTCCAGTACACAATCCAGGGCTTCATCGGGCTGATCCTCTGGAGCAGAGGTCTTCAACCTTTTTCATCTCCTGGCACTCATAAACGCATCACTAAACTCCCGCAGAACACCAGAAAGATATATATTTTTGCCAATCTGACCAAAAATAGGTAAAATTCTGACTGAATCACATTGCAGCGCTATTGTTGTGTTGACTGTTATTATTTTATTTGACAATCTAAGGGAAAAGAGGTCAGCACCCCTGATGCATGTTTTAGAAATTCTCGTGGCACACCAGTTGAAAATCTCTGCCCTAGAGAGATACTGGCTTCCCTGTGATCTCCAGACTTTATTTTTCAAAGGTAGCAATGCACTACCTCCTTGCAAAGAAGCATTTATACATGTTGTCATTAAAAACAGAAGTGATGGGTTGTGTGTTGTGGCTTTCTGTAACAGTCCACACAGGGTCCTTGGGTTCAGGGAGGGAAGTTCTAGGTTTCCGGATGATGCTCAGTAGATCGGCCTTTAACCGTGGGTGTGGGTTTGAGTGTGGCTTTCGTCCTCTCGTTTCACATGGAGATCAGGAGTTGGTAAGCAGAAGACGCAGCATCCTTTTAATGAGTCAGCGGCAGCGTGTGCTTGAAGCAGGTACTTTACAGAGCACTGCTAATTTGAATAAAACAGGAGTAGGTAGATGCTCTGTACATCCATAAGGCACTGAAGGGGATAAATCCAATTATCAGTGCAATATTTAATGGCCATAAAGTTAAACATTTTAAAGGCAGTACCTGGGAGACTGCTTAGTCAATTCTGTCGGTGTTATTTTTGACTTTCCAGAGTCAAGGTGGAATAGCCGTACTGATGACAGCTCTCAGCACTCTGGCCTCGGAGGGGTCTGTGTTTCTACACAAAGATCCGCATCCCCCACCCCCCTTTTTAGGAACTTTTTTGGCGTCCTTAGGTGTACTAGCTCTTGACTTGTTTTTAGTTCCTTACTGTTGGCTTTGGTGTGGAAGGTAATTAGGATGATTGACTAAAACAAAAAAACAAAACAAAACAAAAGAACCAGGGTAAAGACCAGCTCTTTGGACTAAAATATTACTTTTAAAGAAAACTGAAGATGTTATTTGACATATTTCAAACATTTCTATCTAAGAAACTATTAGGAGCTCTATTCCATCCCAAACCTATCCTTACAGATTTTTTTTTTTTTTTTTTACTGCATATTTCTTAAAGGCAAGCTGTGAAGAAAAATGAGAATTTATTAATTCTCCCACCTTTGTTCACTTTTCTACAGCTGAACTCAGCCGGTGACACAGGTGGGCACTGCTCTGCCTGGGTCAGAGGCGGCTGAGTCATAAATCTTGTAAGAAAATCGATGCCCTAGCAAGAGTTGGAGTGAATGTCAGTATGAAGAGTGCCTTTGTGATGTGGTGAAGCTTTATTTTTCTTGCCTATTAGCCAACACAGGTTCCTAATTAGCCATTAGCATGCTCTCATCTCCTATGGTTTAAACTGTAGAATCACGTCTTGTTTCTCCGAGAGTGGCACTAGCTATCCTCGTTCTTGCTCAGTTTTATGTATTTCTTTCCCCTTTTGTACATCCCTGCTGTGAACTATATGCTCCCCGGACAGTGGATCCCTTTCAGTTGCCACTAGCTTTTTACTAAAATATTTTTAAATGAATACTATGTATAGATAACCTTTGACCTGATGATGGTTTATCATTAAAATGTTATCAAAGAATTATGCAGTAAGACAACTTCAAGAGAGGTTAAGGAAGCGGACGTGAATGTGTTACATGAATTGTGAGATGATAATAGGACATCTGTTTTGTTTTGTTGTAAGATATGTGAGAGTTTCCAGAGGCCCTGCCTGCTGTGAGTGTTTTTACGGAGTCGGGGGTTTTCCTGGACATCATATAAAGCTTTTTCCTTTCTCTCCCTGGTTTTGCTGCTGGTTTCCCTCAAAAAGGACACGTACTTTATTTTACTCTGTTTTCGAATGCACATCCAGCTTATTCCTAGCCCATGGACAGTTTTTAGGGATGGCACTCTGTGCAACCTAGAACCTTTTCGTGTGCGTGGACTTTATAGCTTTAAGTAGATTGCTCCTTGTTTGCTGCAAGTGTCTTGAGTGATTAGGCTGTTAAACCAGCAGAAACCTTTGTTAGTTTCCTATCAAGAAAATAAAGGTGAGAAGAGAATGATTTCTTGCATAGTTCAAAAAGAAGACATTCCACATAGATCCCTACCATGCTTCTACTAGGCAAGGCCTTCCGTTTCAGCTTATGTTACAGCTCAGCACGATAACTAAATCCATTTACATTAGTTCCTGGGTTATGTCGGAGATCCTGTGTGGCATCGTAACACTATTTTCACCATAACTCATAAGCCACCTACATAAGCACCTCCGTCACTCACATGGAGCATATACACAGCAGTAATGAAGTGACACAGTAAAAAAAAAAAAAAAAGAAAAGAAAAAAAAAGAAAGAAAGATAGCAATCCCTGACCTTTACTTGTGGTAAATAAATAATAAAAAACATAAAGCACATATGTACATATGTCAAAATGACAGTATTTTAAAAATAAATAAATAAATTGAGGCATGGTGCATGAAATTTCATACACTGGAAGGGGAGTCCCTCTACCCAGCCTGCCCCTCTCACAGTCCGGGAGCCCTCAAGGGCAGGAGGCAACCTGGCGATCAGGGAAAGGAGACTCCCCATCACATTGCTGCTGCTGCCGCTGCTGGCAGCGCAAGCCTCTGCCTGCCCTGGTTACCTGAACCTCGAGTGGCTTTGGGTGGCTGGGAAGCGCCATCCAAGGCTTGCCTGCACCTCAGGCTGGCCCTGGGCTGCTGGGGGGCTGAGGGAACTGGGGGAATCTGGAGGCAGGCATGAGCCTGCCACCCTAGCAGGGCTGAGGGGACTGGGTGGCCATCTTGTGGCTATGGGCACCCCCATCTTTGAGGGTGGGGAAGCAATTAGCATATTCCCTCCTTATTGGCTGTGGGGGGGGGCTTTCATCTTTGTGACAGGGGAAGGTCAATTAGCATATTCCCTCTTTATTAGATAGGATAGGAGATAGTGATGTAACCACAAATGGACCAACTTCGAGGACTGCCTTGGATTCTTGAAGAGCTTTTGTATGTGGTGCATGTTAACAGAGCTAAGGAGAGAAGAACTTTTAACACCATCCTTTATAATGTGACTCAACCTGACATGGGAGGATACTTCATTTGTTCACTTGTGATCCACTCAGCCCTTAGATTGTAAGCTTCAAAAAAAAAAAATATATATATATATATATATATATATATATATATATATATATATATATATATTTTTGACTTCAGAGAGGAACGGAGAGGGAGAGAGAGAGAGAGAGAGAGAGAGAGAGAGAGAGAGAGAGAGAGAGAGAGAGTCATTAATCGGCTGCCTCCTGCACATCCCCCACTGGGAATCGTGCCCACAATCCGGGCATGTACTCTTGACCTCCTTGACCGCATTTGTACCCAGGATCCTTCAGTTCGCAGGCTGATGCTCTATCCAATGAGCCAAAATATAGTTAGGGTGATTGTAAGCTTTTTGAGGACAGAAACCCTTTCTTGTGTATTTATATTCCTACCACATAATGTATTTTTCTTGTATGATTTTTTTGCCCTATCTTTATGTTGCCAATATTATTATTTATATTTTCCGTTTAATTTGATTTTATTTTGTTACCCAGCCTCATCCAAATCGGTATTTTCCTTGAAGTTGTAAGTTTGTTAGGCTGTGTTTTCTTTTAGTATGTGTTTAAATTAAAATCTTAAATAATAAGACTTTAAAAGTTTTATTTCTGTATCACTGGGAATTATTTCACGTGTCATACCTGAGAGACTCACCCAGCATTGCCTTCCTTGCAGGGAATCCATTTATGCACTTAGTTTATCAAAGATTCTTTTCAAGAGTTTACATATATGTATTTTCTCATTTAATTACTTTATCAATCTAAGAGGAAGGTGTCCCCTTTTTGCACATAAGAAAACCAAGCCTCAAAAAGGTGAAGTGACATTCCCAAGGTCAAATGGCTTAATAAGAATTAGAACTGAGGTCCGTCAGATTGAGTCAAGGTCGGTGCTGTGCTTGCTCCATGTTACTGCCTCCCAGTAATTAATGAGTTAACCCCGTGCATCTGTGTGAAGGTCTGCTTCCCACTGTTCCCCTCTGGGGTGGGAGGAGTTCCTCTGAATGGTGTGTATTTGTGGTTTCCCTAAGGAATTGCGTTTTGCATGGTCTTGGGAGTTACCATCACCTTCCTTTTGGGGCTTGTGTCCCAGGGAGCCTCCCAGCCTCCGGAGAGGGTGGCCTCATTGTTTTAAGTGTTGCTAATTAGCTTAGAACAAATTTAAGGGAAAGCTAGTCTCTCGTCCTTGTTTTTATTGTATGGGGTCCAAATTGTGTTATACTGTGAGATAAAGTTTGGAGATGATCCCATCTTATTCACTACCCTTATCCAAAATGAGTGCTAGAGCCCCCTGATCAGCATGCATGCACAATCAGCTAGCATGTGCTTGATTACTCCAATTAGAGTCTCATGTCCTCTAACTGTTACTGAAAAACCAAAGAGGGCTTAGGCAACCATAGTCCTTCAGGACTCATTTCCTAGGACTTAAAAGTTGCAAGATATCCCAATGCTTGCTTATTTAATTTATTTTGGTAGTAGAAAATAGAAAACAAGTTTTAAAATTTTACTTATTTGCCTTTTGACAAATTCAGAAAACATTCAACACTTTCCCTTAAATCATTTAGTTCCCATTTCAGATCATCATCAGGGTTTCATTTTCTTGCAGTTGGATGGCCTACCCAGGGATTGTTTAATGGGCCCACTTACACTGACGGATGGTTTAATATTTTGAAGATAGCACACAGTAGCGCCTTAAAGAGCATCATCAGGACCGGCTGTGAATTAGTTTCCGTTTGACATCAGAGTTAGTGTAAAAGCAGTTTTGTGGAACTTCAGGTACTCGCCAAACATTTTATACCTTTTTTCCTCCCAGATTGTATTTTTCTTGGTTTGCTGTTTGACTTATTTACCATATTCACTTTGTCTTTTCAATTATGGGAAGTGGGGAAATGGCACAACTGCCTGTCTGCCTGTCTGGGTAGAGAGTCTGGCTGCTTGGCTTTTGAATGGGATGGGGCTACTGACTCCGAGTCAGTGTCTTACGAGGCTGGGACCAGGGCATCTTCTCAGCGATCGCAACTGGGTTGTTTTCACCTGTTGAGTAGGCCTATATCTGTTGATTTTATTATCATATATAGTCTATACTGTTTGGGGTGGAGAGGCTGCTGTTTTATTATTCCCTCATAAAATTAATTGGTGCCTAAAACAAATATTATTAAAGATATCTATTTTATAGTATTCCAAGATGACATTGATACAGTTTCAGTGTGGAGTTTATTTTCTGTGTGTTTTTTGTCGATAAACTCATAAAATCTGTAAATTGAAATGAGCTAGAATTTTACTTTTAGTCTCAGATGGTGAAGTTGTCAGAGGGAGTGAACAACCACATAGTTCCTCCAATGACTCAACCAAAAGACCTTTTCCCAGGCCCACAGAGGGTCCCGCTGGTTTCCAGAAACCGGATCCCCCCTCCCCTCCTCGCTGTGAGGAGCCTCGCTTCTCTGCAGCAGCTTGAGCCTCTGTGGCTGCATGTTGTCTTTCTCGCTGATGTGAATGCTGGCATCCAGAAAAGCAGGCTATTTTCGGTCTAAAATGTAACTCCACGGTCCCCACGCTGAGCGGAATTTCTCCTTAGTGTGCTGTTTTCTCCCACCCAGCCTTTCTGTAGGGAGGATTAATACGGTTATTGTCAGTATGTGGATATTTTAATTGAAGAAAAATGAGTTTTCTTTTTAAATGTCTCCAGTATTACATATCTTCAGCTTTATTATCCTAATTTCAGTAGGTTGATAAAGCCAGATAAGGTTAACACCCTAACCGGACCGGCCTTCTTTCGGCTGCTGAACCCAAGTCCTGGCTGCAGGAACGTGGCATTGGGGTGTGTACATTGTGTTGTGCCCACATGTATACACCAGGCAGAACTTCCTATTCAATCTGGAAACTCATGCCGCCCCCTCCAGCTATCGATATTGGTCATTTATTGCGATAACTCCTCTTTTGGGGGAAGTCTTTAAATTCTTAGGCAGAGGATTGCTTGAGGGGAGGGATGCAGATGGGCTAACTCAGCGTTTTTCAACCGCTGTTCCGCGGCACACTATGTTGCCTGGTGTGCCGTAGGTGCAGACAAGACAAGAATTTTATAATTTTTCACTATTTTGTTTACTTAATATTTCATAATAAAGTAATTATAAAATACTTTCTTTGTGTTTATTTGATTCCTATTCAAGAGAATTACTTTATATATAGTCAATATAGGCACAGAGTTAAATTTTTTAACATTTTCTAATGGTGGTGTGCCTCGTGATTTTTTTCATGAAACAAGTGTGCCTTTGCCCAAAAAAGGTTGAAAAACACTGGGCTAACTGGCTGACAGGCCATCAGGCCTGGGTCCCCTCCCTCTGCAGCCTCACGCTTACATGTCTGGGGGGCATGGCAGGAAGCAGGTTAGGCCTCCACTTCGAGGCCGCGCTCTAGTAAAACTTTATGCCGGCTGAATGTGAATTTTGTAACATTTTCATGAATTGTGATACATTATTCTTAAAACAGTTCTTTTCAACCATTAAAAAATGTTCCCGGCCCAGCAGAAGCAGACAGCTGGCTCCTGTCTGAGCCCGTTTGCCGACTCTGGGCGACAGGAGTCTCTTACTGCATTTTCTGTTTGCAATTTGTGGATTTCCTCACTCACCGGTCTGAGGTGGTTTGCTCTGTGTTGCTCCCTCGCCCTGGGAGCAGGGTGGCGGGGGGGAGGGGGGAGGCTCCCTAGGGGCCGTGGGGTAGTCTGTGCCGGCGCCCAGGCCAGTGCCGGTCCAGCCCGGAGCTGCTCTGCTGCGGCTGGCAGCTGCCCTTCAAGCCAGAGTGCAGACCGTGCAGCGGAACTGGCTGTGTCCTCGTCGCCTCCGGAGGCCATCATGTCCATTTTCCAGAGCCACCCGCCCCGCGTGGCCGTCACCGACAGCTGAGTCTGAGACTGGCCCCAGGATGGGTGGGAAGCCGCTGCCCGCACCGTGGAGCCGGCTTCCTCCTGCGCCCGCGCTGGGACTCGTGTCAGGAGCGCTCCGGCTGTGTTGTGAGAGGGTTCTTGTTCCTGACATTTGCTGCCAGAACCACTCACCTCAAATTTTTATGAGACAATGAATCATTTAAACTCAAGGTTGGCGTTGTCTTTTCAAAATGGTTCTCAAGAAGGGAAGGATTAATTTATAAGATCCAAATTTTGAGGACTTCTTTTCTCCTATAGTAAACGTTCAGTTTGCTAACAAATCAGCGAGAACTCTGCCATCTGACCTCCTGGCAGCTGGCCTCTTTATAAATGTGGAATTGGCCATTTAAGCTTGCTATTGGCATCTTCTGCACAGCAGACGTAATCTTGTCATTCTGTGCGATATCTTCCAGACTCATCCTGGAAATAAAATGTGAGCGTACTGGTTTCTCTCTTAAATAGTGGGACTTAATGTTAGTTTTAGGCCTATGCGTTATTGCTGCCGATTAGGAAGGATAATTTGGCGATTGTAACCAGCTTATTTCCAGAATGACTTACTGAGTAAGGAATTTAACTGGCTGGCCCCTTTAGAAGGTCAGCTAAGTCCTAAGCAGAATTCCTATACAGATGTTTAGTCCTTGTTTTGCATCATCATGGAAGAAAACTTAACAAAAAGGTGAGTTGCTTGCATTCTTATTTATTCATGTCTTTTTTGTTTTGTGGTCTCTCTCTCCCTATACGGTGATTAGAACACATGGAACTTCTACGGGAATGTTCTGTTCCCTTACCCTCAGCAAGCAGATCACGTGCAACTGACGTGAACATGATGCCGGGTCCGGGAGCTTTCGCACAAGGACCGCCAGCGGTTTTAAGGGGGAACACCAAGTTCTGTAGGTCAGCGTGGAACCATCATGCTTGCAAGGAAAAAAATTAGAATGGACTTCAAAGGACAACTCTGACATGGTCAATTAATAATTAAAACAGTTTTTTAATGAGCTCTGCAATTACCTGTGTGTCCCCGGAGATGATGGTTTATGGCATTATTGCAGTGCCCTTTCTTCAGTCACGGCGCATGACATTTGTAATTTAAAGCCAGCTAGACATTAAAGTGACAGAACTTTCATTAACCTTGTCTGAAGTTTGCTGATGACAAATGACTTATAAAACATGCTATTGTCAAAATACACCACACATTTAAGCACCTTCCGAGTTCTGTGGGCTAGGAGGCTGTAGCGCCTCAGAGAGACCAGGACCACCAGCACCCTTAGGATTACCTGACGGGGTCCCCAGTCACTGGCCTATTGCTACCTATTCAGGAAGGTGGGAAGTACTAAAGAGGAGAGCTAATGGCTTTGCGTGGCTCTCTGGTTCTGGCGGCTTTTCCCATCGGGATCTTGTGCCCCGTGGCTTGATTCTCTCAAGCAGTGCTTTATGACTGCTGAATAATTTCTATCTGCCTTGGTTTGTAAACTTTTAAGTCTAAGAGCAGTTTTATTTTTCAGCTTGAAACCATTTCAGCAGCTCTGTTTTGATTTTAGCTTTTCTGATATCTTGCTTTTAAATTCTTAGCCTCTGCTTCTCTATGCCATGCTATATCTCCTTTATTTTTTTTAGGTTTTCTTCTTATTTGAAATTAAACATTTCTCCCCCACCTCCCCATCAGAGAACCTGTGTAGGAACAATCTCTGTTTTGGAATTTTAAATACCTTTCAGAGGAATATTTTGAAAGTACTGAATGGGATATTAAGAGGGATATCTTTTTATAATTATAACTAGTAGCCCTGCACATGAATCTGTGCACTAGTAGCTTGCTGCCCCGCCCTCCTGTAGCTCTCCCCCTTCCCCCCCATAGCTTGCTGCCCTGGCCCCCTCCTGCAGCTCTCTGCCACCTGCTTGTAGCTTGCTGCCCCACCCTCCTGCTGATCCATGATCCTGTCCTTAAGCAGTTGGTCTTTACACTTCACGGCGTAACGACCATTTGCATGTTACATCTTTGTTATATAAGATAGTAACAAATATACAGTAATTGACATTTACTGAGCAGCTACTGTATGCCAGGCACTGAGCTAAGAGTTCTCATTTACTCTGTGTAGTAATCAGAAGTGATAGTACTACTACTCCACCTACAAATGTGGAGACTAAGGCACAGAAAGCTTAAGTACTTGCTCACTGACACTCAGCTTGTAGGCGAGGGAAGATGTTTACTGACCACAAGGGGACCTGGCCTGGAGAGGTCTGCCTTGGCCAGCCTTAGTGTGTGGCTCTTGATTCTGTGCAGGAGCGATTTCACAGCATGAGGCCAGGTGAATGGGAGAGGATGTGTATTCCAGGTGGGACAGGGGAACAGGGAGGGCTTAGGGTAGAAGCAGCAGCAGGAGAGCCAACTGGTGCTTTGGTTCCCTGGAAACTTAGTAGGAAATAAGCGAGCCACTGGGCTGCGTGGATTTTCTGGGAAGTGCAAGACAGGGACAGGAGGGAGCCACGCTGGGCTCTTCAGAGCTCACTGAAGTCAGAGGAAAGGGGACCTTGGAGACAGCTTTGGCGGGAAGCCCAGGATGAGCTGCTGCTGCTCCCCTGGTGGCAAGCCTCCTGGGGACCCTTATAGTTTAGGGGAAAGAAAATAAAAAGCTCAATCCTTAGAAAAGGCACAACATACTCTAGAGCAGTGGTTGCTAACCTCACGGACCTCATGGACCACCAGTGGTCCGCAAACCACTGGTTGGTAACTGCTGCTCTAGAGCAAGCATGTCAAACTCACGGACTGCAAGTGGCCCACAACGAGTATCTGTGCAACTCAGCCAATATGTAAGAAACATTTTTTAAAATACATATTTTATTGTGTTTTTTACAGAGAGGGAGAGGAATAGAGAGTTAGAAACATCAATGAGAGAGAAACATTAATCAGCTGCCTCCTGCACATCCCCCACTGGGGAAATGCCCACAACCAAGGTACATGCCCTTGACCGAAATCATACCTGGGACCCTTCAGTCTGCAGGCCAACATTCCATCCACTGAGCCAAACCAGTTATGGCTGTAAGAAACGTTTTAATAAAAAATTTGTAACTTAATTTTTACAATATCTTGTTATACATAATCTATAATAATAAAAACATAATATGCTAATTAGACCGGATGACCTACTGGAGTAAGCTGGGCTGTGGGGGAAGCCAGGGTCCTGGGTGCCAGAGGGAAGCTGGTGTGCCTGTAGCTGGGGGAAGGAAGGCCTACTCATGCACGGATTTCGTGCATTGGGCCTCTAGTCATTAAGAATGAACTACAATGTTCACTAATGACTGATGACTGTATCATGTTGCATTCATTTCCCTTACATGCCTTATGCATGCTCAGGCACACCATTTCTCTCCACTAATACCAGCAGCGAATATTTTAGTAGCCGATGGCCACGTCATTACTCTTAGACTGACTTGTTTGGTGTGCACAACAGGAAATATTTCGCTTTCAGCGAACGAGAAAAATAGGTTTATTTGCGTTAGCTTATTTGTGCAATTACTCACTGTCTGGTAAGTGAATGTTCAAGAAAAAATATGAATTTTTATTATAAAATGTTCTATTATTTTATGTTAACGATTACGCATTTATTTCAGTCCTTTGTATTTAGCATGTCTCTATGGAAATAAACCTACGCTTCTCTGAAAATTGCAGCTTTTGTTTTTTGCAGCCACATAAACTTAAACCTTGTTTATTTGGCTCGTATTAGCCTTTGAGTTTGACATCCTTGCTCAGGAGAGAGTCTGCCCTGGGTCTTTTGTCTCGAGGCTTTTATCTCTTTTGTGGCTGGAAATCCTAGGGGAGAGCTCAGGGGAGACTCTTACCAGAATATTTGTTAGTTCTCCAGGTGTGTCCTTCAACATATTGATTCATCAAAATGAGTGGATAGAGGGACCAGCATCATTCTCTGGTCAGTTTCATCTTTAAAGAATGTCATGGAAGAGGGACTAGGACCAAGGTGGTCCGCCCCACATGGTGGTGAGTGTGTGAGTCATTTGCTCCTAGGCGTCCTTGATTAAGGAAGGTAAGACCATGCAATTCACTAGCTGGTTGGAAATTGCTAGAATTGTTTGGCCTTCTTTCATTATTTTGTCCCAGTTTCCCTCATTCCACTTCCCAAGGAATTTGCCTAGCTCCTTACTCCATACCAAAGATCTTGCTTGCAACCATTTATAAACATGGCCTCTTAACTCTGGCTTTTTCAAAATAAATTATGTTTATTTGCTTTGTACAGTACAGTAATTACATGGATGTACTATAAAATACACGAAGTAAATAAATGTCTACTAGCTAGTATATCAGCAAAAATGAACTTAACCACTCTAAGTGCAAGTTAAGTATACCATACCTTATTTGAAAGAATGGTTGACAGACTTTATAACCACCTTTCGACTCAACTAACAATGTGATATGAAGTGACAATAACTCATTAGTGTTTGCTTTTATTATTAGCATCTTCCCTGCATTGAATATGTCCTGATTCTGTTGTGGGTCTGTTTTTTGATTAGTTTCATAAGATTCAAGGCTACAATACAACATTCACAGCATTTTGTCTTTTTGCTTTTGATTAAGGCCCATAATTTCTTAAACATTCTCTAAGTATTATGCCAGGTGGGTAAAAACACATTTACACTTCTGAGTACACAAAACAGAGAATATTCTTGTATTATTATTTATCTATTATTGTGTTATTTTCCATATGAACAACTGTAAACCTACTTTTGCCCCACCCTGTATGTTACAGAATATTAAATGCTTCATACTTCCATCCTGTGGAGTACATTTCCTGCATTTATAGCACTGAATACCAGGCTAGATTTCTGCATACTACTATGAACTATTTTTTTGGTTGAAGTATAATGCTAAAAATATAAATGTACAGTTTAGTAATTATCACAAAATAAACACCTGTAAAACCATTACTCATGTCAAAAAATAGACTTTTGCCAATACCACAGAATTTTCCTTCACATCCTCTCAAAATTGCTACTCTTCTCTACTTCTCAAAGATAAGACAGATTTGAACTCTAATGCCATAGTTTTGTACTTTTTATTTGCTTTTGACATTTTTAGACTCCCTATTGTAGAAAATGTCAAATATACAAAGGCAGAGGGAATATGTGTTGGACCCTCATGCCCCCATCACTCAATTTGAACAATTATTAACTCATGGCCAGGGTTACTTTATCTAAAACCTCATCCAGTTCTACCTCTGACCCCAGAGCCCATCAGTTAAGCAAATGGTAGGCATTATATCATCTCATCCACAAATATTTCAGTATATTATCTTTAAAATACAGGCCTCTTTAAAAAGATAACCCAATGCTATATTTTCATACCTAAATAAATTAACAGTAACGTCTTTGTATCAATATCTGGTTAGTATTTAAATTCTATAATTACTCATGTTATCATTGCCTTTTACAAAAATTTTTAATTCAAGATCTAAATAAAGTCCATTTATTACAATTGCATGATAAATATGTCAAGTCTTTTTAACCCTATAGCTTCTCCCTCACTCCCTCTTTTTTCTCTTTTGATATTTATTTGTTAAAGAAATGGAACTGTTCTATAGTTTCCCACAGTCTGATTTTTCTACTTACGGCCTCGTGATGTTGTTTAACATGTTTGTTTAGTTTGATTTTCTGCCATGGGGGCATGAGTGTATGAAGGGCAAGAATATTGCAGAGGTGACAGGTGATGCTTGCACCTTTTTGCACATGTGTGATGTCAGTAATGGGATGAAGGTTACTGCTTACACTCATTCCTTTTGTAGGGGTTGCAAGATGGAATTCCTTCTTCATAAAGAGAAACTTTCATCACTTACCTTAAGGTGCAGTGATACAGGAAGGACAAGATAAATGATTGGTTCTTTACCTTTACTGACTAATTTTTGAATAACTAAATAGGTTCTCTAGCATCCCTCAGGGGTGATCATGGCTTTTTGTTTGTTTGTTTGTTTGTTATTTTGAACTCATAGCCTTTAACTTACTTAAGCTTCAGTCCATTACTGTTCTCCTAATACTGCTCACATTACCCTGCTTTGCCAGTAGGAGCCTCTTTATGTTGTTTCCTGAGACCTTTTAACAGGACCCGGGATCATTGTTAACATCCTTCCTTCCTGTTAATGAAAAGATAGCCCAGGTTTACTTCATAAGGATTTTTTTTTTATGCCTGGATCCAGCTATTTCTTGTAGGAGCTGATTCCTTTAGTGCGAAATGTTAATTAGAAACCATAATCTGTTCACTAGGGCATACTTACTGCTTTTGGGTAGATCATTGTTTTGAGATCTTTTAAAAGTTTGTAAGAGCTATATATGCTTATGTTTTCTTTTCTTTTTTAAAAATAAATATCTGCTGTAACAAGACAGCTTGATTCTTTTTTTAAAAACGTTTTTTATTGATTTCAGAGAGGGAGATAGAAACATCATGATAAGACAGAATCATTGATTGGCTGCCTCCTTCACGCTCCCTACTGGGGATGGAGCCTGTAACCTGGGCATGGCCTAACTGGGAATCTAAGGGTGACCTCCTGGTTCATAGGCCAACACTCAACCACTGAGCCACACCAGCTGGCTCCTTATGTTTTCTTAAGAATAAAATGTATAATAACTTCACCTTAACTCTTTGAACTCAAATTTAAAACTATATAATTTTTACTTAACATCACACCTTTACTTTAGTCACATATTTGTAAATATTTTCATTAACTGTGCTAAAAATCCTGGTTCCTAATGATGCCAACATTGAAGATTCTCAAAAAGAGATACATCAGACATGAGCTGCTACAGCTGCTGGTAGGTGAAGGTTGGCACTGGCATTTTTAAGTTCTACAGGTGATTCTGTTGCTTTCCAAAGTATGAGAACCACTGATCTATTTTAGAAACCAGTTTAAGCTCTCAGTGTTTTAACTGTGCTTCCCATTTTTTTCCTAAGAATTCCCCCTTTTCTCTTGACTGCCCATAGTCTTTGAGCCACCCATGTGCCATGTGAATTCTTTTTTCTGGCTTCGCCCAGGTAATAGCAGGCATTTCCCTCCTGAGCCAGTGAGGCTGCAGCTGCCTTTGGCCGCTGACTGCTGAGAGGCAGGTGAGCCTCGCAGTTGAGGCTCTGCCTGAGGCCAGAGGGAGATCCTCTGTCTGAGCACAAAGCCTGCCATGGAGCGGATTTGCTGTAGGGCAGTTCTGTGTTTGATGAAATATCAGAGCCCTTTATGTGCCTGTGCCCTTGTTCCCTTCCTTCCCCTTATGCAGAAATGCTAATTGACAATCAGAGGAGTAGCAAGTGCATCTCTGAATGCAAAGCCTTTGGAGGCCCTCCTTCCATTCTCCCCAGGCTCAGGCCAGGCATGGCCAGCCCTGCCTTCATCTAAGGGCACCCGCACCCCAGTGTCACTGTTTGCCTTGCTCCTGCTCCGTATTGAGTTCTGAAATCTGACTCTGGCAGGTTATTTCGTTGCCCCTCTTAAAACAGACTCTAGGTCTATGTGGGTCTGCTTAGCTTTTAATAGATTTATTATGGATAACTGGAGGAAAAAGTTCATTATTCTGGAAATGAATACATCCTAAGATAAGGTGACCAGACGTCCCGCTTTTGGTGGGACAGTCCCACCAAAAGCGGGACATCTGGTCACCTCATCCTAAGATCACATTTTGGTTTAAAAAATCTAGCCACATCACTTTTGAGAATCCTTTCATTTCATTTAATATTAACGTAGCTCTGTTCTGTGTTTTAAAATGTGCAAACTTTCTCATTTTATTCATGTTCCTGAGAGGGAGGTGAAGTGACCATGGTTATTCTCACTTCATGGTACAGGACTGAACTTCATAGCAACCTTTCCTGTTTGACTCACATGTTTTAGAAGTGGTGGAACAAATATTCTTGTCTGATTCTTGATGTTCTTTCTGTTATAAAACACAATTCTTAAAAAGAATTTAACGTAGCTTCCAGCATTACAGTGCAAGTAAAATAATTTTAAGAGCGGTCAAACACCAATTAGAAGGAGAGAGTGAGAATCTTGCTAAGTGCCTGAGATGGAATTATTTTTAGGTTTTGGCAGTAAATTGAACTTTCTGATTGTTAGCCAAGACATAAAGGAAAGAGGTTGGCTCATGTTATACTTATCTGATGATAGAAGCCTCATGAATTCATAGGGAATGCCGACATTTTCCTGGCACTGAACTGTGTGAAGAGTGTTCGCTATGATCCCGCTCAGGGGTATTAGTGGCAGTGCGTCACATCTTCACCAATGGTTTTGTACGACATATAAAGATAAATTCCAACGAACCATTGTCATTCTCTCTGTCACCAATGTCATGTGAATTCATTGGCATAGTTTCACAGTTGAGACATATGTAAAACAGCAGAAATACAATGCTTATAGAGAGCATTCATACTAGGTTTTGGTGCTGGTATGATCTGTTTTTTCCCACCTCTTTTCTTTTTTAAGAAAATTCCTCACCCAAGGATATCTCTCTCTCTCTCTCTCTCTCTCTCTATATATATATATATATATATATATATATATAGATATAGATATAGATATAGATATAGATATAGATATAGATATAGATATAGATATAGATATATGTGTCTATCTATCTATCTATATATATATATATATATATATATATATAGAGAGAGAGAGAGAGAGAGAGAGAGAGAGAGAAAGAGAGAGAGAGGGAGAGAGAGAGAAACATTGGGTGGCTGCCTCTCATACCTGCCCCAACTGGGAGTGAACCTGAAATCTCTCAGAGCCAGGGACAGGGCTCAAACCAACTGTGCCACCTTGGCCGAGGTGCCATCTCTTTACTTTTAACCTGTTTGTGTGTGTTTTTAATCCAACCTGGCAATCTTTGCCTTTTAATTTGCATATCATTTATTTCTAATGTGATTATTAACTTGGTTAGGTTAATTCATCTTGCTATTTTATTTATTTGTCCCATCTGTTCTTTGTTCACCTTTTCTTCTTTTTCTCCCCCTTTTGGGAGCTAATTGTGTACTTTTTGTGATTCTAGTTTAGCTCCTCAGTTGGCTCACTAACTATAATTCTTTTTATGGGTATTTTAGGTTTTAGTGTATGTCTTTAGCGTGTCAGAGTCTATCTGCATGAGGTATTATACCACTTATGTGTAGTGTAAAAACACTACATCCTTTACTTCTGTTTTCCTCTCCGACCTTTTTCTGCTACTTTGGCATACATTTTACTTTTGCCATTACTTATAACCGCAGCAACCCATTATTGTTATTTGTGTTTAGAGTCATTTAATTAGCCTTTCAAATAACTAATTTAAATCAATATTTAAAGAAATCTTTTAAATAATAGAGCATTCTTATACATTTACCCATGTAGCTGTCATTTTTGGTGTACTTGATTCCTCTGTGTAGACTTAATTTCCATCTGATATTTTCCTCATGCCTGTAAATCTTTCTTAACATTTCTTATAGTGAAAAATCTACTGATGATAAATTCTTTCAGCTTTTTGTATGTCTAAAAAAGTCTTCATTTTGCTTTTGTTTTTGTAAGAGAATTTCAGTGGACATGTAATTCTAAGGTGACAGGTTTTTTGTTTGTTTGTTTGTTTTTTACGTATTTTAAAGATGTTTCACTGCCCTTTTGCTTGAGTTATTTCTAAGGAGAAGTCTTGTTTCATCCTGTTCCTTTTTTCTTTGTATATAATGTTATTTTTCTCTGGCTCCTTTTAAGGTTTTCACTTTATCACTGTTTTTTTGTTTTGTTTTTAATTTACATTCCTTATTGTTTAAAGTATGTCTCCTTTCCCCCTCATTGACCTCTCTTGGGCCATTCCCACTCCCCAGCACATGCCCTCACCCCACTACTGTCTGTGTCCATGGTTATGCTTATCTGCATGCATACAAATCCTCTGGCTGATCTCCTCTCCTCCGCCTTCCCTCTGAGGTTAGGCGGCCTGTTCAGCGTTCTATATGGCTCTGGCTCTATTTTTGTTCATCAGTTTATGTGGTTCATTATATTCCACAAATGAGTGAGATCATGTGGTATTTATCTTTCTCTGTCTGGCTTATTTTGCTTAGCATAATGCTCTTCAGGTCCATCCACGCTGTTGCAAATGGTAAAAGTTCCTTCTTTTGTATAAAGGCATAATATACCATGTGTGGATGTACCACATTTTTTTTAATCCACTCATCTACTGATGGGCACTGTTTCCAAATCTTAGCTATGGTGAATTGTGCTGCTATGAACATAGGGGTGCATATATCCTTTCTGATTGGTGTTTCTGGTTTCTTGGGATTTAGTCCTAGAAGTGGGATCACTGGGTCAAATGGCAGTTCCAGTTTTAATTTTTTGAGTAAATGCCATAGTGTCCTCCACAGTGGCTGCACCAGGCTGCATTCCCACCAGCAGTGCACGAGGGTTCTTTTCCCCCCACATCCTCTCCATCACTTGTCCTTGGTTGATTTGTTGATGATAGCCATTCTGACAGGTGTGAGATGGTACCGCATTGTCATTTTGATTTCCAGCTCTCAGATGATTAGTGACTTTGAGCAGGTTTTCATATGTCTCTGGGCCATCTGTATGTACTCTTTCAAAACGTGTCTATTTAGGTCCTTTGCCCATATTTTGATTGGATCATTTATCTTCCTTTTCTTAAGTTGTATGAGTTCTCTATAAATTTAGGAATTAAATTCTTACTGGAAATAACATTGGCAAGTATGTTCTCCTATTACTGGTTTTGAACAATTTTATAATGACATGATTGGGGATGGTTTTCTTTACGTTTTTGTGCTTAGAGTTAATAAACTTATTACATCTGTGGTTGTCCCACACCTTAATGATTATTTTTGTTTTACGTTACTTTTCTCTTTCATTTTGGGCAGTTTCTATGGTTTATTCTTAAAAACAAATCTTCCTTCTGATCAGCTGTTAATCCTATGTGTTCTTCATTTCACTCATTAAAAAAGTCTACCTCTAGCAGCTCATTTGGACTTTAATATGTGGTGGTTTTTTTTAATTGATTTTAGAGAGAGAGAGGAAGGGAGAGAGAAATAGAAACATCAATGAGAAAAAGACATCAATTGGCTACCTCCTGCATGCCCCCTACCAGGGATCGTGCTAGCAAGCCTGGCATGTGCCCTGACCAGGAATCTAACTGGTGAACTCTTGGTTCAGGGGTCAAGGCTTAACCACTGTGCCACACCAGCCAGGCTCATTGGTACTTAAAAAAAAAAAAAGAAAAAGAAGTCTTCCATGTCTTTATTTAGAACACGTGGAATACAGATATGTTATATCTTTTATGTCATTGCTAATTTTATCATTTGTGTCATTCTGGGTTGGTTTTGATTATGTTTTATTCTCAATATGGGTCTTATTTTTCTGCTTCTCTTTGATTAGATGCTAAACATTGTGAAGCTTCCCTTATTTGGTGCTAGATTTTTGTATGTACTTTAGAGCCTTGTTCTGGTATGGGGTTATGTTCCTTGGAAATAGTTTGATTTTTTTGGTTCTGCTTTTGAGATTTACTAGGTGGAACTAGGGAAGCTTGTAGTCCTGGGCTAATTGTTCCCATCCCCCAGGCAGTACCTTTCTGAGTCCTCTGTCCAGTGACTGGGAATTTTGAGGTTCGTGTTGTGTCCAGTGGGAACAGGACTGTTCCCAGCCCGGTGTCTGTGCACACGTTCCGCCCAGCATTCCAGGTGGATTGTTCCCCCGGCCCCAGTCGGTGATCACATTCATGCAATGATTAGGTGCTGGCTGAATACCTGTGAGGGACCTTCTGCAGGTCTCAGCCTCCCTCTCTCTACAGCTCTTCTCTCTTGGCACTTGGTCCTGCACAATCTAACTGTTTAAGTCTCTCTGGACTCCAGCAAGGGTCTTTACCCTCCAGGGGTCCTCAAACTTTTTAAAGTGGGGGCCAGATCACGGTCCCTCAGAGAGCTGGAGGGCCAGACTATATGAACTACTAATTCCTACTGTAACACCTCGGCTGCGCTCACTGCCCAAAAAACCTGGCGGGCCAGATCAGACTCCTCTGCGGGCCGCATGTGGCCCGCGGGCCGTAGTTTGAAGACGCCTGCGCCTAGACAGAGCCCTGGAGACCGTGCAGGGGGTAGGGTAGAGCCTCATGTGATGTGCTTTCTGTCTCAGGAATCACATTAATATCGCGCCTCATGCTCAGTGTTTTGAAAACCATAATTTATCTTTGTTGTTTGATGTTTCATGCAGGAGGGTAAATCTGGTCCCCTGTTATTCCATATTGGCCGGGAGTTTAAGTCTTGCTTAGTTTTAAATGTAAGTTAAATAGCCAGGAATGTAGGCCGAATCCTGTAATAGCTGGGTTGTGGTAACACTGGGTATTATTCACTGTGGAAGCTTCTGACTCTTCCTTCAGAGATAATTATAAAGAGATCAGAGTAGCCAGCTATAAAACCAGAGTTGAGGGCGCATCTGTATTCATCACCTTGGGCTTCTGTAACAGCAATGCCATCGATTGGGTGGGTTAAACAACAGATGTTTGTTTCTCACAGTTCTCCAAGATCAAGGGGCCTGCAAAGTAGATTTCATTCTCAGACCTTTCTCTTGACTTGTGGGGGGCCGTCTTTCTGTGTGCTCACATGACCTTGTGCCTGGAGAGAGGGCGAGCTCCCTGGTGTCTCTTTCTGTAAGAGCATCTCATCCATCATGAGAGTCCCGTCTTCATGACCTCCTCTAACCTGCTTACTTCCCAGAGGCCCATCTCTAAACACAGTCACACTGGGGGCTGCGGCTTTCAACATAGACTTGTGTCAGATAGAAGCATCCAGTTCCTACCAGCAGCTGTAGGGAACCCCAGTTTTTTCTCTGAGTAGCTTGTGCCGTTTGTACTTAAGGCCCCTGGGCCATGCATCCGCGCTGATCTCGTCCTTCGGCTCCGGCAGGCTCTGTGGCCGCATAAGGAACACTTGCTCTGAATAGACTAGAGCCCACCTGAACTCTCCTGGTCAGAGAAGCTTGTTCCCATAATTCCTTAGAAGTGCCAAGAACTCCTGCGGTTCCACTGGATTAAACAGAGCCACGTTATCTCCTGGAATCAGGAGCATCCTGTAGGGAGAGATCAGGGCTGTGCAGCCTGTTGGAAGTGCTGCGTTTGTAAGGAGATGGTCCGGGAAGGATAAGTCGTATCATAACATCTTAGTCTTAAGTGACAGATTTGTTGCAAAGAAAATGGAAGTGGATGGAATGAGTGCCCTGTCTCCTTCCTGTGGCAGCTTCTCAGAATAATGGGCCGCAGCTCTGTTTCTGCTTGTGCTCCTCCCTTCAGTCAGGATTAGAGCAGCCTGCCCAGACACAGTGCCATTTTGTCTCCCTAATCAGAGCTGCGGACAGGTGAAATCCGTAAGGCATTAATGAAAGCAGAAATCTCTGAGAGGTGCTATGTCCATTGTTAATGTTGTCTGAATGCAAATCTTCTTCTTTGGTTCAGAGATTCCTGGGTGCCAATAAGCCCTTAGATTTTTCCAGAATTCTATGTTGGTGTCAGAATTGTGTGTCTTAATTTGCTGTACAACTTGTTAGCTGCCTTTTCTCTGAACATCTGAGAGAGATTTTCCTACCCAGTCTTAATCATTGAAAAGTAAATTGTGGCCATTGTTTGTTGACAAATGCATCTCGTGCCAGCTTTCAGTAGCAAATGGGATTGTAAACACTTTCATGTCTGTTTGCGTATTGCTCGTTCTGTCAGCACTCAGATGGACTCCCAGGACCATTTAAAAATAAAATAATGACCTCTTTAATGTTGTACAGCAGATTTGCCCAAGATGATGCAGATGGTGCCGTGTGCGTGGACTGTGGAAATGGTCTTCTCCTCAGTGGCTGCTCTGCAGTGTGACTGGGCTGTTCTCTGACATTTGGATCCCTTTGCATAGGACAGTGTGCCTCTTACTGTGCTTCTCTGACTGCTTCATTGGGGAAGATAGGCTTCACCTAACAAATTATCATTGTCTGCACAAATCCACAGGGCAAAACAGAACAAAAAAACAGTTTTCTTCCCTCTGCTCTGCACCAGGGAGCGGTAAGGCTGACACACTCCTTTCCTTCCTGAGTTGCAGGCAGCAAACGGGGGAGCCACCTGTGCTGTTTGAATTTAACGAAAGGGAAAACGTGGTTCCTCAGTCACAGTAGCCACATGGCACGTGCTTGGTCGCCATGAGAGGCCACAGCGAGCTCCCGGGAGCCGCCCCGCCACTGTGGGGTGGTTTGCCCCATGAGATGGTTGCCGTGTTCCCAGCCCCAGAGTCACAGTGACCAGGGGCCAGGCAGGAGAGCGCCAACAAAACCGCGCTGCAAGGAGGAGAACTGGGCTGTTGGTGTGTTCTTGTCACTCTACGTGCTCCTAAGATTGGGACTGTATTTCCCCCAAAATACTATTTCACCTTTTTGGTGTTTTCTTTTTAATCTTCATCTGTGGATGTGTGTGCTTTCATTGATTCTACAGAGAGAGGAAGGGAGATGGAGAGAAAGAAACATGGATGTGAGATGAGACATCCACTGCTTGCATCTCATACGTGCCCTGACTGGGATGGAACACTGCCACCTGGCTATCCATCCACAGTATTATTTCTCAAGAAGAAGTAGTATATAAAGAAGGCCTTACCGGAGATCTCATATTACAGATCAATCTCTCAGTTACATTTTGAACATCAAAATGGCCCTCACGGACGTCTGCTCATGATGCATAAAGAAGTCACTTGGCGAGCCAGATGTACAAAAGAGGACAGGAATGTAACGCAGATTTCGTAATGTAGGCATGGCCGCTCAGGCAAGTGTGTGGGACACCATTGTGAAAGGCCTTTCAAAAAGCAGCGCAAGCAGCGCCGTTTGCCAGAGACCACAATGCTGTGCCTTCCCTAACGGGAAGCTGTCCTGTTAGCCAACTGCTGCTCATGGCGGTGGCGGCGGTGCCATCCATGGGTTTTTCAAAAGGGCTGTGGCTCAGAAAAAGGAGGTTTGTCTGAAAAGTACCCCTAGTGACAATGCAAACACCTGTGTGTCTGGGAGTCAGTCCTTCATGAAATGTGAGAGGAGAGAGAGAGAACAAAGCACCTTTCTAAAGTAAACGGGCTCTGTCATATTCCCTGTGATTTTGAATACGTACATATAATTACACAAAGAAAATACACCTGGACACTTAGCAGCTCCTTCACAGCCCTGGGAGTTAATGTGGTCAGATTGTAAAAAAGAAAACCACACCACACACAAAACAAACACTTCTTATTTTGAGGGAATTATTTCATATGGAAAATGGGAAATTTTCTTACATTAGGACTCACTTAAATTTGGATATATAAAATGTCTGATTCTAGAGATGATCTCACTGTTTTATTTCCAAAAATCGTTTAAGAGTTTCAGAAGAGGATTAACTTAAATTTATTACAGCAATGGAAGTAAAAGGCAGCTGAATAATCTCCTTAAAATCATGTTAATCTACAAAAGTTTATGCTTATATTTTTTAACAGATTTTTATTGACTTCAGAGAGGAAGGGAGAGATAGAAACATCAAGGGTGAGAGAGGATCATTGGCCAGCTGCCTCCTGCACACCTGCTGGGGATCGAGCCCGAAACTCCAGCACATGCCTGACCAGGAATTGATCCATGACCTCCTGGCTCATCAATCGATGCTCAGCCATTGAGCCACGCCGACCGGCAGTTTGTGCTTATATTAATGTGCTAAAAGTGATCGGGAAAATTAGAATTTGGAATGAAAACAAGTGTTAGCAGTGGCTGATCTGGGCAGTGGGGCTCCTGTGATTGCTTCTGCTCCTTTGTTCTTTTCTGTTTCATTTTCGATGATGACTATGCATTACTTTTATAATTAGAATAGAAAAAAAAAGCAAATTATTATTTTTAAAAGCACATACTAAAGGGAACTCTTATTTGAAAGTAGCTCCATACTTGTACCTTACGTACCTCCAGCAGAAGGGAGAGCTTCGCACGGGACTTGTTCTGAGAGAGAGTGCCATGTCTGACCAGCCCTGTTTGTTTCATTTATGACAGGACTCAGAATGTCGTGCAAAAATTAAGTCTTGGCAATTGTTGCATAAATTCTGAAGCTTTTGTTTTCTTCAGCATTTATGAGTAACGTTTCAAGCCCATCCAAGCTCTGAAGTGCCCCATGTTCCAGCTGCCAGGGTACCAGCATCTCAGAGGCAGGCAGTACACACGCAGAGAGTGTACCAGTGCTCAGACTTTTCTGCCCGCTTCACGTTAGTTCCCGGTGAAATCATTCGGAGGAATACTTTGGAGATGGAAGTAATTTAGGCCTCCTTTTCTTTTGTCATTGACACACTGTGACCTTGAGTAAGTCAAATCATATATTTCTAGTTCCCTCTGTATTACTTCTCATGTGATAGTTTAAGGAAGCTTTTTTGAGGGGAAATTATTTTGACCTGTTTGGGAGCAATGCATGTTCTGAGAAATTTGAAACAAATCTAGTCTTGGAATGCTGTTTCTCTTCTCTCCCCTCCCCTCTTCCCCCCAACCCCCAGTGGCACTTGTCACATCACCCGGACTCAGTCATAAAATGGCTTATTTCTTCGCCTGTTGTGTGAGCAGAAGAAAGAGACTAGAAAGTCCCTGCCTTTAGAAAGGGGCTTTTCCCAAGGTGTCCCGGGGTGTGAATTCCTGGGAACTAGGAACAACCCTCGTTACCATGTACAGCGTGCGGTACAGGTGACTTGAGTGTAAACCCCCCCGCCTGTTGCTTTGGACATCACTTGACACTAAGAAGCTATGCGTCTTGCATTTTTTCATGTTGGATTCTTAGCCAGAGGAAGTAAAACTAAATATTTAAGTGGGTTCCCGGCTTTCCTGTGAAGGAAGCACGGAGACGGACAGTTGGCCGAGCACGTCTCTCTTTGGCCTGGTTTTGTGCGGCAGAGGATGGTGATGTTGGTTCCGAGGCCCCTCGCTGCCCAGGCCTCATGCCATCAGAGCAGAGTGTAGGGCGTGCCGGAGCCCTCTGCGAAGGGTTGTGTGATAGCGTGATCCTGGTGACAGAAATAAATATGAATTAGCAAAAAGGAGCCGTTGATCTGGATGAAAATATTACCACCCAGTGTGTGGATTAATCCTGGTCCTTCCGTGGCAGCGGCCCTTGTGTGTGGACCTACTGTGGGTTCTACAAGTCTCAGCTGTGGCTGTAGGGGGCACTTAGCTAACATCTCCCCATGTTATGGAGACTGAATTTCTAAGTGCTTTGGTTCTTAAAATTGATTTTTAGTTTAGATAAGAATAGCAATGTTGGCATTTTGGCGTTTTTAGTTTGATATCCTATGTAATAAGAGGGTAATATGCAAATTGAACCTAATGACAGGACCACCAGCGAACAACTGGTTGCTATGACACGCACTGACCACCAGGGGGAAGATGCTCAACACAAGAGCTGCCCCCTGGTGGTCAGTATGCTTCCACTCTGCTCAGCTAGAAGCTGGCTCATGGCCGGCAAGCACAGCTGCAGCAGCTGGAGCTTCTCCTGCCTCTGGAGCACCACTAAGGATGTCCAACTAACAGTGGGCCTAAGCTGTTAGTCAGACATCCCCTGAGGACTCCCGGGCTGCCAGAGGAGTGTCTGACTGCCAGCTTAGGCCCTATCCCCTGGGGAGTCAGTTGGACATCACCCGAGGAGTCCTGGACTGCGAGAGGGCATAGGCCGGGCTGAGGAACCACTCCCCCGGCCCCCTCCCCCCCCAGTGCACAAATTTTCGTGCACTGGGCCTCTAGTTTTGAAAATAAATATTTATGATTTTGCTACTTTTTAGGACACCTGAGCTAATACTTTATGAGGTGATTAAAAAGTTAACAGAAGTCTTTTTGTGCAGTTTGGCTGGTGCTAGTAGTAGGCTTATCAAAAAATTTTCTAACAAATTTTAAGTATGTAATTCACCTTTTTATGTTAACATTTATATATGTATTTATTGTATACATGTATATTTTTAATTTGCCAGTATTTGATATTATACTATAGCAAATAGGTTTGGACCTTTTCTTTTAGAGCTGGAATCCTTGTCATTTTTCTTGTGTAAACTACACCCACAGTTCAGTGTCTATGACTTCCTACCCAGGTGTGCCTAAGCTGGAGCAGTAATCTAAAGAGATTGCGAAGCAGTTTCAGTGCAGTCTTTTTAGAATTTTACTAAATCTCACCTGAAACTTTTTTTAAAATCTAACTTACAGCTGATTCAATGATACTTTTTAAATCTATTTATTGATTTTGGAGAGAGGAAGGCAGAGAGTAAGACAGTGAAACATGGATGTGAGAGTGAGGCATTGATTGGTTGCCTGCCAGGCCCCGACCCTGGTTTGAACCTGCAACTTTGGCATGTGCCTGACCAAGAATCGAGTCTGCCACCTTTCACTGTATGGCTGATGCTCTGTCCACTGAGCCACAGTTTAGGTTCACTGGGCTTAATTTTGATAGAAATGATTGGTCATTCTTTTTACATTTATGTTTCTTTGATTTATATGGTATTATCTGTTTAATTACATTTTTTATTGTTTAAAGTATTACAAATAGTGGTACATATATCTCCCCTCTACTCCCCCCCACCCCCCGTTGACCTTCCCCCAGCCTCCCCTACGCCCCTGCACATGCCCTCACCTTACCCGCCCCCCTAGTGTCTATGTCTATTGGTTATGCTTATAAGCATGCCTGCAAGTCCTTTTGGTTGATCTCTTACCTCTCCCCTTTTCCCCCCTCCCCCCCGCCAGCCTTCCTGCTGCAATTTGATAGTCTGTTCCATGCTTCTCTGCCTCTGTGTTTAATTACATTTTGAAAGTCCATTAACAAACATAACTGAAATAAACAGTGTTAGAAACAAACCCAGCGAGTTCATGGCAAACGCAGCTTAGCTGGGGAGCTAGCCACGCGTGCCCATGCGTGAGGAGCCCACCGGTGCGGCTGTTGAGAAGACCCCGAGCGCTGGGTAGCTTGTCCTGCGGAAGGATGCTGTTTAGTCAAGCCTGTCAGGGTTTTCTGTAAACATCTACAAGCAGCTACAGCTGAAAACGGGTCCGGAATTTAATTTCGACCATTGCCTTCCTTTCTCTCGTCCAGCTTAAAATTCAAGTGTGGGTAAGTAAATGCTAATGAAACTTGTTAAATGAGACCATGTCAACACGGGTGTAAGGGCTGCAATGGGTATGTTACTGTTTGGGGTGTTTATTTACAGATGTGGTATGTTGTATTAGTTGATTGGTACTTGATGCTATTCAAAATTCTTAAGAGTAGAGAGTGATATGCGGCCAAATGTAAAAGAGAAAGGGGGAGGTGGAATTGTCATGGACTTACCGTATTTTTCGGACCATAAGACGCACTTTTTCCCCCCCAGAAGTGGGGGGAAAAGTCCCTGCATCTTATGGTCCAAATATAGCCTACACATATAATTTAAAAAAAAAGTTTTTTTACTTGCCCGGCTCTGTGTGGTCTCTGTGTGCTTGCCCGGCTCTAAAATGGTTCTAAATGCTGCTGTTTACTTTACAGGGTTGATTACATGTGTTTATGACTGTGATGTTGGGTTTTAATGCACATAAAATATTTTAGGACACTATTTGTTTCAGAATCTTTTTTTCTTCATTTCCCTTCTCTAAAAACTGGTGCATCTTATGGTCCAGAGCGTCTTATGGTCCGAAAAATACGGTAAATGTAATACTGGTTTGCAGAATTCTAGCAGCATCATGGATCCTCATGCACTCCTACATTGTAGAGACCCATGTGCTTTGTCAGAAGTATATTCCCCGAGTGAATCTGACCTCTACCGAACAAGTAAAGGCTTTTCCCCTTCGCTTTTTCAGCTTCCTTCCTCCTCCTCCTCCTCCTCTTCCTTCTGTAGCTCTCCTCTTCCCCTTCCTCCCTCTTGCTTCATCGCTGACTCCCCTGTAGCAGATGATGGGGCAGTGGCATTTATGGATGGGATAGGTGTGTGCTTCTGCTGGTTCAGGCCCAGGTGTTTCCCCTGGGAATGCGAGGAAGGAGGTGAATTAAGCAAATGTTTACTTAAAAAATAAAAAGGAGTGAAAGAAAGATACAAGCACCTGTTAATTGGGAGGGTTTCAAGTGTAAAAGAGCTGGAATGATGGACGTGAACATAAATGTTATGATACTTTGGAAAGGAAAACTTGGCCTGAGAAGAGGTTATAGAAGCAAATAATTTAGGAACTGTTGATTTTGAGACTGACACACTCATTGCCCAAGTAAGAATGAACATATCTTAAGTTCCACTGAGAGGAGCTACAGTTAAGAGTCAAAATCATAAGAAGCAATTCCAAGGTCACCTGGCACGGGCCCCAGTCAGGAATCTCAGCCTTCCCTTTGGGGACCAGCCTCTCCTGGTTGAACTGACCCAATGATCTGTGGCCCGTCAGTGTAAGGAAACCGGTTTCTGTTTATCTTAAACCTCCTGTGCTGTGCTTTTGTGTGCATTCATCTTATTTTTCCCATTATTCTTAACTTAGTCATCCAGAGTGCTGCTTAAAAAGAAAATTACCCTAAAACGGACCTGGCAAACAAACAAATCTATCACTGTCCAGGTTTCTGAATCTTTCTTAACACGTTTCTTGTAAGAAGAGAGGGGGCTGTTTTCTGTAATACTGAAAAGGCGTTTCCTGCCGCACTCCTAATCAACCTTGGTCCAGGAGTTGAATGATTCCGTAGACTTCAGAGGGCTCTGACATTCAGAGAGCAGCAGCCAACTGTCAGAAACGGCGGGAGCTGGTGGTAATGACCTCCGCTTAAGGTCGCTGGTGCTTGGATGCATGTGGCACTTTGGCGCTAGCTAGGCCACATCCCGCTGGCTGTGGAGCTTGTGCCAGGTTCGCTCTGTGGGGCCAAGAGAATTCTGAGTGTAGTGACGAGAGGCTCCGGGGCCTGCGCTCTGGGCGTGTACGTGTACAATCTGTCCTTAAGGGAAGATGCCTCTGCACTGGGCGTGTCCGTGGTTTTTCTGTTGGCGGGGACGTGAGGAGGCCAGTGAGGGAGGTCTTGACCCTTTCACAGGTAGATGACAGCTGTGCTCTGTGTGCCTGCCACCTCGCACCTAGTAGGTGCTTGGTTGTTGAAAGGAAGATCAGCTGAGCCACGGTTTCTGGCTAAGAGCACTGCGAAGCTGTCTAATAAAATTAATGCTTGCTTTGGATTTCAGAAGTGGCGATGTTGCTGGTACACATCTTAAGCAATGAGGAAAATTTCTCCTGGGGTCATAAGCATAAAGTTCTCAGTGACCTCATAGCTTTATTGATGCTTATTTGTGAAGAAGGATTAAATCTTTGCCTATTTTACCTTGCTTTTTATTCATTTATTGCTGAATAATGGAGGCTCCAGCCATCTGTCTCTGCCAAGAGCTGCGTGGATGGAGGACTGCATTACAGAGATGCTTAAAAAAACACTGTTAGCATGCAATTATTCTCCAGGCATCTCCCTGCAACGGTTTTAAGTACATTTCCTACCAACTAAAGTACAAATGTATCTGTTAATTAAAACTATTTTTGTTGACTGGGTCTTAATGCTCTTGAGGCCTGAGGGAATTGTACTTAGCGATCTTTTCTCCTGAAGATAAGATAGAAAACAAGAAACCTAGTCAGGTTTAAAAGGTAAAATGCAAAACTGTCAGTTTCCTGGTACCAAGGTACATTCTTCTGAGAATCAACACTCCAAATGGCTCATCTAGTTAACTCTCCGTGGTACACGTTGGGGCACCGTGAGTGACCTTGTTGGATACCTGATCTTATTTTATTTTATACCAAGTGCTTCTTAGGCTGTTCTGCCTCATCTGTATTCCATGGGAGTAGGCGTCATTAACCTCAGTGAAGAGTTTATTACAAGCCATTGTTAGAACTTGTTTTTGAATAATATTACTCCATTACTTAAATGAGACAAACTGCCCACACCCAAACTGAATCAACAGAGTTTAAAATGGTTCGGAATATGGAAGGATAAGGTTTGGGTGTATGATTGCGGCAGATGTGTGTGTGTGTGTGTGTGTGTGTGTGTGTGGTACAGAATGAATTTTCCTTGAGATGAATTTGGCTTGTAGAATTGCTTCCTTCTCAGTCAGATGTAAAATATGGTGAAGTGCCATAAGCAATCATAAATAATGGCTGTCTGCACCATTCAGGGGCGCCTTCCACAAGACACGGGTCACCCAATCTACTCGGAGGCCCCAGCACTGAATCTACTCCGGGTCTCAGATGTTTCAGGGGGGAGCGGGGTAGGCATGGGGACAACCTGAGGGAGGTATTTGGATTTCCTCTATGGGCGGAGGTCAACTGCAGCCCTGCTTCTGCTCCCCATGAGCCTGCCGCCTTGGCTGTGGGAGAGAATTAGCAGGCGCCCAGCTTTGCGTGTCTGGAAAGCTGTCAGTAGCTCGGTGTTAAAGGATTATTGGTTAATGAGGTTGTGGGGACCAGCACCGGATATTGATGGTGATTTAATGTTGTGCCGTGCGGAGGGTGTTTTACATAAAGATGCCTTTTTCCTTACCGTGTCTTCAGCAAGCTCTCCGCCCTGCCCCCACCTGTTAGTGGGATTTGACACCCAAGAAGTAGGGCATTTTCAATCACATGTGTATGTTATTGAGGTCCTTAAAGTGTATATTACAGGTTAAAACATACTGTGTGGACTTTAATGCCAGGGACATTTTAACTGAGAAAACATCAGCAATGGCCAGAGGACCACCGAGGATCAGGGCAGTTTTGTCTAACTGCCGAATTAAAATCCTAAAATACCAACTTCCTGTTGCACCTTGTGTGTGGGCTCCAGGAGCCCAGTGAGGCTTGGACGTCCGGGCGCCTTTCGGAGGGGCCCAAGGTCACAGCCCTCCCTGACTTTGAAACACTCGTATTTTGCCTTCAGACTGCAACTGCGTTCCCGGGGCTTCTGCTGACGGCAGGGCCGCAGGAGCGCAGTCAGCACAATCGGAGGTTTCGGGCTGCGCTGCGTGGCGGTGAGGATCCAGTCATGGAATGTAAGGAATTTTCAACAGGAAATGGATCTGGCTTTGAAATAGTTTCATCTGCTGCAGTCCCGTAACCTGCCCGCCTTCTGGGTGTCAGCACTAATGCTGGGATTGCATCTGGAATGTGTGTGCCGCCGCTCGTGCACAGCCTGCTGCCATTGATGACCATGGAAGCAGCGTTAGCAGCATTTGGCAAATGCCCCGTTTCGTCTGTGCCCGAGAACATAAAGCCTTTATCGGCGGCACAATTTCATTTCACTGTGCGTTTTTGGTGAGGACGCAGCCATGGAGTCAGCAGAAGTACAAGATGTGTCCGGGGGCTCATTTGTATTGTGGTTGTACTTACATGATTTATCTGCTTTGGAGTCTTCAGCAACAAGTACAATATCAATGTCAGCCTTTAGATAAGTGGTTTAAGCAGAAGTCACAATAGGAAGGCATATGATTGTATTGCCAACGACAGGCTTGTTTTTGTCCTCCTCCGTGATTAATGTTCTCGGCCGATGTTCTCGGCCGTTGGTTATTGAAGACTTCCAACAACTTTGGCGTGAAGAACACCTAGGAGCCGAAATACCAAGGCTGTGTGAGGACCCCTGGGGAGCCGTGGCTGCAGCTGATGTGGTGTCACGGTTAGTGTGTGTCTTATTATTCCCAAGGCTCTCACACTTAGCCCCACCAGGAGACAGATTGTCCCTGAAGCAGTGCCAAGTTCTTGTGAGTGTGTTTGCATGTGCCGTTCTCTTATATGTAAGCCCAAGACATTTAGAACATTCAATAAAGATTGAGCCTGGACCGCCTTACCTCACTCATCCTTTAAAAAAATCCTGTTTAGCCGAAACTGGTTTGGCTCAGTGGATAGAGCGTCGGCCTGCGGACTGAAAGGTCCTAGGTTTGATTCTGGTCAAGGGCATGTACCTTGGTTGTGGGCACATCCCCGGTGGGGTGTATGCAGGAAACATCTGGTCGATGTTTCTCTCTCATCGATGTTTCTAACTCTATTCTTCTCCTTTCCTCTCTGTAAAAAAAAAAAATAAAAAAAAAATCAATAAAATATATTTAAAACACACACACACACACACACACACACACACAGATAAAAAGTCCTGTTCAGTGCTGGCACACAGCAGACACTCAGTAAATACTTGTCCAGCCAGCTCGGGCGGATTGTGTAGGAGATGTGCAGTTCTGTGGATGACTGATTGAAAAGGGGGGGCTCTCTGTGATCCAGGAAGGGACCGTTCCCTAAGGAAGGGTGCCTAGCACTGTGGCACATCTCTGCCCGGCTGGTCTTCCACCAAGCATGGTGCCCTAGGGCTGGGCTTCATCGAGGCACTCCTGTATGGCAGCCTTTACACTTGGTGCCTGAGATAGAGCGTGTCATCGTGACATATTAAACTGGTTAGAAATAGAAGAAATTCCGTATTGAGACAGAGGAGGGTTTTTAATCCAATATTTTCCCTGAAATTGCCTGGTCACTAGCCTGTAAAGAGAGCTGCTTGCCTTGAGATGCGGGGCTGGTTCTGTGCGGAGTTCCCCTGGGGAGCTGTGTGACCTGACCCCTCCGCTGGGAGATCGTCAGGCTCCACGGGGATACATTCCACGTCCTGGAACATCTGAAGACCAGATTCCCGCGGAATTTCACCATTTTCTGACACTCCGCACAGACGTGTCTCTCAGATGGTGTGTTTTTAAAAATGGTGATGGAGATATCCACGGACAGTTATCCTGAGGGTCTCCTTTGGTGATTGATTCAAGATTACTCATCTTGGTTTTGTTTGCTTGATGTGAGGAGCGCAAAACATTTGTCTTTCTGTTCTGACAATAAAAACAGCGGTCCGTATGAAATTCTCAGTGGGCTTGTGAAGCATTGAATAATAGGGAAATAGTGTCTGGCATGTGGCACACTCTCAGGAAAGTGGTTAATTCTGGATGTATCTGTACTCCTCAGGGCTTATAGGTTTAGTGGGAGATGATTTTTGAAAGAAAAGGTACACATTTGTGTATGGTGGACTAGATGGGATGTAGCACTGATGAATCTCAAAATAATTACTCTGAAATAAGCCAGATGAAAAGAGTACATACATACTCTACGATTTCTTTTATATAAAGTTACAGAAAAAATGCCAAGTGAGCAATAGTGAGAAAAAGTGGACCAGTGGCCCCGTGAGCGGCAGGGGCTGGGGGAGAAGGGGGAGGGACAGGAAGGAGGAGTTGCATGCAGGTGGCCATGGAGACTCCTGGTGGGTAGATGATACATTCTCTGGATGGTGGTGATACTTCCCCAGCAGCATATATCATACATACACTGAGTGGCCAGATTATTATGATCTTTGAACGCATAATAATCTGGCCACTCTGTGTGTGTGTGTGTGTGTGTGTGTGTGTGTGTGTGTGTGTGTATTAGAGGTCCGATGCATGAATTCGTGCATGGGTGGAGTTCAGCCAGCCTGGCCAGAGGGAGAGGTCATGGGTGGTTGGCTGGCCTGCCTACTGATCGAACTCCTGGTCGAGGGGACAATTTGCACATTAGCCTTTTATTATATAGCATATACACTGAGTGCCCAGATTATTATGCATTCAGAGATTATAATAGTCTGGCCATTCAGTGTATGTCAGATTGTACTAAACTGTACACTTTAAATACATGGGGTTTATAGTGTGTTAATTATACCTCAATAAGGCTGTTAGAAAAAATAGAATACTTACCACATTATAATCAACTAATTAACTGTTTAGCATATGTCTCTCATGCTACACTGTAAGCGCAAGAAGACAGGCTCCCTCAGTTCTTATTTTATCAGTGTTCTCGGTGTCTGGCTGTGCGTGGTACCTGCTAAGTACTCACTGCAGTGTGATGAATGGATAAATGGCCATGTTATTTACTAGCTAAACAGCAGACAGCTGCTCTTTACTGAGCAATTGCTATGTGCCAGGAACTGTTCTTTGCTACAGATACATTATTTTATTCTTTTTTACGAGAGGCAATTGTGATATCCCTTTTCTAGACGAGGAAAGAGAGCTTAAACAGTTCAGTAACATGCCCCAGACCACTGGCTACTAGGAGGGAGAAAGCTGAAACCAAAGCTTCTGATTGAAAGTCTGTGATAGCCTCCGCCAAGGCCCTCTGGCATTTCTTCATGGTGTATGTGGGAGCTCAGTCAACACTAGAAATGACTGAATTTATCTCTAGGGGTGTGTGTGTGTGTGTGTGTGTGTGTGTGTGTGTGTGTGTGTGTTTACATTTGAAAACCAATGAATGAACCCGGGAAGGTCTTGGTGGAAGTCCTTGGCCTTCTGTGTATCTTCCCAGGAGCAGAACAAGGCTGTCACCCACAGCTCTGTGAATCTGGGGGCGTGGCCAGCAGAAGGAAACAGCCAGGGGCGTGGCTTTCTGCTGGCAGGTCTAGCTGCTCTGGAGGCCTGGGGAACAGCTCCACTGTCAGCCTGAGGTTTGTTCCTGGAGTGGGAGGGAAACAGCATATGTTGAAATTGTCTTCACACTTGTGTTATTAGATGTATTTCTCTAAAAGCTAGTTGGTTTTTTTTGTAGGGCAACATGAAAATTCCAAAAAGGGATTATAAAAATTTTGCATAGTAATATAACACGGTTGGAATACACATTTCTCCCCTTTCGGTTGTAATACCAACTTGTAAGAACTGTAGAATACAAAGAAAGGTTACATTTCTGAAAATATATAATTGTTTTAGGTAATAGCATTAAACATTTTAAAAAAAGCTGTTTTGGCCGTAGCCTGTTTGACTCGGTGGATAGAGCTTCGGTCTGCAGACTGAAGGGTCACGGGTTTGATTCCAGTCAAGGGCAGGTACCTCAATTGCAGGCTCCCTCCCTGGCCCTGGTTGGGGTGTTTACTGGAGGCAGTTAATTGATGTGTCTCTTTCACATTGATGCTTCTCTCTCTCTCTGTCTTTCTCTCTCTCTGGCCTTCCTCCTTTTCACTCTCTCTAAAAGTCAATGGAAAAATACCTTCAGTGAGGTATTTTAAAGCTGTTATAACGAGAATTTATCTCTAGTTGTGTGTGTGTGTGGGTGTGTGTATTTAATGCTAGTGCGTTAAATTTAACAATACTGCCAACTTTTTTTGAGTTTAGCTTAAAAAGCAGTAGTTTCCAAACAGTGGTGTTCTCACATACTGCTGGTAGAGGCCACATTAGGGTGTATGTGAACTGCTGTTTTCCCTGTACGTACTACTCAAAAAAATTACTAGGATTGCTTTATAGGGAAGTGGAATATACCATGGACTTCATTAGATTCATCATTCATTCACATTCTCTAATTTTTTTGTTTATTCATTCAGAATTATTTATGAAGATTACACCACGTGCCCAGATCTTGTTAGGTGTTGAAAGGTAAATGGGAATGTCCATAAATGCCTTCTGCTTGAGCTGGCTTGACCTTCTGCCTCCTGCTGGTAGAGTTGCTTTTGGAGATATTAGGAATACCAGGATTGTTAATACCTGTACAATGGCACACATCAGAGACATGGTGGGTATGGTTCCAGACCACCTCAATAAAGCAAGTAATACAATAAAGCAAGGCACACAATGTTTTGGTTCAGATTGCATATAAAAAGTAAGGTTTATACTATACTGTGGCCTATTAATTGTACAGGAGCATTAGACATTAAAAAAAAACACACAATATACATACCTTAATTTAAAAATACACTATCGCTGAAAGCTGCTAACCACCCATCATCTGAGTCTTCGGGGAGTCATCATCGTTTTGCTGGTGGAGGGTCTTCAAGCTGTGAAAGACGCGGTCTCTGTGAAGGGCACATGGCACACGAGGTCTGCCTGCATTCACGCGCAGCTCTGCCAGGGGACAGGCCACCCAGGTGCGGTTGAGTGACCTCCCTGTCCTCATTTCTCATTTTATAAAGCGGACATAGTAACTGCTTCTCCAGGCGGATTGTATGACAAGTGATGTACTTTAGGGAGTTATAAAAATACATAAGTATAAGAAAAATTCAGCGAGCAACCCACTTTCTGAGTTTGTGCATTATTGAGTTAGAGAGGGGTGGGGGAGATTTAAAGTTGAACTGGGTACTTTGCCTGTAACTTGATTTCTTTTGCGATGATTCTGTTTCCTTCCACTTGGATAATAATAATAATTATTCAAGTTTTTGGTCTTGATAACTTTGATTAGTGTAATTCTGGCAAATTAAACTTCTCTAGGATGTACAGGAGTGTTTTTGTTCCAGTAGAAGGGAAATGGACAGGCCCAGGATTTATTTTAATGGCATAGGTGGGTACATTAGAGATGTTTAGGGAAATCCCCTCTACAGTGTTTGGCGAATTAAATGAATGCATAGTATCTTATAATTAAGCTAATGATCACTAATTGGCAGAGAGTCCTTCTTTTTAATGATATTGAGGAACGCCCTGGAGACTGTTGGTTTCCCTTAATTTCAGTGCTAATTCTAAACTTCCAGCCTTTACAGTTCTGGAGTTTCCAGGGAAATTTCTTATGCACACAAACTTGCTTTTTCTCATGACCTCCCTATTGCCATTTAAGGTTGAATTTATCTTATGCTGTAATTATCTGGCCACTTGCCTTCAAGGCAAAGACTACGTCACATTGAAGTTTGTGCCTCCAGTCCTTTGATCAGGGCACAGTCAGCTGTGGAGATTGTTGGCTCACGTAGCAGAAGGCTTCATCACCAAGGCTCAGACACCTCCCTGCATTCTCCGCCCGCCCCCTCACCCTGCTTCATCCACTTGATTTCCAAGTCTTGAGAATCAGGGTTGTAAGGTCTCCAACTCAGGCTGATCCAAGCTTGCATCTATCTCTCTTACCAGCTATGTGACCGAAGGTCAGTTACACATGATCTGTCCTTAGTTTCCTGACTTAAATGAGTGAATGGTCATGTTTAATTTATAGAACTGTGAAGAATCTATACTAAAAAAAAATTAATATGCTAATTAGACCAGGAGACCTTCCGGACATCCTTCCAGACAAAGCCATGGTGGCAGGGCCGAGGCAGAGGCAGTTATGGGTAATCAGGCTGGCAGGGGAGGGCAGTTGGGGGTGATCAAGCCAGTAGGAGGGGAAGTTGGGAGTGGTCAGGCTGGCAGGGGAGGGCAGTTGAGGGTGATCAGGCCAACAGACGAAGGCGGTTAGGGGTAATCAGACTGGCAGGCAGAGGCAGTTGGGGCAATCAGGTCCGCATGCAGAGTGGTTAGGGGCGATCAGGCAGGCGAGTGGTTGGGAGTCAATGGTCCTGGATTGCAAGAGGGATGTCTGACTGCAGGATTGGGCCTAAACCAACAATTTGACATCTTCTGAGGGGTTCTTCTGGATTGGAGGGGTTCTTCTGGCTGGGCTGAAGGACGTCTCTTCCCCCCACCCCCCATGCATGAATTGCGTGCACTGGGCCTCTAGTAATTAAAATAATGACTACCAAGAGGATAGCCACATGTTTGGTCAGTGTAGCTTAGTGGTTAAAGTGTCAGCCCATGCACTGAAGGGTCTTTGATTCCGTGTCAGGGGCATGTACCTCAGTTGAAGGCTTAATCCCTAGCCCTGGCCAGGGCGTGTGTGGGAGGCAGACAATTGATATGTCTCTCTCATATTGCTGTCTCCTCTCCCCACTCCATTTCACTGTCTCTGAAAATCAATGGAAAAAAATAACCTTGAGTGAGGATTAGCCAAAAAAAAAAGAAAAAAAAAGATTGGCACATAGTAGGACTATGATGTTAGCTGTGGGCTTGTTATAGATGCTCTTTATTATGTTGAGGTATGTTCCCTCTCTATCTACCTTTTGAAGAATTTATATAAATGGATATTGAATTTTTAAGTGTTTTTTTTTCTGCATTTATTGAGCTGACCATATCATTTTTATCCTTCACTTTGCTAACGCATTATATCATGTTGATTGATTTGTGGATGTTGAACCTGTTCCCAGTCCTAATCTTGGGATTGTACTGCCTTTGGCCAACCATAATAGACAAACTGGAAGAGGGAAGGGACAGAGCGTATGAGAGGAAGACTGATTGTACGCAGCTACATGGAAGTGAGTCTCTCAAAAGCCTAGGCCTTGCCTACCTCTGCTTGCTACAGGAAGTCAGGAAACAAGAAGGTTAAGAACGCCAAAGCTCAGTGGATAGAGCGTTGGCTTGCAGACTGAAAGGTCCTGGGTTCGATTCCTGTCAAGGGCATGTACCTTGGTTGTGGGCACATCCCCAGTAGGGGGTGTGCAAGAGGCAGCTGATCAATGTTTCTCATCGATGTTTCTGACTATCCCTCTCTCTTCTTCTCTGTAAAAAAATCAATAAAATATATTAAAACAAACAAACAAACAAACAAAAAAGAAGGTCAAGAATGTGCTGAAATAGGTGCCGGACATTAACACTGAGGCCCTGCCCTCTTGGGAGCCTCCGTGCCTTAGGAGCTGCTATCATGAACGGTTAAAAAGCCTTCTTGCGGATGAGTTGGATGGTAGCTGGGAAGGCAATGGCAGAGGTGAATGGCACAGAGAAAATGAGACACAAGTTCCGTCCTTCCTGCCCTGTTCCATGACCTGAAGTAATTGATCATGTTTGTGATTTTGCCTTTACTTAAAATTTATTCCTTCACCTTAGGTTGCCTTCCCAATTTATGCTTTATTCCTCTCCCTATCAGTTTTTAAGTTACTTGTATGAATTATGACAAACATACCTTCTATCTTTGATTGTAGTTTTCTTACATTTTAATTACCTCGGTCAGCATCTGTGCAATGGCTGCTGCCTGTCAGGTATTGTTCTCGACACTGAAGGTATACAGTACAGGGCTTGATTTTCAGACCTTGAACAAATTAAAATCTGCAAACATAGATGCAACACCGTAGGGACTTTGTTATTTAGCAAAAGAGTCAAGTGAGTGATGAGGGTAAAAAGTGACCCCTGGCCCACTTACTGCGGCCATGGTGCCCAAGCTAAGGAGCTTGGACTTGGTCTTAGAAGACAGAGAACCCGCCAAAGGGTCCTAACCAGAGTGTGGCAGGTCAGAGCTGCATTTTAAGAAGATAGTTCTGTGACTTTTGTCGAAGATGGATGTAAAGAAAGCAGTCTTGAAGGAAGGGAGACAGAGGCTGTATCAAAGATCTAAATGAAACGGGGCCAAACTGGGGCAGGGGGAGTAAGGACCAGTCTATACATTGGTCTGAAGACCAGAAGGGAGACAAAGCAGCATGATTCAAGGTGACTTTAATTTTTTGGCTTGTTGGATGGAATGGATGCTGCTGGTAAAGCCAATGGGCAGCAGGTTTGTGAGGGAAAGTGATAATGTTTTATAGTGTCTTCTTTCCTGGGTTATAAGTTTCTTGAGAATAGGGTCCCCGCATTTGTCCATTGGTCTGTGTATCCGTCCATTCATCTGTCTGTCCAACATTTGTGTGTCAAATGGTGGGCCAAAAATGTTGTGTAGTTAGTGCTTGAGAATGTGTTTTCGTTCAACTGTATCTGTTTATCCTCATGGTAGCCAGTAGTACATGTCTAGTAATATTTGTTGAAAGAATTATGTGAAATGTTCCCTAAAGATTGTGTTCCTTAAGAAAAAAAGCCTTATAATGAGTATACTTGCTATTGCCTTTATCTCTCCCACCCCCACCCAATCACACACATATATTTACAGGGAAATATGGACAAGGCGATGCTCACTCTCTGTGCATGTCAGAATTCCTTTCACACTCCTGGCACATTGAGTAGTTATTGAACTTTGACTTGTGAACTCATAGACAAAATCGCAAAGAGTTGATTCACAAAGGGTGGCATAAGTGTAAATAATGACATGTGGCTGTTACATGTAGACTTCAGTAAAGTTAAAACTTGCACTCTGCAGCTGCACTTCGTTATCGAAGCTCAGGAGCCGCAGGCTTCTGTGCTGGACATTGAGGCGTGGACACTCCTATCGCCGCAGAGCTCTGCTGAGCAGCGCTGTTGCTCCTGGTTTAGCGAGGGTTAAAGCAGGGAGCAGAGCTGGGCTGCATGGCCTTGAAATTTGGCTGTGCCAGCACGAGCTGAATGAGCTGTCTTGACTGCAAGGTGTGCATAACAGTAATGCCTATCTCATATGATAGTTACAAGACTAGACTACTAGGTGATTTGTGTATGATAGTGAGAACAGTGTCCACACAAATGCGCCCCCCCCCCCCCCCCCCCCCCCCCCTGCCCACCATCATCATCTCCTGTCTTCTTATTAAGAAGCACATGCTCCTCAGCATGCAAGAGAAATGAATTCCTTGCTTATTCGCTAATGTTTTTTCCTGGAAACGAGCTCTTGGGTGGCTTCGAGGGGGGAAATGTTTTCTCTGGTTTAGCCAGCACTCTGCATAGTCTGTGATAGGTAAATGGAAATGTCAGCGCACCTGTCTTAGAGGCTGCTTTGGGGACCATTCCATATAAATCATCCACTCATTCCTCCCACAAGCGTGCAGGGGCTGCTTCCTCCGGGCAGGGCAGCCTGGCTGGTGAGCCGGGGCTGAGGAGCACCCCGGTGCTGGCAAGCCCTGCTCCAGGGGACGGCCGCCTCCCTCCATCGCCCCCCAATCACTGCATGGGCTTCCTTCACTGTGTGAGAGGCTGGCGCCGAGCTGTTGCACTGAACATCCTTCTATAGGTTTCTACCCTTCCGATAGTTTGTTATGGTAGCTGGGGCCTTTAATTTGTATGCATTATAGTTTTTGAACTCCTAAGGCGGCAGCTTTTATCACTGCATACGTACCATTTGTTGGTGGCGTCAGTGGGATTGCTGATGGAAAGCGGTCCGTGGCATTTGGGAATATGAATAAGCCTCTTAGGTATTTCTTCACTTAGGCCCCGACCTGCTGCCCAGAGGTTGTGCTTCATTCTTTGAGGAGGCTTCCGTGGTCCTGCCCGCCCCCTGTCTGCCCCTCTCCGGGCCCTCTCTCTCCGGGCCCTCTCCCCGGGAGTGGAGGCGGCACCGGACACTTGTCCAGACACCTGAGGGGCTTTCGCACCTGAGGTTTTACTTGGCGATTGCGTCTACTTTTTACTTAAACAGTGTTTGCATATCCAACCTTTGAAAGATTAATCACTTGTTTTACTTCGATGGAGCACTGCTTCTTTCTTCCGCAAGCACCAGGGTCGGAACGTGCGTGTTATCTGCATAAAGTGTGAAGTGTTTTCTTTGAGTCTTACTGGAGTGCATTCCGAGACCCTTGTTCCCTGGTTTCAGCCTCACTGATGTGGGGCCTGTGGGTCTGCTTGCCAAGGACAGAGGCCACTGTGCGTGATGCTGGGTGAGCCCTCCGGGACTCCCAGTGGACGGGAGACTTGCTTGTGGTCCCTCCTGCTGTCAACCACCCACCTGCCGTGAGGTCTTCCCTTGTCAGAGCTGTAGCTCCCCTTTCTGATGGTAGAGCACGTGATACGGAACATGAAGTCTGTCCTTCCCCAGTCTCTGTGCCAGGAAAGTGTTGGGGAAGGAGGAGGAGAAGGGCCACACCAGACCGGGCAGGCGGGCAGGACATGCAGACACGGTGGACTTTGACGGCTTCCTGTTTTCTGAAGTCATGGATGATTTTAAAAGTATTCGCTTTTACTTTTGTTTGTTTTGTTGCTTGCAGCCACGTCTATCTGGCAACCTTTCTAAAATGTCATGATGTAATTATTTTAACAGGCACTGTATGCTCCTTTATTTGGGGGGTATTAACCTTTCTAAACAAAAGGAATGTTAATATACACTGGAGACACAACTAATGGGATTTCATTTTTCTTGTTAGGCAAGATGCTTGATTTTTTTTTTTTAACTTCTCGTAAAAGAATGCGACAAGTGAAATAATTGCCTTAAGCTAATCCACGATAGTAATTTTAAACGTGACTTTCCAGATCACTTTTATACGGCTTAGAAAGAATAATGTGATTTTCTTGTTTTTGTTTGCTTTAGCTAAACGGTGTTGAAGGATGATATGAATTCAATGAATTCAACACAAAGCAAATGCTAATTGCTAATGTGCCGAGTTGAGTTCTTTTAAGGCATGAAATATAGTGTTTAATTCATGAGCATTGTTTAATTTTATATAGATTTAGTTAATTTTTTGAAAGTTTGAATAGGACAAACTCAGAACAAATTAGCCAGCTTGCCATTTTCGTAATCACTGTTTGATGTTTAAATATACATGACCCGAATCTGCTGTCCTTTCGATAAAACGGCAGTGGCCACGGGCTCGGCAGGAAGGCACAGTGCTGGAGGTTTCTCTCAGGTCGTCCTCTGCCTTGTTCTCTGCCTTCTTCCCTCTCTCCCCCTTTCTTCCCTGGCTTCCCATGTGATGATCTAGGAGCCATGCTCATGCACTCCCTGAGTCACCTTTGGCCACTAGCATGCATTCCACGGGATGGCTTTCTGAGATGGCGAAGGCAGTGAGACAGGGGAAAACCAGTTGGGCGAGGTGGGTCTCAGGCCCATGACTTTGGCCTTGTTATTGAGGACCCTCAGGCACTGAACTGCCCAGCCTGAGTTCTACACACATGTGGAGTCAGAATGGAATGTGATCGTTAGTCTGCTGAGGGGAGACTGGAACACGGTTGGGGAGGGGAGGCAGGAGGACGCTGTGGAATGGAACTGTGCTCTCTGCCACAAAGATGACACGCTTCTGCTGCTTTGGATTAGTGAGACAGCTGAGTGGATCCCTCACCTTCCAGCAGAACCTGCCTGTGGAAGGAAAGTGCTGATTTCATCTGGTGACTTTCAGATTTGAAATCCGTGCGGGAACTGGGCTGGTGCGGCAGTCCGCAGAGGCGGGGGAGGTTGTTTGCAACCCGCTCATCATTACTCCATGGCTTCGGGTCCTCTTCCCTCAGACCCCAAACCGGCCATTGTTTGGAGGCCAGAACTGGTTGGGTTGTCAAGCCATTTCTCAAAGACAAGTCTTACTATTTCTATGGGTAGAAATACTTTCCTGCAATAAAGAAGGGAGCTTTAATAAAGAGAATCTTGCATATGAAATGCAATCTAGATACATATTCAAAACCATTGGTTAATATTTTAGTCTTTATTTTTAAACTATTTTTTTTCTGACACCCCTAATTGCCTTGCTATGTCTGCGTTAAATTTAATCTGTTTTACTAGGACACAGCGAAGTTTTTGTCCCTCAGGTAGAACTTGGGAGTGATCTGATGGTTAGCATATGCCTGCGGAGGAGATGCAGTGCGGCCCGCGGTGCGTGAAGGGAGGCAAGCGGGAGGCAGGGCTGACTGTGCATCTGTCTGACTCGTGCTCTGATGTGAGCACCGGTTTCCTTTGTGATAGTGAAATGTCACATTAGCATGTCCCTTTCATAATCGATCGGCTGCCGGTGGCAGGAAGTACACGCACTGAGCAGGGCTCAGCCCTCATCGGCCCGTGACCCTGCCCGGTGTAGTGAGCTTGCCCAGATGACCCTCCTGTCATATATTTTTAATTGTAAAGCACTTGGAAGTAATCATGTTTTATTTCTTTTTAAGTAAGCACCTCAAGAGCGGTGGTGAGCAGTCCTGCTCACAGCACTTATCCACTCTTGAAGAAAATTAAAGATTGGAAAGGCCCTGGGTCTCAGTGGCAGCAAAGCCATTTACATGGGACCGGGGTGGGATGGGGGAGGGAGGGTCCCGTGGAAACTTCTCATGCCTCTTGCCTGCGCACCAGGTGAACAGAACAAAGGCAATGCTTCCTGCGTGATGGCTGCACATCTTCAAGTGGCCGTAACCCAAGACTCGAGCGCCGCAGCGAAGCGGAGGTTTTCTGTAATTTGTATGGTAACTGAGTGCCTTTAATTTGAATTGCACTGAGCTCATCTTTAGGAGAATTGGAACCTGCCTCTGAACTAATTATGATTTACAGAAATTGATAATTTGTCTTCTGCATGTGTCTGCAGGAAGAAGTCACTATTAAATTTGATTAACAAATGACAGATTTCGGCCCAGTAATTTACCATCTTCATTAGAAAACTTCCAATAGTAATTTTTCCACTCATACGAAGTCTATCCGGGAAGTTCCTCTGGAAGTCACAGGCGCCTGTGGCGCCGGCGTGAGCGACCTCACCTCCACGCATAACCCCTGCCGTGGTCCATCTCAATCCCCACGCACAGCCCGGGAGCTCACGCTGCTTCCCGTGCTCCCTGCGGCAGAATGGCGTGCAATCAGCTCCTACAGATGAGTGCTCTGTGTTTGTAACCCGTTCCTGGAGAATTTCCTCAACATGTATAAAAGTGTATAAAAGAAAGCAGAGCATAATGCTAACCTTATTTTTCATGCACCACTTTGCCAAATACGTGTTTGCCTTCCTGTGTAAGCAGGCGGTGGTTGTGTGAAGTGGACGGTAGTGTTGGGGAAAGCTGAGTCAGTCACAAGACATGATGGACGTGAGCGATTCTGAAACCTAAACCTACCTCGTGTGTGCGGAACGGGATGTGAGACGGTGCAGCGTGTCAGGAAAGCATGGGCATTCGGCTTCCCCTCCGTGGGTGGCGTGGCGTGGTTTTAAAAGTGTGAGTGTGCGTGTTTTTACGCGGTGACAGAAAGAATGCGTTCCCCTGAGCAGCCTGGTAGCATCGTCACAGCATTAAAAATGTCCTTTCCCGTTTTCCTGGAGAAGAACCTTACCTTCCTCATGTCAAAAAGGGGAGTTAAACGAGTAGCCTTTTAAAGGCCCAGAGGTAGTTTAATTTTATAATGCCACGAAGTAAATGTTCTGTTATCTCAGTAACAGCTCACCAGAAAAGTCTGAGGCGGCTCCTTTCTCAAGGCCGCTCCTGCGTGATGCCAGTATTAAAACGGCCTGCCACTCTGAGTGATGGAAGGTGCTAACAGCTCCAAACGGGAGAGGAAAACAGCATATTGCACACACCTGCTCTCAGCGTTGTTGGTCTCCTTGGATTACTGTGGGGAGTGTGATGGGGAGGGAGAAGGGGGGGAGCCTGGGACAAGAGGAAGCTCTGGCGATGGGTAGCCCTGTCTCTGAGTCTGACTGTCCCCTGGCCCCAGGCTGTAACCCTTGACCTTTGACTTGAGAGTGCAGAGGCAGCACAGATTGTGAACAGCAGTCTGCCCTGGGCAGTGGTGTTGGCCATGAGGGTGTGTTAGTCACCTGTGCTCGCCCTTACTTCATGGGTGTGGCATTGAAAATGTGTATGTAGGTACTCATTCTGTTGAGGTGCCCTCAATTTTGTTCTATCTCTTCATCATTTTAATACACCAAAGGCATTTTTTTTCTGACAGTGTGGTGGTATTATTCTTTTCAAAGCAGGGCTTTATAGAACCTGATTAAGTAGAAGGGATTAAAGTAAGGTAGGGTTTGCTAACAGTTGTTACTACAGTAATGGTTGCTATTATAAACTGTAATGGTTTAACAATAGACAAAACAAAGCTTAGGAACCGAGTTGTGGGAGCAGCCCTCGCAGGGATGATGGGTCCTCAGGGACACCAGGGGGAGTCCCTCTCCCTTTGGCCCGATCCAGGCCCCTCCCTGTCAGCTCCTACTCGTGCAGGGAAGCCAGGGGACATTGAGTTCCAGAAGCACGCTGGTCAGCTGTCCATTAACCCCGACGGGAAAGAACCCTCATGAGGTGTCTTTGAGCAGTGGGTTCCTAAAATCACTCGGAGTTGGCTTTGCTTGTGTATAAATGTAACCCCTGGAGCTTAAAGTGGTTGGTTTTTTGTTTGTTCTCATGCTGACATTCATTCGCAGTCCCTAAGCACATAACGCTGGAGTATAAATGCAACCGTGCCATGGGCGGCAAGGCAGGGCAGTGTGGCTCCAGGAAAAGGCCTATGGGGTGATGCCAGCCGCGTGTGGGTACCTGAGAGGGGGCTGTGTCTGTGGTGCCCTGTCCAGCAAACAGGCCTCTGGGGAGAGGAGCGTCTTCAGACAATAGGATTCCCCTGAGCAGAAGGCGCAGCAGAGTGGTCTGGTCTCAGTGGTGATGATCCACTGACCATGCAGGCTGAGTGGCCGGGTGCGATGCGGGGTGAAGGAAGGGCACCTGGAAACCCAACGAAGATGGCTGCGGCTCATGGTTTCAGGGGGACGGGTCAGTGCTCGGATTTCTTCCTTTTTAATTCAGAATTTTAAAAATCAAATTGAAATGCAAACAAGCAAAAGTGAGTGAAGAAAATGCTTGAACATCTGGCTGGAAAGCAAGAGGGTTCTTGGTCCCGGTGGGTAGAGAGCACCTGGTTAAGCCCTGACAAACGTTACTCCGTGCACCTTGGAAATGAACATGAAGCAAACAGGATGCAAACAGCAGCGACTTAGTACTGGTCAGCTCAGGTGTGGGGCTGGAGGGAAAGCTAAATGCCAGTGAACAGAGATGTGGCACTGCAGTTGGGACTGAGATCAGAACCAGTGATTCGGGCCAGAGATGATCGATCTGCATAGATATGACCGTTGATTGGCTCTTGGCGTTTGATTGGTGGAGGGGAGCAGGAGAGAACTGGGAAGGAAGTTAGTAGGGACCAAGTTGAGCCAATATGTTTATGTTGGCACTGAACTCTGCACATGGACATTTTGACATCTTGGGTCACATTGCGAGAAGGGCACTTGGCAGTACTAAGCTTTTGGAAGTAGTTGAGTGTTTAGGGTGCTATGCCTGGATATTTAAATTTTATCAAAGCTCCAATGGACCTTTCTGTTCATTTTAAACTCTTAAACTTTACCCTGTCTAATAATTGGCAAATCTTAGTATTGACTTGAGATAAATGTCTTCTCTGCTATCTTGAAGTTATATTGATTATGATGCTAAGAATAAATGTAGTCTGAACCTCTGTTAAAACAAGGACTCCGAGTGGCCAAGGTTTTGCCTAACAGCACAGAGAATCGGTGGTGTGGCTGGGTCTGAGCCAGGCTCTGCTTTCCCTTCTGAGTGCGCTTTCTGTTATTCTGCGCTGTCTTTTCTAGAACATGTGTGTTAGCAATTTGAACTTTATGTGTAAAATAAAGGGTAATTCATGTACATAATCTGATGGAATAATTTGGAGAAATAGAGATACTGGCAGTCCGCTGCCTTTTGCCCTTTTACATTTTGCTGCTTAATACATATACTCATAAATATATTTAAACCAGTCTTTGGATATTTAAGTCATTTCTAGTCATTTGTTGTTATCACCAGGAAAAGGCAGTGTAAGTTAGCCTAGATTTAAACCCGGGTTTATTACTTCTTGCCAGTGCGATCTTTGACCAGTTCCGTAGTCTTTGTATCCCAGTGTCCTTCCCTGTGAAATGGGGAGGAGAACGTGCTTGCTTCATAGGGTTGCTGTGGGGGATGGTGAGGGCGGCTGTGTGAAGTGCTTAGGACAGTCTCCGGTACGTGGCCAGCAGCTCTCTGCAGTGAGAGCATAGACTTTGGAGTCAGACTGGGTTCAACTTTTAGCTCCACCTTTTACTAGTTGTTTGACCTTGGACAATCACCTTAACTTCTCTGAGCTTAGATCATATCTACTTTTGGAGAACTAAGTGAGGTGATATAAAGTACTTCCACAGTGCTTGACTTAGAATAAGGGCACAATATGTGGTAACATTTCTTATTATTACCATTATAATCGTAATTACGGATGATGCAATAATGAACATCCATACACATAAACCTCTGAGTGCCTTTGCGAGTGTTTCCTTGGGGATGAATTCTTAGATGTGGAATTGCTGTGCTCCTCTAAAAGGTGTGGGGCTTTTATCCTCACCGAGGATGTTTACTGAGTTTTAGAGAGAGAGAGAGAGAGAGAGAGAGAGAGAGAGAGAGAGAGAGAGAGAGAGAGAGAGAAAGAGAGGGAAAGAGAGGGAAACATTGATCCCTTGCCTCCCTTATGCACCCTGACCGGGGACCAAACCTGCAATCTTTCTGTGTGTGGGATGATGCTCAGCTACCTGAGTCACCTGGCCAGGTCTAAAATGTCTTTAATTTTTTTATTTTTTTTTAAAGATCTTTAACGAAGCATTGCATATTTTGAAAATAGCAAAGTTTTACTGAGCACATACTGGGCACAAGTTACCAATCTAGGCATACCTACTAGAAGATTATGGGAGAGCGAATGGTTCCTTGTCTGTAAGGACCTTATATCTAGTGTGAGAATGAAGAGGTAAAACGAAATAACTGTGATAATTATGCAACAGGACGTGTCTTTGAAAAGGGATAAAGTCCCGTGGAACACATTGATTGGGAAGATTAATCCTGGCTGAGTGCAATCAGGAAAGGCTTCTCGAAAGAGATGACACAATCGGGTATTGATGAGGCCCGGCACTCTGAGCCAGGGAAGGTTATTCTCGGCCGTGGCCCTCCTGCCTCGGAGCCCTGGGTTTAAGCACGTTCACCAGCCACTGGCTTTGGAGCTTTAGGGATGGTAAGGAGCTTACCTGCTCCTCTCAACTCGCTGCTCCTTCCCTGGATGCTCTGTCTGCTGTCATCTGCCTGAGCACAGAGGCAGCCTGTGGACTTCCTGGTTTCTCTTAGAAACAGGACCCTGCACCAGGTGTTACTGAAGACCCACCCAGGCCCTGTGATCCGATCCGGGCCCTGTGATCCGGGCCCCTGCACTCCTAGGTTCCGCCAGGTTACTGTGATCTCATTTTGCTGAAGAAAAACCGGTCCCCTGTTGTAATGAGAGGACCCTTTGGTATTTAATGTAGTTGCAATCCTTAGGGAAAGTTGAAGCCATTGCCATTGTTACTTATTTTTCAGTGACGGTTTTGACAAATGGCTGGCATAATTTATTTTTGCTTTGTAGATGGGTGTAACTGGAGGTGTTCTATATTAGATCTGCTTTTTTTTATGAATTCATAAAACTTTAAGCCTGGAACATTGGCTTAGATGTTCAAGCATTTATGTTGATAAGCAGGAAGTAAATTGCACTCTGATCCAGTTTGTATACTAATGTGCCACCCGGTTGACTGAGTGGATATGGTAATTCTGCATGGCTCAGAGAGCTAAGTTACATATATGAGAGCTGACAGTCATTTCAACACGTTAGACTTGGACTCGAAAAGGTAAGGAAGTTCTGCTACTTCATTTGTGTTCTACAAACAGTCAGAAACAGTTGAGAGAGGATTCTCACATAATTCTCTGCCTCACTCTTAGAAGCGGTCTCCTGAATCCAGTGTGAATCAGTGCTGGGAGACACTCCGTTGCTTGTTTCCTTAAAGCTTTCCTGTGACAGGTTTATCATTTTCCGTGTTATTTCTAGGTCAGCAGTTAGATTAGTGTCTTATCTCCCCAGCAAAAGCACGGGGCTTCTCTTGGTAAACTTCGTTATCTCAAACTGAAAATTGCAAAACAAGAACGTTCTGGATTTCACGTCCCTTGGTGGAGAGCTTTGTCTCCAGAGGTTACCTTCTACTTAACTCTAACTGTTTTGCTTGTGGACTAAATGCCTCTTTAAGACTTTCTAATCTTATTAATCAAAGCTAGTTGCCATTCCAGATTGTTTACTGACTTTTATTTTATTTTATTTTTTTTGCTATCGTCCAGCAGGAGGCCACTTAAATTGATCAGAAATTCAGTCGGTTCTGAAACTAAAGATACCTTAATGCCTGGCCACAGAAAAATACTCAAGAAATGTTTGTTGGGGGGGGGGGGAGAAAAAAAAAGAAAGAAAGAAAGGGAAAAAAAAGAAATGTTTGTGGAATGAGTAACTGATGATGTCTCTGACCTAGGAGGGTAGAAATCTGGAAAGAACGTGACATTGTGCAGCTCTCTCTGTCAGCTGAGCACCTTGGGGTGTTCTTCCATTGGAGCTGGGGTGAAGATCAGGTTTTCTGAGGAATGCAGTGTCATCAGTTCTCACGTAGGCATGGGACCTCGTTAATGTTGCTTTTGGAATACGTTAGATTTCAGAGACTTTATACCCATGCTAGAGGCCTGATGCATGAAACTCGTGCAAGAGCAGGTCAGTGCAGCCCTGGCTGATCTGAAAGGACGTCCAGAAGGTCATCTGGACAGTTGTTCCACAGTTTGGCCGTTCAAGCGATGTGCATCTTACGCTTTTATTATTACAGATTTTCTTTCATTTGCATGGATTAAAAATTTATTTTTCTGTAACTCTTAGACTGGGAAATTTGATTTTATTATACCATATGTATTACAATCTGACTTTTTCTCTTGCCACAACCCATCCTAAAATCTAATACATTTCAGCAACTGCATGAGCGTCACCGTTAGAAACTGGTTTTAGTATAGCCAGGGCTAGCTGTTGGTCAGAGAGGTCCTGGGAGGAACACATCACACAAGGGATTGTCAGAAAGGTTTGCATCTCCTCACAGGACAGTGGAGCTTACATTGGTGACCAAAGATGACCAAAGACAGCACCCAGTGACATAAAAGCAGCGATGCAGCCATGAGTCTACACTTTCAATCTTAAGATCCGAATCTGCTTAAAAGTTTTTCTCAGTTTTTGAGGGAGGAAGGCCTGGTCAGGGCAGACTCTGGAAGAGCCACGGTCAGGTAGCTGGTGCTCAGCGCGCGCTGCGGCTCTAGCTCACACTGGTTCTACGGCCTCGGCTAAGCTGAATCCCACCCTCATGATGTGGACAGAGCAGACATGATGAATAGGCTGATTTTTTCATTTGGTTCCAGGTAGTTTCGTGATCTCACAGGAAACAATTAAAATGTAGAATACCTGGAGGATCAATCCTTTCTCCTCTACTCTGGTGCACATATTGTGTTATATTGTATATTGAAAGGAAACTCATTCTCTAGTTTAGGGGTGTCGAACTCAATCAGAGAAGGGGCCAAAATCTAAAATCCAGCCTAAATCGCGGGCCGAATGGTTTACTGAACAGTCATAAACTGTCATTGTGATGGAAACGCAGCGGAGTGCAGTGATGACAGCGCGGTGCGGGCCACATTGCAAGGCCTGGCGGGACGGATTTGGCCCGCGGGCCTTGTGTTTGACACATGTGCTCTAGTTGATGGCTAAGAGACTGCCAAAATGAAAGTTGCCTAACTGATAACTAACTTTGGATCTAACGCTCTTTTCTTCACTTCCTGTATTCCAATATTACATAGCTGCTGTATGACTATACATCTTTAAATGAAAAATATGAAAACCAAATTCTGAAATAAGTCACATTTGTGAAGAGACAAAAGGTAAGAGCGGCTTTTATGAAGCGAGTATGACAAAAGCTCCATGAAATTGTGATTAGATCTGTTTGCTCTTTCAATGGTAAGATTTTTAGGGGGTGAAAAAGATGGAATGAACTCCTTCGGAATAGAAGGTATAGGATCTTATAGCATATACAGCACTTGCTATGCCCTTTCCCAATTTATCAGCTTTACTGCAGGAAAGATTGAGGAATCTGGACTTGGAGAGAAGCAGAGGGAAATGCCATGGTCCGATTTTAGGAGAGTTGAGCCGTGGCTACAGCAGAGCAGGGACGGTGGGGCCCTTGGCGGCGGGCGCGGAGACCGGGACTGCTGCAGTGTCCTTCCTGTGGGTAAGCATGGCCATGATCACTGGGAGCCTCCCAAGGGCTTAAGTGGTCACAAAGGTTGGGCTGAAGGATTATTAATATTCTTTTCAAAGGTGCTTGGCCTGCATAGCTCAGTGGTTGAGCTTTGACTTGTGAACCAGGAGGGTGCATGCCTAGGTTGCCGGCTCAATCCCCATTGTAGAGTGTGCAGGATCAATGATTCTCTTTCATCGTTGATGTCTCTATCTCTCTCTCCCTCTCTCTTCCTCTCTGAAATCAATAAAAATATATTTTAAAAAATATTTTAAAAGGCAATAAATTCAAGGTTAAATAGAGAGAGTGCACCACAGTTGCCTAGATATGAATAATTCTTTAAATCTTTCTCCAAATGGTAATTTTTCTCAAATTTGAGATATAAGCACTATGCAATTTTGTGTTAGGTGAATATTTAAACAATTTAAATGAATTTGTTGTATCCCAGCTCTACTACTACTTACTAGCTATGCTTACTAGTTGTGCAATCTTAGATAATTGTTTGAATTTCTCTGTGCTTTAATTTTCTCCTATAAAGCATAGTCAATAATGGTTCCTACCTCTTTTTGTGAGTGTTCAATGAGTTAAAATATGTCAAGAATCGTGTCTAGCTAATGGTAATACTGTATATGTATTAGCCATTAGCTAGGAGTGGTAGTGGTGGTGGTGATGATGTATTCCTCCTCCTCATTCTCTTTATGTTCCTCCTCCTTCACCCTTTAGCATCTGAATTGAGCTTTCTCTCAATTCAGTCTTTCGCTCTTCAGAAAGACCAATCTTCCAGACCAGTATTTTATAACCTGTAATATTACAGTCCACTCAGGGCCGATCAGGATGCTGCCAGCTTTGTGCTTAGGTTCTTCCCAACCAGTCTCTTGGAAGCTTACAAATTCGTCCTCAGTTAAGTGGTGGCCATTGTTTATCTCTGGTTTTCTCTAAGGTGATTTATTACTAGAAGCACTCCTATGATTCTCTTATATTAGAACACTAGAAGCCTGGTGCATGAAATCTGTGCACTGGTGGCAGGGGGCCTGGTGGGGTGAGGATGTCCTTCAGCCTAGTCTGCACCCTCTCCAGTCTGGGACATCCATCTCACAATCTGGGATTGCTGGCTTCTAACTGCTGACCTGCATGCCTGCCTGATTGCCCCTAACCGCTTCTGCCTACCAGCCTGATTGCTCCCTGGCCGACTCAATTGCCACCAACTGCCCTCCCTTGCCGGTCATCTTGTGACGGCCATCTTATAATGATGCAAGGACGGGATGCCACCAAGGCTTTTATTAGTATAGATGTTTGTCTCTTATCAGTTCCTTAAGAAATGGATTTTTTAGAAACCATTATCACAGTGCCATGGACTATTAAGGCAACATTTGTGGGCCTCTAATTTATTTATAGTATTGTGATAGAAATTGTGAGCACTACAAAGAGGACAAAATATTACACCTTAGCTACAAAGATACAAGCAATGACATGAAAAGTTCAGTAGCATTAAGAAAGAACATAGTGCAGAGCCCAGGGAAGCTCCAGTAAGGAAGAGCACCCGCCCACAGTTTGAGGCAAATGTTGCTGGGCTAAGTGGGTCTCAGCACCGTAGTTGCCAAACCTGCCGAGATGACTGTCAGTGAGAACGGGATTGTAAGCCAGCCAACCAGCAAGGACACACTGGCTCCCAGAGCAGTGCATTCCCAAGCAAAGGACTGAGTTCATCTTTATTCAGGCAACTTGTGCATAAACATGGAAGTGAGCTTCATCACATATATGTGGGGCATTCCTGCACAGGCACAGTTAGAAACATGCTGCCCTAGACAGTTTGGCTCAGTGGATAGAGCCTCCGTCTGCAGACTGAAGGGTCCCAGTTCCATCCTGGTCAAGGGCACATGTCTGGGTTGGGAGCTTGATCCCCAGTGTGGGGAGTGCAGTATGCACCGGTCAGTGTAGGCTCCTGCAGGCTGCTGTGGGCAGCCACAGGGGGTTTGAGCCAGATTAGCCCTCTGCTTATCCCTGAAAAGAGAGGTCTGGCATTCGTCAGTGTCAGGAAGGCATCAGTATGGAAGAAAGTTTAAATCTCGGCCCTTCTGTTAAACGCTGAGCAAATCACAGGTTGATTAGAAAAGCACATCTTATAATTAGGGAGATCTGAGTGGGTTTACAGGTTAAATCTAAGCAGTTATGAATTCTAAATAAAAGTTAGTTTATGTTAGGCTGCCTGTGAAATTGTGTCTGTGTACATACATACATAAGAAGTGTAGATTAGTTACAGGAAGACTTCACAGAAGTGTAAAAGGCAGAACCTCAATAGGCAGAAAAGGAGAGGTGCACTGGTACAGGAAGGCTGTGTCTGGTGCATTCAAAACAACCAGGGCAGCCTTGTTTTACTGGAAAGGAGTCTGTGCTGAGGAAAAAGGAAAAGCAGGCTGGTAAGCTAGAAAGATACAGTTATATGGCGAGAGTGGAAGTTGTGTTAACTATGAGACTCAGTGTCTACAGCACATCAAATTAACACTAACATTAAGTGTCATTGTCGATTCTGCCAGCTAAATCTCAACAGGAAAGGAACTAACGGGAGAACATCAAGGCTCTGGATCAGAGCTGCTGGCCCTGGGAACCCCTGAGAGAGGAAGTCGGTCACCTGAGACAGACTTACTTTTAAACTCAGCTCATCTACTTCCCCCGTTAGTGGACAGGTTAGTCAGTTCTCGGAACCTCATCTGCCTCATCTGTAAAGTGCTGACATGAAGGTGGTGACTTTGAAATGTGAGGATTAAATGAGATGGATAATATTTGTAAAGTTCTCACAAATTCAGGCATAGTGAGCACTTAACAATAATAGGAACACAGGCTGTTTCAACCAGACAGGATAATTTGCTTTTACTTTCATATTGAGATGCTGTGTAAAATGTTAACTATTAGTATTCCACTTTAAGAAAAGTTGGAAAATGATTAATAATAGTTTTTTGCCTTACTACTCTGAAATGTTATTGCTTCTAATTCTGGCTGTGAGATCTGGTACTCCATTTTAAAGGAGTAAATTGTAATATACACATTAGGAAGGACTTACATTTGGTGTTTACTGAGTTCATGTTTTGGTGCCAATAAATACATTTAAAATTTTGAAGAAGGATAGAAGCCAAAGGAGTATAGATAATTGGAGAGTTAACAAGAAAATTAAACTAAGGTTCTCCTTAGCCAGGTGTGTCAGTAATAGATGCTTTTCTGTGCTGCGAGTCCCTGCTCCCTCTGCCCCAAATTTGTCCCTCAGTGTTTTGGTTAAATGGTGACATGAATCCATTTTAGTTTGCTTCTTTTCTTTAAAAAAAAAAAAATATATTTTATTGATTTTTTTACAGAGAGGAAGGGAGAGTGATAGAGAGCTAGAAACATCAATGAGAGGGAAACATCGATTAGCTGCCTCTTGCACAACCCCCACTGGGGATGTGCCCACAGCCAAGATATATGCCCTTGCCCGGAATTGAACCTGAGACCCATCAGTCCACAGGCTGACGCTCTATCCACTGTGCCAAACCGGTTTCGGCTCCATTTTAATTTTCTATGTCATTCAATATAGTGGAAAAGCTACAGACTGAACGAAGCCCGAAGTTTAAGTCCCTTTGTGCCATTCTTGGCTGTGTGAGCTTGCGTAAATAATCCATCGCACATTCCTGAGCCTCACTTTCTATCACATGGAGAGTGAGGGCACCAACCGTACATATTTCACAAGGTGCTCAGGACTGTAGCAGGGCACAGTGCTGCCTTTGTTCAATCTTGACCTTGGCCGTGGTGTGGGGCCAGCTGATGAACAGGAAGCTCTCACAGAACTCGGCGTGTTTCACGGGACACTGTTTGCACTGACAGACCCGTCAGCAAGCTGCGGTTTTCAGACTCAGGTGTCAGGCAGACGTTTTCTCAAAGGTGAATGCACCTGGATTCGTCATCTTATGGGAAACAAGGAGCAGTGTGTGTTGTCGGTGATAAAATTACTTCAAATGAAAATGAGAATCTTAGGAAGCTTTGTATTCTCTACTGTGAACTTGACCACTTCCTCATACTCTTCCGGTGAGACTGGTGGCGATAGTAGTGAAGGTGATGTTTAACAATAATAATGAAGTGTGTCGACACCTGGAAGAGCTGCTTAACTCCTGACTATTTTCCAAATTACCAGTGCCTGGGGTTAAAAAAGTCCGCAAAGCGCAGGACAGGACAATGGATGTTGAGGCAGCAGAGTGCGGGAGCCTGCTGTGACTTTCCTTCCCACATTCTGTCTGCAGGAGGAAGCACCCCCTGCTGAGCTGGGGGTGGTGTCAGAGAGGCCCATTCCTAGTTGTCTGCAAGCACTATTAAAACCTTCTCCCTCCCAACTGCATAGCTGCATGGCGCTGGGTTCTCTCCATATATTTCCGTTAAAGCCAGCCTGTCTCACCAGACTGGATGAGGACGCAGATAGAAGAATCCAGCTGCTGCCTGTTAAGGTAGACATTAAAGCGATTTGCAAAAGTAAATTTTTTGCTTTTCGAATGTAGTTACTTTTATGTAATGGATTTATTATTTTAGGTGGATTACTACAAATCTTTATTTATTTATTTATTTTATTTTAACTTCTGCGATGGTAAAAGTTGGTAGCTATAAGCTACATAAACATTGAGGTCTGCAATAATTCTTGAGAGTTTTAAAGGGTCCTGACATTATGAAGTTTGAAAGCTGCTCTTCTAAATTGAGAAATTAAAACGATGATTTCTATGGTTTACCAACACGTGATATACCATCTGGTGACAAAATAGGGAAATGCAGGCATTTTTGAAAAGACCCTTAGAATGATTTGGAATGAGTGCTTCTTGGAAATGTTTTAGGGGAAAAGAAAGACATAGTGTTCATATTTCCAAGGGCTATAGCTTAAGATTATATGTGCCCAAAATATTAATTTTTAGGAGGCGAGCAAAAGAGTTAATTCACTGGCTATTTTTGAAGGCCGTTTCAGGCCGGTCTCATGGTAAAAACACATAGAGTTTTTCTATTCAATATGTATATTTCACAATACGCAGAGCCCCCTGGTCTGTGATGGTATGGGCTGCAGGATGCGTAGGTGCTGTTTGCAATAGCGGTAAACGTGTAGGATGGTGTTTTCCTTTGCCGGTATGTCCCCACCTCCTGCGGCTGACCTAAAGCTCAGTCACTGTGAGGGACACTGGCGTGAGCAGTTCTTCTGTGTTGAGGGTGCGGGGCCCACGCTGCAGTGGGTGTTCGCACTCGCTGCTCTGGGACCCTGCACCCAGCAGCTCTGCCGCCTGCCCTGTGCAGACCTGCAGAGTAAGCATCGTCCCTGCCTCCGCGTCTCTGAAGGACTACACCAGGGAGTGTACATATGCATAGCCATGTAGAGGACATTTGGACAAATAGGGCCTAAGCCAAACTGACAAGATGCAGCTGCAAGGACCCAGCTGGTGAATAATGAGCACCTATGCCGTGGAGCAGCGTCAGCGAGCCTGGGGGAGCCGCTCCGAGCCATGGGAAAAAGAAGGAACCTTGTTTCATTTCCATTCCGTTCGAGGAGGGCCCACTGGCCAGTGTTTTAAAAAAAATAAAACAAAACTCAATTCAGCCGATTGTTTTCAAAATAACCTGTTCTTTTCAAGCGGTTGTGTGTGGGGACAGCTGTGCCCAGATGAAGGGAGTGAGCCTGCACTAGCTAACTGCTGTCCTCATTGTGTGCCTCTGTCGCCAGGCGCCCAGTGGCCCTGCTGATGAATACTTTGGACACCTGCATGATATGCACACTGCCCACAGGAGAGCCGCCTGCTTCTTTGTGAGGCAGGAAATGCTGTTGAGCCGATGCTGACTCTCATTCTGTGTACCAAAGTGAGATCATACATAGCTCCCCAAGTTCTTAGTCTGATTGTCTTTGAGCATCCGTGCATGCTCTGCAACTGATGCCAAATTTTACTTGGCGTGTGTGTGTGTGTGTGTGTGTGTGAGTGTGTGTGTGTGCATGAGTGTGTGTGTGTGCTTGAGAGCGTGTGTGTGTGTATGTGTGTGTGTGTGTGTGTTTGAGAGTGTGTGTGTGTGTGCTTGAGTGTGTGTGTGTATGTGTGCATGAGTGAGTGTGTGTGTGAGTGTGTGAGTGTGTGTGTGTTTGAGAGCGGGTATGTGTATATGTGTGTGTGTATGTGTGTGTGTGTGCTTGAGTGTGTGTGTGAGTGTGTGTGTGTGTGTGTTTGAGAGCGGGTATGTGTATATGTGTGTGTGTATGTGTGTGTGTGTGTTTGAGAGTGTGTGTGTGTGTGTGTGCTTGAGTGTGTGTGTGTGTGTGTGTGTGTGTGTGAGTGTGTAACTCCGGAGCTTTCATCAGACTCTCCAAGTGGATTGTGACCCCTTAAAGGCTAAGAACCAGCAAAACTGCTTTGTGGTTTCCAACGTGCTTTTACTTGCGTTTTTGTTTGATCCTCCCAGCATTTCTGAGGGAGAAAAGGCAGGTATTCTCTTCTCCTCAAGGAGAGCATGACTGGGGGCTTAAGTGGTTTCGAGTTCCATCTGTAGGCACAGGGAGCCCTAGGTTCCCAGTGGGGAAGTGATGGAATCAGATGGTTGTTTGGGGACCGCCCTGGCGATGGTGTCCAGTGGGGAGCTAGCCAGGAGGCCACATGGAAGACCAGATGACAAAAGTCCATCAGCCCTAAGTTCATGGCAGTCTGATCGGAAAAGAGCCAGTGGATTTGCAAAATAATTGAAATCCTTCAGGTTTATTTGCTGGCTGGTGTTGGAGGAAGGGAAAGGGAAAGGAGGAAAAGAAAGTTTTTGACAACGACTTTCTGGCCTGCTTGCAATAGAAGCGAGGAAGCAGCAAGATGTATGTTTGGTTTTAGCCATGGTGACTTGAAGAACTCATGAGATGTCCAGAAAGACCAGAAGGCGTTGGCACTGCCTGTGTGAGACTGGTGAGGTGGTGTGGCGTTGCTTAGACTCAGAGTGTGTTGGGTGAGCAGTGAGGGATCGAACAGTGAGAAAGCCAGCCAGTGCTCAGCTAGCTGGCGTCAGGGTTTTAGGAAAGCCCTGGGAAATCCAACAATGGCTTTTAAAAAATGTCTCGCTATTCCTGAGTAGAGAAGTAGGGATTAAATATTTCTCGACTCCCTTTATTTACTGTCAGGTCACTCCATTATTTCTGGATGACCTTAAATTAATGACATTTATGTAAATCAGATGCCACTGTAACTGCCTTCATGTCAGCAGGGCACATCAAGCCGAGGATGGGTGGTTGAGGGTATACCAGTAGCTTAATAATCTCTGCAATCTCCCCCATTTTAGACATGGGAATTGACACTTTATCAAACACACGTGTCCATCTGACTTAGGGAGGCCACACCCTGCCTCCCTCTCCCTCCCCCGTAACGACCTGGACCATGTTTGCTCACTCAGCATAGCCTTCCTCCTGAGGACATTCCCAACGCCTGGTCTCCTGCTCCCCTCCCTCCAGGAAGTGGCCATCTTCACTCCACGTCAGCTGTGGACACACATGCCACACCCCGGGCCTGTGCCACTTCCAGATTCCACACCCTGTGAGTCTCCTCTTCGAAACGGCCCCCCAACTTCTACCTCCCCCCCCCCCCCCACTTTTTCAGGAGCCTGCCTCTTCCCTTGTTCCCTCCTTCCCATTCCTTGTTCACGTCACTTGCTCTGTCCTTGTTTTCCGGGGGTTTAGGGGAGGAGGCACATGGGTGAGTGGAGGCTGGCTACACCTTTTGAATATCCTGTTTCAGTACCAGCTCAGGAATCATCAGATGGCTCAGTAATAGTCGCGTAGCGTATAGATTTTCTCACACAGAGTTCCTTGATCATTTCCAACCCAGTTTCCTTCCTTAGCATCTGTTTCCCCTCCTCCTTGCATTCAGGCAGCTGGACATTGTTAGAAAACCTCACAAAAACTGGGGCAGCTGGATCAATAAATGTATGTTGAATTTAAAAAAAGTATGAAATACCCTCTCCCTCCTCCATCCACACACCTCAGAACTGTGCTAAGGAAAAATAGATCCGAATTTCATTTTATTGTTTTGGGCTGGCTTTTGCCTGGGTGAGTATTTGGAAGGGTGTGTGAATAATTGTATATGTGTCAAAATAGATGGCTCGGGAATTTGGGGTCTTCTGAACTATTTTTATTAGAAAACCAGCCTTGTGACCCGTTTTTTCAGGCTGGTGTAGACTGGGAGAAGATCTTGATAAAAGTCCCTCCAGATATCTGCCCTTTGTGAGCTAGGAGAGGGACTGAGCAAATGCCTGTTCTTCCTTCTCGTGAGAGCGATATTTATTTATTTGTTTATTTTGCTGGTGCCGGTTGGCTCCATGGTTCATGAATCCTTTCTTAGAGGAGTCCACCGCTGGATGCAGTCATTGACGGTGTAAGGTTAGGTCAGGAGTAGGAGTGCCCTGCACAATGTGCAACCGGTTGGGCCTTTACGATAATTTAAAATCAAATGAGCCTTATGATGGCAGCCTCACAGGCAGGGCTGCGGGCTGCAGGTGGGATGTGGGGGCCTTTGTGTGCAGCTGGACAGGCCAGGGGCTCGCGGCCTGAAAGCACCCTGGGTTAGGGCGGGAACATAACTGGACAGACATTAGCGAGGATCTCATGTAAGTTGAACCCCCGACTTCCAAGAGCATGGCGCAGGGAGTGGAAGTCTGAGAGCACTGACTCCTCGTCGCCTCCAAACACCCGTGGCCTGGTCTGGAGAAGGGGCAGATCCCCGGAACCAACCACAGGAGGGGCAGGCCAGGAGCCCGCTCCCTGTGCCTGAAGCTAGGTTTAGTGCCCCCTTCTTCAGCACCACATCCTGGCTGATCCCCTCACCTCCCACCCACCCCTCCCAGCACATCCGGCCTCCAGTCCTGGAGTCCTGCTCTCCTGAGACCGGCCTGCTGGCCCTTTGTTCATCTCCATGTTTGGTTCATCTCCGTGCTGTTTATGGCTTCAGCTGACCTGGTAAATACAGTAGCTGCCACCTGCCACTGCTCTGACTGATTGGGGGGTCAGGGGAGTGGCGGTGTGTGTGGTGGTGGTGGTGGCAGGGGACAGGGTGGGGCCTGCTGTCACTGAACAGACTCGTGGCTCCCACCCAGCTGCTGGCGTGGTCTATGCCCTTTGGGGTCGGAGGTCAGGCACCAGGATTCGCACCTGCCAGGAGTCACTTTTTGTCCCCCAAACCCAGCCCTGGATTCACTAGCGGGCTTTGTTTCCTCCATCGGTAAGCTTGTAAGGGCAGGAAAGGGAGCCTCCATATGCTCCCTCTATTTCCCCTTCTCAGGGGCCCCTGGCACCATTGCCTTTCCCAGCCCATGGCAGCTTGGCAGAGACTTGTCAGTTCATTAAGGAAGCTCCAGTTTGGGAAAGAGCTATAAAGCAGGCCTCAGAGTGCTGAGCATGGTACAGTCGAGTTAACAGAAGTCAACTGCTGCAAGGCCAAGTTGTAGGAATCTACAGCCGGATCTTTCCGAAACAGATCTGATTATGAAACAAACTATTAGGAAAGCTGTGCTTAGTAAACTCAGTGAGATTTGTTATGAGGTTGTGTCTAATAAGTGGAAACTTTAAAGGTGCAAACTGAAACAAAAGCCCTTATAGGTAAAATAAGTCTTCACGGTACATAATAAAAAGCAGATTTTACTTAGGAAACCCATCTGGCCATAGAGGATAAAGTTGAGGAAAGTTCCAGAATGCATCTGAGAAGCCTAGACAGACAGCTGTCCCACCTAGAAACAAGAGGGGTGACAGAGGAAGATAGAGAAAACATTTGATGATTGTTGGAGGGACATGTTCCATGTCTGAGGGAGCTAGTCTTGGGTATGATGTGCCCTATCATATCCAGGCAGAGTTCTAATTACAGAGCAGTGCTAAAAAAAATTAGCCTGATGATTTTCTCTTTAAATATATCTATATATCTATATATCTATATATCTATACATCTATATATATCTATATATCTATACATATATATCTATATATCTATACATCTGTATGTCTATATATATCTATCTATATCTATATCTAAATCTATATCTATATATATATATATATCTATGTATCTATATATATATATATCTAGATAGATAGATAGATAGATAGACAGATAGATAGATAGATATAGAGGCCCAGTGCATGAAATTAGTGCAAGAGTAGGCCTTCCTTCTCCCGGCTGCCAGCACCAGCTTCCCTCCTGCACCTGGGACCTGGGCTTCCCTCACAAGTTTGGCTTCGTCCAGAAGGACATCCAGTGTAATTAGCGTATTACACTTTTATTATTATAGATATATATTGATTTTAGAGAGGAGGGGAGAGAAACATCAGTGTTGAGAAGAGAATCATTGAAAGGTTGCCTTCTGCCCCCCACTAGGGATCCAGCCTGCCATCCAGGCCGGTGTCCTTGATCAGAATCGAAACCAGGACCCTTCAGTCCACAGGCCGACACACTATCCAGTGAGCCAAACAGCTATATCAGTTTTTTCTTTTTAACTGGAAAACTGGTGATAGAGTAAGGAAAGTCTTATTTGATTATTAGTCTTTAATTGAAAGAAGACAAATGTCATCGTTTGGGGTTACATTGTCAGTAAATAATAGTGTTTTAAGGTTGATTAAAGTTTTTATAATTAGTAGAAGAGACAGGATGCCTATAAAAATCAATATAGGAAACAGAATCAAACAGCATAATCCCATCTCACTGGAGAAAACAGAATAGTTTCACATTCCTTTCCTTTTACCTATCTGCAGCCCCACATTTATACCTTTTTTGTTTCTTTGTTTTTAAAAAATTATTGACACTATTACAGATGTCCCTCCTTTCTGCCCCCTTTTGTCCCTCCCCAAGCCCCACCTCATGCCCTGCCTCCTCCACATGACTGTCATTTCCCATTGACTATATGCTCTTTGTTCACCTCTTCCTGCCCTGAGGTCTGTCACTCTGTTCCATGCCTCCGGTCCTATTGAGTTCCTCAGCTCATTTTTTCATTAGACTCTACATATGAGTGAAGTAATATGCTATTTGTCTTTCTCTGCCTTATTTTGCTTAGCATAATATTAGGTCCCTCCATGGTGTTGCAGGAGTAAGAGATCTTTCTTTTTCACAGCTGCATAATATTCCATCATGTAACTGTACCAACCTCCTTTTTCAAAGAGAGATTGAAGTTCGAAATAGAAATATGCTCTATAGACTTTGAAATAATATATAATTAACTCTTAAAAATCTTTGAAAAATTTTATCTTTTTACTACCGTGTTTCCCTGAAAATAAGACCTACTTACAGGTTTCCTTCTGAGTGAAATATAAGGCATCCCCCCGAAAATAAGGCCCCCTTAACCTAACATGAGAGATTTGGTCCACTGATTCTGAAAGAAATGGAGTCAGAAGAAATTCACCAGGAAATTCAGGAATTGGATTGTTATGATGATGTTCCAAAAAATGGTGACATCATTGTCATTGAATAAATGAGTAAGTTCTTGATACTGTAAGATTCACAGTTTGTCTGGTTTGTGTTGACAACTATTGTACTACCGTATACAGGTAATAAATTTTCTTTATTTTCATTTAACAATAAATGTGTACTGTATTCTTCTTCATAGAAAAATAAGACTTCCCCTTAAAATAAGACCTAGAACATCTTTGGAAGCAAAAATTAGTATAAGACACTGTCTTATTTTTGGGGTAATGGTATTATTATTTTAATCCTCACCCAAGGATATGCTTTTTTTTTTTTTTAGAGAGAGAATGGAAGGTAGAGGGAGAGAGAGAGAAGCATCGATGTGAAAGAGAAACATCAACTGGCTGCCTCCTGTATGACCCATGACGGGACTGAAGCCAAAACCCGGGTATATGCCCTAATCGGAAATTGAAACCTCAACTCTTTGGTTCACAGGACAACACTCCAACTAACTGAACCATATAGGCTAGGGCAAAATTTTAAATTTTTTAAATTACAGTTTACACTCAATATTATTTTGTATTACTTTCAGGTGTACAGTATAGTCATCAGAGACAATCATACACTTCACAAAGTGGTCCCCCCGATATTTCAAGTACCCACCTGGCACATTCAGTTAATATAATATTACTGACTATCTTCCCTGTGCTGTCCTTCATATCACCATGACTGTTAGTAACTACCAATCTGTCCTTCTCAGTCCCTTCACCTTTCTCACCCAGTTTCCCAGCCCCCCTCCCTCAGACAAACATCAGTCTGTATCTATGAGTCTGTTTTTATTTTGTTTGTTTAATTTGCTCTTTAGATGCCACATATAAGTGAAATCATATGGTACTGTATTTATCTTTCTCTGACTTATTTTATTTAGCATAATATTTTCTAGGTCCATCCATGCTGTCAAAAATGGTAAGATTTCTTTTTATGGCTGAGTAATATTCCATTGTGTATATATATACCTCAACTTTTTTATCCAGTCATCTATGGATGGACATGTGGGTTGCTTCCATATTGTGGCTATTACAAATAACACCATAAAAAACATGGGGCTGCATATGTTTTTCAAATTAGTGTTTTGGATATACACTCAGGAGTAGAATTGCCTGATCCTAAGGCAGTTCAATTTTTAAATTTTTGAGTCACCTTAACACTGTTTTCTACAGTGGCTGCACCAGTCTGCATCCCCACCAACTGCACAAGAGAGTTCTCCTTTCTCCACATCCTTGACAACATGTGTTGATGATTTATTAATGGTAGACATTTTGACAGGTGTGAGGTGATAACCTCATTGTGGTTTTAATTTGCATTTCTCTGATGATTAGTGATATTGAGCATCTTTCCATATGCAGTATCTATTGGTCATCTGTATGTCCTCTTTGAAGAAGTATCTATACAGGTCCTTTGCTCGTTTTTTAATATGGGTTTTTATTTTTTATTTTTTGGTGTCTGTTGAGCTTAATATCCAAAATTCATAGAGCACTCTTATCAGATATCAGATGTACCATTGGCGAATATTTTCTCCCATACAGCGGGTTGTCTTTTCATTTTGTTGATGGTCTCCTTTGCTGTGCAGAAGCTTTTTAGTTTGATATAGTTTCATTTGTTTCTTTTTTCTTTTGTTTCTCTTGCTTGAGGAGATATATCACAAAAAAATATTGTTGGGAGAAATGTCAGAGATTCTACTGCCTGTGCTTTCTTTTGGGAGTTTAATAGTTTTGTGTCTAACATTTAAGTCTTTATTATATTTTGAGTTTGTTCTTGTAATATGATGTAAGAAGGTGGTCTAGTTTCTTTTTCTTTTTTCTTTTTTTGATATGTATTTGTCTAATTTTCCCAACACCATTTATTAAACACACTGTCTTTACCTCCATTGTATGTTTTTGCCTTTTTTGTTACATATTAATTGACTACGTAGATATGGATTTATTTCTGGGCCCTCTATTCTGCTCCATTGATCTATGTGTCCGTTTTTATGCCAGTACCATATGTTTTGATTACCAGAGTCTTATAGTATAGTTTGATATCAGCTATTGTAAAACTTTCAACTTTGTATGTCTATCTCAAGATTACTGTGACTATTTAGGATCTTTTGTGTTTCCATATAAATTTTTGGATTATTCTAGTTCTGTGGAAAACACAATTTTGATTGGAATTTGATGTTGAATCTATAGATTGCTTTAGGTAGTATGGACATTTTAATTATATTCATTCTATCCATGAGCACTATTCATGCTTCCATTTATTGGTATCTTCTTCAGTTTCCTTCTTGTCTTATAATATCCTAAGTATGGGTCTTTTACCACCTTATTGCAATTAAAAATGGGATTGTTTTCTTAGTTTCTCTTTCTGATAGTCATTAGTGGTATATAGAAATACAGCTGATTTCTGGATATTTATTTTTTAGCCTGCTACTCTTCTAAATTCATTTATCTGTTCTGTAGCTTTTTGGTGGAATCTTTAGGGTTTATTACATATGGCCTTTATTATGTTGAGATATGGTCCCTCTATTCCCACTTTTCTGAGAGTTTTTGTCATAAAAAAGTGCTGGATTTTATGAAATGCTTTTTTTGCACCTATTGATATGATCACATAATTTTTATTCTTAATTTTGTTTATATGGTGCTCCACTTGGATTGCAGATATTGTACCAGCCTTGTATCCCAGAAACCCCTGCACTTGATCATGGTGTATGATCTTTTTTAATGTATTGCTGAATCTGGTTTGCTAATATTTTGATGAAGATTTTAGAATCTGTTTTCAATTTTTTTCTTAGCAGTGTCTTTATCTGGTTTTGAGATTAGGATAATGCTGGCCTCCTAAAATGAGCTTGGGAGTTTGCTTTTGAATATTGTGGACTAGTTCGAGAGGGTAGGTGTTAGTTCTTTGAATGTTTGGTACAATTCACCTGTAAAGCCATCCAGTCCAGGGCTTTTGTTTGTTGATAGTTTTCTGTTTTGTTGGTTACAACCAGTCTGTTCAGATTTTCTGTTTCTTCTTGATTCAATCTTAGAATATTATCTATTTCTACGAATTTATTTCTTCCAGATTTTGTTAGCATATAGTTATTTGTAATATTTTCTTATAATCCTTTGTAAATTTTGGTTACTTCCATTGTTACTTCTCTAATCATTTCTGATTTTATTTATTTGGGTTCTCTCTCCCTCTCTTTTTCCCTTTTTGATGTGACTCTTAAAAATCTTAAATACTCCTTTTAAGCAATTTGTGTAATATAGGCAGACAATAGTATTTATCTAAAATACTGTCTTGTTGCAAAATGTATGATTAAAAAATAATGAAAAAAGGTGTATGATTCATCTGTTATGGCACATAGTAGGCACTAAGGAAATATTTGTTAAAGAATGAAGACATATGTAATTAACTAATTGTATACTTGGAAAATGTAATTTCATCTGCGAATAGCTTTATAAGTGATTGCACTGTTTCTTCCTTGTTATAAGAGAGAAAGATAAAAACGTTTATCTGAGATCTGGACAGACATCTGTCATGCGGTAAGACTTGGAGGGAGCGTGGAGATTAGGGAGCATTTGTGGACTTGGCGAGTGCTGGGGAGCGGGAATCAGAGCGTAAACCAGCACTCACTTAAGGCTCTCAGAAGGCCAGCTCAGATTGTTGTGGATATTGTCCTGTCAGAAAGATTTGTCCAGTTCGGTAGAAATTCAGAGGTCAACAGAAGTGATTAAGCAGCTAGAAAAATCAACTCAAAATGAATCTTTTAGTGTATAATCTAGGAAAGAATTTGAATCTTTCCAAGCCCAGAGCAGCAGAAAGGTAATTTGGAATGATTTGGAGAGCTGTAGAACTGATGGTGTAAAATTGAGTAGAAAAGCACTTACTGAGTGTAAGACAGTTTTTAGGGGACAAATGAAAGAACCACGTAGCATGTACGGCAGCAGGGACGATGGTACAGTCCCCAAGGAATCGAGTCGTACTGTGTGAACGTAATGTGGCATCATGTCATTTAAGCGCAGCAGCCTGTGAGCAGGTGCTGAAGGCTTCGTGTATGGTGGGGCTGTGGAGGCTGGTCATGTGGCTGGTGGGAGGTGGCGCTGTATTTGGAAACCAGGCTGCGGAGCACAATCACAGTGACTCCCCACTGCTCTTGCTCTGTGGTTCCAGGCGGGGCAGTTGGGTGGAACAGGCATACTGTGCAGAAATCTGACCGAGGAAGCCAGCTGGTCTCCCATATGCTAAATAGGTGATCCCACAAGCCACTTTAATTAAGTAAAAATCATAATAATACCAGTACTCATGTGTTCTAATCAAAGGCGCACTTCTGTTCAGTCTTCTGGATGAATGGATCTTTGCAGAAATAAGATTTGTGTATGAGAAGGCCTTCCTAATGCAAATGTAAAATAAATAAGTAGTAAACTCCCGGACCCAAGAGAGTGAGCAGTATCCAGCAAATGTCAGCCCTTGAAGAGGTTTTACATGCCCTCGAGCTGGCTGCATAGCACTGTGTAGCGGATTAGAGAGATAAACCTGAGTTAGAATTCCCCTTCTATCTTTCATTTGCTTATGATCTCAAATAAGTCATACACCTCTCTGAGGATAACAATACCGCTTACCTCACAGAGCAGAAAGTTAGATAGGGAACTGAATGTAAAGAGAGCTTGCATGTATGCAAATAAATAGTATGTCTGTAAAGATGGCATGTGGATAGCATGCATCTAGAAATAGCATGTATGCACATAATGGCTGTTTGATTAACAGCAGCTAGTGCTACTATTCATCGTTCAGATGCAGTTTTCCGGTAAATACTTAAAGCTACAGCCAAGCAGTGCTGTCAGGTGGGAGGTTTCTACAAAGATTTTATTTCTGTGCAGTCCTCTCAGCTGATGTATTTAACCCCGGAAGTAGAATGTCCGCCCTCTTTCCCCTTTCCACAGTTGGGGAGCTCACAGGAGGCTTCGGGGTTTTAGAGGGAGTAGTTGTCCCCTGAAAACATAGCTGATGACAAATGCCATGATCGCCGGGCTCTAACACGTTAGCAGACAGAAGCATGCTTTTAATATTCATCATCTCTATGCCACCAACTGACATGCAGAGTAAATGTGCAGAGATGGGTGCTGAGCAAAACAGAGCAAGGAAGGGAACTTGCTGATTTGTATTCTAGATGGAAATCCTAAATTAGCTTCCGAGATTTTTAAATGGATTTTTAAATGCTGGGCACATAGAAAATTGAGTTTATATTAATATTTATAAGGTTCGGAAGATATTTAGTGAAATATTTGTATAATTTAATTTTGGTCGTAATCAAGGAGGAAAGCATCGTAAGAAGGACATTGTATTTTAGCTGGCGACTGTTGAGCCTCCTAGGAATACCCTCTGGAAACCAGGAAGACATGCATTTTTAAAAGCCTTCTTTATTAGTTATCGGGACGCAGAAGTCAGAGGTTGTCGGATTGTTTTATCTTAATTTCACTTACATCAATTAATTTAGAAATTGGTTCTGATGATGATTTTTAAAAGTGAGTATTGACCGTTCTGCAGGCTCTGTAATCTGCCCGCCTTCCTGGCCTTTATTGCCGAGAACAGCTCCCTGGCTCCCGGGAAGCCTGCTCCTGCAGTTTGGCTTCAGGCTAATTGAGTTTAATGCAGTTCTGTGTGCAGAAGGTATTGACTTGTGCCTAGTGTTTAATTTGTGTAAATATGTGTGTATGTAATGTTTTGCCCCTCTGAGTTTTATTTTAAATGTAACCCTTGAAACTGGGATAATAGAAATTCGTGGTACAGGCCTTCTAGCATTTGCAGGTGCCAACGGTTTAAACTGCTGTAGAAATACAATTATGAGCAGCCGAGAGCAAATCTTGTTTTAAGGTCCATGTGTAATGAATGCCTGTTAGTATCACGGAATACAATTAAAAAGAGGCTTGCCTCTCCGGAGCTGTGATTGGTTCTTCCTGATGGAACAGCGGGGTCCCTCCAGTGGAGTGTATTCAGCTGGCGGCGATGTGGGCACCAGCGAGCCTGGCCTGCCGCAGGCTCGGTAAAGGCAGGGCAGTCACCCTCGGGCGGGGATGGGACAGACAGAAAGATTAATGAGGGAGCTTCAGACAAAGCCCCACCAGAGAGCGACGTGCTGCCCGTCTTATGTAATTGTGCCGAGTGGAAGCCGGTCTTGGCTGCGGCTGCCTAAAACCGTTAGGAGCTTGGCAGGAAATGTTTGTTTGTTACAAAAACTGATCTGGAGGAGGATAGTGAACCTCGCTTGCCCATCTATGCCCTTAGAGACACGCTCCCCTTCATGCCCGTCTCCCCACTGCTCCCACTGCTTCTCTTTGGCCAGGGCCCTTTCCAAGGCCTCCTGAGCTCTGCCCAGGGCCGCCTCCCAGGCCAGGGCCATCAGGACATGCTGTCTGAGATGCATTCCTGGGAGCTGATGCCTCTGCCACAAGGCCTGAGAGACCCGGAGGCGAGCTGGTGGGAGAGCCTTCTGAGAAGGTAATCCGGGTTATTGTTGGTCACCTGTGGCTATTGTACGTACTGGAAATAGGGTTATTTCCCGTGAATGGTTGTAAAGAGCAGTTTTGTTCCATTTCTTCCTACAGATCTTAACTTAAGGGATCCTACATAGCTTTAAAATGCCATTTTACCTTTGGAAATCTTCTTAATAGCTGCTGTAATGAACCTTCCATTTATATGATGGACACAGGTGCTCCCTGCAAGAAAGCTGGTCACATAGTCAATGTGAGGCCGGGCACTGGGAACAAGCAGCTCATAAATAACGTGGTGGAGGGGAGTAACTTCTGAAATTTAGAGCTTGCCAATACCAGTAAAGAAAAGCTGTCTGGAAAGAGAAATTACCAACGCACAAGCAAATTCTTTAGCGCTTCAATATAGACACACACCAGCCTTTTAACTTGGCTTTGTTCCTTCTTCAAGGAGTTTGGCGCCACCTGCAGGAAGCAGGAAGCACAGAAACCAGTCAGCGTCTGCCCCTAGCACCTGGGTTCTCCCCTGGTCATTCCTCTTCCTTAGTTTTTATAAATGTGATCACTTGCTCATCACGTAGTGTTTCTCAGGCTTCCTCGTGGCCATGGAGTGAAGCTAAGCCCTGTGATGAAAGCCTGTATCTGTCCTAGCCGTTTGGCAGGCGGTTCCTCACCCTTAGCTGCTTTTTAAGGCTTCAGTCTGTTTCTGTGGCCATGCCCCTTTCCCACGGACACACCAGCCAGGAAACAGCTATCCATTGAGGGCCCCGAGTGTACGCACGTGTATACATATTGAATACACAATGTAGATCCGAAGCATGTTTATTGTGTATGTTGTGTATTTGTTTTATTTGTCTTATTTATGGGGAAACGTTACACATTTTAAAAACCTGCACAGCAAAGAAAGTTTAAGGTGCATGATTTGGTTCTGCGAAGTCTAACGGGGGCATGTGATTACTTTTATAGGCGCAGTTGGTAGGATCAATTATTTTCATTCTTCAGTATCTCATCACTCTATCACTGTATTAAATACCCTGTTGTTTCAAACTAGGATGATTTGGCTTGGACAGTGTTAAGGATGATGTTGTTGTGTGAACACACTGCAGCCCTTTCTTTTCCCAGGAGCCTCTCTAACCCAGACCCTCTTCAGAGGTCTCTGCCATTGGTTCTGTGTTTGGCTCTCCCCTCTCTGCTCTAGGACACCACCTCACATGTCCCAGACCAAATCCACCACCCCAGGTAATTGTTTCTTTTACAAATTTTCTCTCCACAGAGCAGCAGCCCCCACCACTACATAACTGTTTAACCTCCAGGGGTCTGCGTTGTGTGTTGTTCTCCTCCCTTTTCTTCTGAGCTAATTTTGTATATTAATACAAGGGCAATATGCTAATTAGGCCAGGACACCTTCTGGGAGTCCTTCCGGATGTCATTCCAGACAAAACCATGGTGGCCGGGCCGAGACAGAAGCAGTTAGGGGTGATCCTGCCAGGAGGGGAGGGCAGTTGGGGGTGATCAGGCTGGTGGAGAGGCACTTGGGGGCAAGCAGTCCAGCAGGGGGTAGTTGGGAGCAAGCAGATCGGCAGGGCGAGCAGTTGGAGGCGAGCAGGCTGGCAGGTAGGGGCAGTTGGGGGTGAGCAGGCCAGCAAGGGGGGGCAGTTGGGGGCGAGAAGGCTGGCAGGGGGGGCAGTTGGGGAAAAGCAGGCCAGCAGGCAGAGTGTTAGGGGTGATCAGGCAGGCAAGCAGGTTAGTGGTTAGGAGCCAGCAGTCTTGGATTGCGAGAGGGATGTGCAACTGCCAGTTTAGGGATTGGTCCTAAATCAGCAGTTCGGCAGTCAGACATCCCCCGAGGAGACCCAGATTGAAGAGGGTGAAGGCCAAGCTGAGGAACACCCTCTGTGCATGAATTTCGTACACCAGGCCACTAGTCCTATATAATAAAGAGCTAATATGCTAATTAGATCAAACAGCAGAACGTCCGTCCAGATGACCTTTCAGACAAAAGCCTGGGCTGTGAGGGCTGGCAGAGCCTACAAGGGGCTGCGAGGGCCGGCTGAGCGCTGAGGCAGCTGGGGCTGCGAAGGCCAAGCCCCTTGTATGAATTTAGTGCATCAGGCCTCTAGTGACACCATAATGCACTCACCTAAGATGGCTCCTAGCTAGCTCAGCACTCTCCACTGCCGAAGTCCACATCAGCTTCGTTTTGCTGCTTGTTCTGTTCTGCAGCTGGACTTACTCTTCATTCTTCTTGCCATCATTTCATCCTCTTGCATTTCCCATCACTCACTCACTCCCAAGCCATGTATCTTCTTCTGAAGTTCTTATTAGTTGACTTCCAGTGGATTTGGGAAATGGGCTGTTGGCTAGAAAGAACTAGTCAAATTAAAATTTACCCATTTACCCACAGTCACCCCTCTAAGTTATGCTATAGAATTTCAAGACTTCTCTGTGTTTGGACATTTGTGTTAATAAATTTAAACATCAAAAGGAACATTAGGGTAAGAAAATATATTAGTGACTTTATGGAAAATATTACATATTAGTGCTGGAAGATTACAAATATAATACTTCATATATTTCTAACAAATGGTTGATTAAAAGTTGTTCAGAATATATAATACATCTTTTCAAAAAACTTATATAAATGCCCAATAAGCACATGAAAAGATACTCAGCATTATTAGTTGCTAGAGAAATGCAGATCAAAGCCAAAATGAGATATTACTTCATATCCACTAGTATGACTAAAATAAAACAACAGACAATAATAAGTGTTGACAGGGGATATAATGATAGAGAGAAGTTGGAATGTTCATTCGTTGCTGGTAGGAATGTAAAACAGTGTAGACAGTTTGCAAAACAGTTTGGCAATTTCTCGAAATTCAAACATGGAGTTACCATATGACCCAGCAATTATACAGTTAGATATAAACCCAAGAGAATTAAAGCATATGTCCTACACAAAAACATGAACATAAATGTTCCCACAGCAATATTATTCATAGTAACAACCCAAATGGCTATCAACTGGTGAATGGAAACAACCCAAATGCGTATCAATTGAGGAATAAACAAAATGTACTGCTATATAAGGGGATATTACTCCACAATCAAAAAGAATGAAGTACTGATGCATGTTGTAACATTGATGAACTTTCAAAGCGTAATGCTGAGTGAAAGAAGCCCAAAGGCCCCATATTATTTGATTCCATTTATATGCAAAGTCCAGAAGAGGCAAAGCTATAGAGACAGAAAGTAGATCAGTGGTTTGCTAGGGCTGTGGGCTCCTAATGAGTGTAAAGTTATTTTTAGTATGAAGACAATGTTCTGAAATTAGACAGTGGTGATAGTTGTACACTCTTAATATACAAATAAGCCACTGAGTTGTATACTTTGAGTGAATTATATGATACTAAAGGCCTGGTGCAGGAATTCATGCATGAGTAGGGTCTGGCCAGCCCACCCTGATCAGGGCCAATTGGGCAGGGCTGGCCGGGGGGAGGGGACAGAGGAGGATGGTGGGCCAGCCCACCCCTGGTGGAACTCCGGTCCAACTCCCAAGTCGAGGGGACAATTTGCATATTACCCTTTTATTATAATATATAGGATATGAATTATGATATCTCAATAAAGCTATTATACACAATCTATTGGGGTCATTAGCACCAGTACATACTTAGTATCTGAGTCTGATTCATCTTTATATTGTCCAAAATACTAAACACAGTGCCTTACTAAATCTTTGAAAAATGGTGGGAGGGAGGAAGGATAGGAGCGAGGGAGGAAGAAGAAAGGGAAGGAGGGAGGAAGAAGGATATAGATGGATCTAACAAACAAATCCGTGAGTGGTCTTACAATGTGTAGAAGAGTTTTTTACCAAGTGCTATCGGAGAGGTAAGGAACAAAGAACATGGCCAAGAACTGAACACTGTTCATCGGTCCAGCTGTCCTGTTGTTGGTCTCATATCAGACTGATAGAATCGTGCTAGGTTGCATTTCTTTTTTATTTTGAGTGATAGGTTGGCAAAACATACTTTAGCAACTGTATGTTGTGTGCATGATTCATGATGCTAATACTCTGGTGTGACCTTTATTTTTATGAGCTATGAGAATTAAGAACCTACAGTTTTAGTTTAATTAAGCAGTAAGACACAGCAGATGGTGTATTTGTGGGTGATGATTGCGTTCCTCTGGTTCCCTCAAGCCATGCTCTAACCCCACGGAATGCTTTGCCTAGGGCAGTGGTTGGCAAACTGTGGCTCGCGAGCCACATGTGGCTCTCGAGCCTCAATTTGCCACTCTGTTGACTAATGAGTTTGCCGACCACTGGTCTAGGGTGTTGTGCCTTTGCAAGATTGCTAGGAAGACAAGCATGTTGTGTTAATGTTGTCAGAAAAAGCTTGGGGGGCAGCTTACAGCAGGACTTGAATACCCCAGGACATGCTAGTGGCTGTCAGGACTAGCTTTTGGGGAAGAGGATCCATGACATTATGTGGCTGTGGTGGTTCACTGCCTACCTTTACTCTTCAGTATTTGCAGGTAAGACTTTTATTACCCTGGTATTCTTCTGTGTAATCTGGCCCAACATTAAGAATGCATTGGAATATGATTTGCATGTTTTAAAGTACTCCGAGAAGAATAGGTAAATGGAGAAGCACTGCGTCCATGGCAGGTTGTTTTATTATGTTTGCTTTTAGTCACTACGAAGAGCCCAGAGAGTCCTACAGTATGCATTTCCCCCAAGCACTGTGCTTACCGCCGGCGTGTTTACTCCAGAGGATGTGCAAGGCATACACTCACGGAGCGAATGCGGAATCGGCCCGGTGCTCTGCACCGATCACGCAGTTCTTCGGGGAGAGAACCAGATTGTTCAGTTGAATTATTTCCTCATTGTTAAGGGAGAGACTATCTGTCTAGCTCAGACTCTCTTCCCATTGCTCTCTTTGAAAAACTGAATTACTTGAAAGCTGGAATAAAACTTGTAATTACACAGTATTTTAGATTCTAAGATAATAGGCCTCAAATTTTCTCATTAATGCAATATATGAAATCATCAGAATGGAATACAGTCACTTGCTGACTGTAATGTTGTTAGAAGTATGAGCTATGTGAATATTTTAAAATATAAATTTCATTGCTTTGGATAGAAGAATCTATTTGTCTCATCTCTGCTACGAAGACTAGATTTGGAATTGTAGTTAAATCATGAGCTTCAAAAAATAATATTTTAACAGAGGGTGTAATTTCTCTTTGGGAAAACCCACATTTTATATTGATTTTTTTCTAAATTATATAAAGAGACTATTTCCCCTGATTTTTAAAGGTGGTGTCACCACAAAACTACGTTATCTTACCAGATATTCTTTTTGGAGACCTTTTATAATTAAATGAAGCATTTCTTTTCTGGATTCCTACCAACTTCAATACACTCAAGCATTGAAGATATAAAACTGATAGTATAAACACTACTTAGCAATTCTTCCTGTAGGAATAAAAGGTTGTTAACCTTTTAGTTAATACTCACCAGTGTGTACTATAGGGAAAGATCTATAAACATGTACCTGCACAGGAAATCTAATATATAACTAATTTTAGCTTATAAATTATTAATGACTTTGACAGGAGAAATTGCAAGTTATTTTTATATGGAAAATAATTTGCAATACTTTATTGCAAAATTATTGGTATTTCATTTCATTGAGAACCAGATTTTCATTTAATTAAATTTTAGAAAAGAAGGAACACTAGACTGTTGCCCATTTACTGGGTATATAAGTACCTTTACAATTCTTTTGTAGCTCTGTTTAATAAAAACATCCTAATGGACCCCAAAATAAGACCTTAACAGGAAGATTAAATTATACCTTAGAATTTTAGGAATATTAGAATTATTTATTTTAATTCTCTAAAATCAGTAATAGGTTGATTACCATCAGCTTGCTTACCTTACAATGATGCTGAATATTTTACATTATTTTCATATTAGAGGAAATAAGAAAATCTGTCCAGGGATTTTTAGCCAGTGTGCCACAGGAATTTTTAAAATATGCAATCCCTGACTAGCCAGGGGCACTGACCTCTTTTCCCTCGGATTCTCAAATAAAAAAGTGGCACCACACAGCAATAGTTGTTCAGCATGAATGAATTAAAATTCTAAATTGTACCTCTTTTTTGGTCAGAGCATTAAAACCACATTTTGGGGTGCCACAGAATTTTAATGGTTAGTTTATGTGCCCAAGAAGAATATGATTGGACATCGGTGGCACACACCTGACTGTGCACCTGCAGCTATAGTCTCTCCCTAGCAGTTCTGCCCTTTTGCTGAAAGGATATAGAATCGGAAAGACTGGCCCTTGGTCCTCACTGTGCTGCTGTGAGCTGTGTGGCTGTATCACTTAGGATTTCTTTTGGCTCTAAAAGAAACCCCAAGTGGTGGTGTAAATACTAGTTTATTCTGTCACCTGAAGGAAGTCTGGAGATGGGACTTTAGGGCTCCACCCTGTCTTCAGGAACTCAGCCTCCTCCTTGCTCTCTGCCTCCCCACCCCAGTGGTGACTTTCCCAGAGGCCATCTGGGGCCCAGGGTGACTGCTGGAGCCTGAGCTGGAGCTGCAGCCTGGCAGGCAGCGGGAAAGGCGGAGACCTCCTCCTGTATAACCCGCTTCCTCCAGCCCAGGCACCACTTCTCCTTAGAGCCCTTCACCTACAGGAAAGGGAGGAAGGACGTGTTGTCCTTTCTGTTGGTGTTGTTAATCCTTACCCGAGGATATTTTTCCATTGATTTAAAAAAAAAATGTTTTTATTGATTTCAGAGAGGAAGGGAGAGAGAAGAGAGAGGGAAAAAATGAGAGACAATCATTGATTGGTTGCCTCCTGCACATCCCCCTATGGGGATCGAGACTGCAACTTCGGCATGTGATCTCCTGGTCAGCACTCAGTCACCAAGCCACACTGGCCAAGGCTGTGTCTGTGAGTTTTTTATTTTTATTTTTGCTTAATCCCTTCACATTTTTCAATAAGTCCCAAACCACTCCTCCCCTCTGACAACTAAGATAGCTGTCATTCTGTTCTCTGTATCTAAGTGTCTGTCTCTATTTTGATAGTTTATCTTGTTCATTAGATTACACATGTAAGTGAAATCATATGCTACTTGTCTTTCTCTGACTGGCTTATTTCACTTAACGTAACGCTCTCCAGGCCCATCCATACTGTCACAAAAAGGTAAGATCTCGATCTCGATTTCTATTTTATGACCGAGTTGTATTTTAGCATGTAAATGTACCACTTACCCACTGATGTACCCTTGGGCTGCTTCCAAACCTGGGCTATTGTAAAAATCCTGCAGTGAACACAGGGTGCACATATTCTTTCAAAACGGTGTTCCAGGCCAGTGTTTTGGGTTTCTTGTCAATATTATCAGAAGTGGATTGCTGGGTCATAAGACCCATTTTTAATTGAGGGAAGTTCATCCTGTGTTCCACAGGGGCTGCACCCATCTGCATTCCTACATCCTAGCCAATACCTGTTGTTTATTGATTCATTGACGATAGCCATTCTGATAGGTGTGAGGTGATATCTCATGTGGTTTACATTTGCATCTCTCTGATGATTAGTGGCATTGAGCATCCATTCATATGTCTATTGGCCATCTGTATGTCCTCTTTGGAGAAATATCATTGAGGTTCTTTGCCCATTTTTTAATTGGATTATTCTTTTGATGTTGTGTAGTATGAATTCTTTATAAGTTTTGGATATTAGCCAATTATCAGATGAATTATTGCAAATATGTTCTCCCATTTAGGGGATTGTCTTTTCATTTTGCTGATGGTTTTCTTTGCTGTGCAAAAACTCTTTATTTTTATATAGTCCCATTTGTTTATTTCTTCTTTTGTTTTTCTTGCCCTAGATATATCAGAAAAAAATAGTACTGGGAGAAATGTCCGAGATTTTATTATTTGTATTTTCCTCTAGGATATTTATGATTATGAGTCTAACATTTAGGTCTTTAATCTATTTTGAGTTTATTCTTGTGTATGGTGTAAGAAAGTGGTCTAGTGTCATTTTTTGCACATATCCAATTTTCCCAGCACTATTTATTAAATAGACTATCTTTATACCATTGTATGTTTTTGCCTCTTTTGTCAAATATTAATTGACCATAAAGGCATGTGTTTATTTCTGGACTTTCTATTCTGTCCCATTAATCTACATGTCTGTTTTAATGCCAGTACCATGGCGTTTTGATTACTATGGCTTTACAATACAGTTGGATATCAGATGGCATGCTTCCTCCAACTTTGTTCTTCTTTCTTAAGGTTGCTGGGGTTATTCAAGATCTTTTGTGCTTCTATCTAAATTTTGGGAATATTTGTTCTAGCTCTCTGAAATATGCCATTGGTATCTTGATAGGAATTGTATTGAATCTATAGATTGTTTTGGGTAGTTAATGATTTTAATTTCTCCTGTCCATGAACATGGTATATAGTTCCACTTATTTGTGTCTTCTTCGATGTCTTTCTTGAGTATCTTATAATATTCTGAGTACAAGTCTTTTACATTCTTGGTTAAATTTATTCCTAGATATTTATTATTTGTGTACTTGCTTATTTTTATTGTTGTTGTTAAACCTCACATGAGGGTATTTTGTTGTTGTTAGTCCTCACCCAAGGATTTTTTTTTTTTTTTTTTTTTTTGTCTATTGCTTTTTAGAGACTGGTGGTGGGGGGTAGGGGGGGATGCGCAAGGACAAGAGAGAGAGAGAGGATAGAGAAACATTAATGTGAGAGAGAAGAATCAATCAGTTGCCTCCCCGTGCCTGGTGACACTCAACCTGAGCCATACCGGCCAGGGCAGTATTTTTTTAAATATACAATTGCAAATGCATTGTTTTCTTAGTTCTCCTTTCTGATAGTTCATTATTGGTGTATAAAAAATGCAACTGATTTCTGGGTATTTCTTTTGTATTCTGCTACTTTACTAAATTAAATAGTTTTTGATAGAATCTATAGGGCTCTTACATACAGTATCATGTTATCTGCAAATAATGACATCTTACTTCTTCCTTTGGAAGCAATCTTTGAATAGTTCCTTATTACTGTCAGTACCCAACAATCATCGGGAATAATTCTACCCACAAATGTTCTTCATGGATTTCCCAACCCTGCCCTCATGTCCTTTGACATTCTCTGAATTCAAGCTGTCTTCATCTACCAGATAACATCCACACTTTTTACGATAGTATTTTAAGTATTTCTAGAATCTGACTGCTGTATTAACAGCTTTTGTCATGTTTCAGCCACCCCTCGGTAGTCGCTCCAAGTCACGCATTTCTTTTTCCTCCACTTCAATGAAAAGTCACATTCTCCAAATAGGTCACTGTGACTCTAGTTTTATCTTCACGATAAATGTTGAATAATTCTCAGGCTTTTAATTTTGAACACTAAGGTGTGATTTCTAGAAACCCTTTTTTTATTTCATTTGGCCAGCAGATAGATAGGCATACCAGCCTTCCTTCTCATACCTGGCGTCCACGTGTATAGAAATGAGAGATCAGAGGCTCTGGAGTGACAGGGATGGGTGGGGGGAGTTGAGGTCTCTAATGGATGGCGTGGTGTGTTCAGCAATCCTCAAGGTATAGGGTTTAGATCTGGAAACTCATTATTTTTACTTTGCTAGACAATAGCATTAGTTTAGCTACTTAATGTGAATGTTATGCATTTTGCTTTCAAATTAAAATAAAGAAGTAGAGAAGGCTCGCTTTATTGGTATGTGTATGTGTGTGTGGAATGCGTAATGGGGATGTATAATTTAAAATCCCTCTGATGCAATATTTTGAAACTAAGTTTGTAGTACAATTAAAACATATCTTTGCTTATAGATTACTTGGCCTTTTGCCATTTTCATAGGCAATGTCCTACTTAAATAGCCTGGATTGGCTGAAAAAATAATTGCTGCTATGAAATAATTTTGCAATTACCGCTGTAATTAAGGGCAGTTTGTTAATGAAAGTGCTTGGTGAATAATGACTGCGGGGCACTCCATCTTGCAGCTTCATGCCAGATGATTGGCTCACGTGGCGGAGGCAGCCGGGGAATTAGTGACACAGCTGTCATGGCTGCAGGATGGATGTAAATAGCCTTCGCCGCTGATGATGAAGAACAGTCATTAGCCTCCTGCCCCTTGGGAACTGGTCAGGAGAACAAAAATAAACTTCACACACGATGGTAAAAGCCATTCCTTATGTCTCCTTTTCTCCGGCTTGAACAATTAGCATTCCGGGAAGTGCGGGGAGCGTGCGGAGGAGCCCCCTGCCCGGCCCAGGCGAGTTAGCGTGATGGATGTCCTCCCACTCGGGCCCTGGTGGTTCACGGTTTATAGCTGCTCTGATTAGCTTACGGGCCAGTTAAAGACTGCTCTTCACAGGCCCATGGGCCCCATTTAAAAGCCTCCTGCTCCTCTCCAGGTGTTGTGTGCTCAGCGGGACCCTGGAGGAGCTCCCGGCTGGGTGTCTGCAGGGCAGAGGGGCAGGGGACATCAGCTTCCTGTCTCTGGGCTGATCTGCCTGCGGGAACTCTACATCCTTATGGCGATGACCTGGGTGCCTAGCAGATCTTGCTGGGTAGATTGGAAAAGTGACAGTTGAAGATGGAAGATCCTTTCTTTTTTCTTCTTAAAGTAAGTCCTCCTAGGTTCGTAGTTGTATTCATTGGAGTTTTGATGTCGTTTTTTCCTGTAAGCTGCTTAAGTAATCCTTTGTAGAGCAGGTTCCTGCCTCGCACCCACTGTGTTTCCCACGGAGGGCGTGTGGCCTGCAGCACGCTGGCTTTGCTGGCTGGGAAGCAGGACAGCATGTGGCGTGTGGCGTGTCCTCTCGCTTTCTCTTGCAAGGAAGTCAGGTTTCATTCCCTGTGGAAGGTGTTAGTAGAACACTTCCCAGGACTTCCCTGGCTCCTCTCCCTGTCCGGGATACTGAATCCGCTCTTGAGGGCCCCTGAGGGTAGAGCGTTGGAATTTTGTTCTTATATCTCAGTTGGCCAGACATCCTCACTAAAGGAAATAACATTTTTCTGGGGGTGGGGGTGGGGGTGGGGCGCTGGGGGGTGGAAGGAAGGGGGTTTGCTCAAAATACTTCATGGCAACACTCCGTTCTAAGGATGCGTCTTGCTCCACGTGTCTGAGGAAAATCCCCTGTGTATTCTCACTGCTGCTCTGATGCCTGTGTCTCCGCTTGGCTTTAGCAAGAGAAGGTGCGGGATGGATGGGGTGGGCATCCTGCCTCAGACTGACCCACACCACAGCCCGAACCTCTGCCTCTTCTTTCCCTTCTCTGGCTGCCACAGAGGGAATGAAAAATGGCAGCAAGCGTAGGTGTGGAAAGCCTTGTTCTGCTGTGAAATGCTCTCGTCTGCCCAGTGTTCCCTCCTCCAAGCGTCCTTTCCCCGTGCCCTGGGTAAGTCACTGCTCTGCCCAGCTAACTTAGTTGTGACCAGACACCACGGGGCACAAGTCAGCCTGCTTGTCTCCAGTGGTGGATTAAGTCTCTATATGCTGGGCAGCTTGGAAACGCGTTAGAGGACGAAGGACAGCCCCCGGCAGGGCCATGGCTGGCAGGCGAGGTTGGTGGCATGTGAAGTTCTGGGCACCTTCACAGAATGTGTGGGCGTGGCTCTGCCTTGTCAGCACTGGGAAGAGGCAGGGAGACTGGCGCTAGAAAACACCCTCCCAGCCCAACCATAATTGTGTTGTGTTAGTCCTTTCTCTGGTTTTCACTAGTGTGGCCTTTGCGGTGGGTCAAGGCAGCTAAATAAAAAAGACACACTGTGTCCTTAGTGGGTGTAGCTCTGGGGAAGGGTGGGGCCTCTCCTGCCCTCTAGAGACATGTGGGGATGGGGAGATGTAGGGGGTGGAGAAATGTGTGGGGAGGGGTGTGGGGATGGGGAGATGTAGGGGGTGGAGAGATGTGTGGGGAGGGGTGTGGGGATGGAGAGATTTGGGGTGGAGAGATGTGGGGGGAGGGGTGTGGGGGCGGATGGAGAGATGTGGGGGTGGAGAGATGTGGGGGGAGGGGTGTGGGGGCGGATGGAGAGATGTAGGGGGTGGAGAGATGTGGGGGGAGGGGTGTGGGGGCGGATGGAGAGATGTGGGGGTGGAGTGATGTTTGGGGGAGGGGTGTGGGGATGGAGAGATTTGGGGGTGGAGCGATGTGGGGGGAGGGGGGTGGGGGGATGGAGAGATTTGGGGTGGAGAGATGTGGGGGGAGGGGTGTGGGGGTGGATGGAGAGATGTGGGGTGGAAGATGTGGGGAGGGGTGTGGGGGTGGATGGAGAGATGTGGGGGTGGAGAGATGTGGGGGGAGGGGTGTGGGGATGGGGAGCCTGTAGGGGGTGGAGAAGATGTGGGTGGGGGGGATGGTGTGGGGGCGATGGAGAGGATGTGGGGGTGGAGTATGTTTGGGGGAGGGGTGTGGGATGGAGGAGTTTGTTTGTTGGGTGGGGGTGGAGCGATGTGGGGGGAGGGGGGTGGGGGGATGGAGAGATTTGGGGGTGGAGAGATGTGGGGGGAGGGGGGTGGGGGGATGGAGAGATGTGGGGGTGGAGAGATGTGGGGGGAGGGGTGTGGGGGTGGATGGAGAGATGTGGGGGTGGAGAGATGTGGGGGGGAGGAGTGTGGGGATGGAGAGATTTGGGGGTGGAGAGATGTGGGGGAGGAGTGTGGGGATGGAGAGATTTGGGGGTGGAGAGATGTGGGGGGAGGGGTGTGGGGGCGGATGGAGAGATGTGGGGGTGGAGGGATGTGGCAGCTGCACTATCAGGGCAGGAACCTCTTTCTGCTCAGGGCCATGTGGGTACTATCACACCACTCTGGGGCCACACAGGATGATCAACTTCAGAATTGGCCGCTGCATTTGGTCAGACATGTAATTAGCTCCCCTTGATGCCGGGGCAGGGCCAGACCAAAGGATTTCACAGGCCTTAGCCCCCAGGCAGATATTCCTATCCCTGATAGATATTCAGTGTGTTCTTGTTTCTGTTTTATTTGGTGGCATTTTGAATTTTCTTTTATTTTTAACTAAACATGTGAGACTTGAGCTTAATTGAACTTCCAAGCCAACTCTACAAGCACCCTTAGTGCAATATCTGGAAAGATGCTCTGCAGGTTCTTGGGTTCGGTGGCCATGCGGATTTAACAGTCTGCAAAGGGGGGGCATAAAGAGGGAGGGCAGGCTCTGGGCCTGGATAGGGGGAGAAGTTCCCAAGTAAACCCGAGTGTGTCCTCGGGCTGTTCTCTGGGCTGGTTTGGGCAGGAGAGGAGCTTGTGTTTTCACATAACAGACTTGTCAGGTTTCCCTCGGCTCCCAGGACAAGTCAGACACTCCACAGTTCTCCACAGGGACAAGCACCACGTCCCACCTACCCTGCCGCCATCCTTCCCATCCGGCAGCACTGACTATAAACACAGCACAAATGCATGCTGTGGTGTAGGTTTGGTGATTTTGCCCCCGTGGGAGGACATGTGATTAGAACACCCCCTTTGCTGGTGCTGGAACAGCCAGCAAAGGCACAGGAGATGCTGCAGCGTCAGAGGACACTGCTGACAGGACTGCGCTCTGACAAGGGCCAGGGCACCTGTTTCTCCTGCACGCAGGCCCGGCTGCTGGGAGCTCTCCCAAGTTCAGCTGCCCAACGCGTCGGCTCCAGATCAGACCACAATTTTAACGTTTCACGAACTTCCACCCCTAATTTACTAAACAAGTTCTCACTCAAAGCGATCCTTTGTTCTAGTGCCAATATGTCATGGTCGACATTGATTTGGCGTTAGCCTTGCTGTCCGTGTGCGGCCACCGTGCCCGGGGATGGATCCGCTCTGCGGGCTGCACTCGGCAGGCTCTGCAAGGACTGCGGGGTGTCTCTCTCTGGTGTCTGTCACACAGGCAGGCTCGGGGGGCTGCACTGCCCGTGGTGCCCCGCTGCAGGAGCCAGTGCACCCTGTTTGCTCCCAGATCCACAGGTTCCCACATGGCACCTGGCAGGCACCTGCAGTGGTTCCTTCCTGGATGAAGGGGGACTGAGTGAGCGCTCTCCACTGGATCATTTAGAGTCTTAGACACTCGTCCTGCAGGGCCCACGGGGCTGCCCCTGCTCATGTTTCTGAGACATTAGGGAGGCTGGCTTACCACAGTTACACTGAGGCATGTCCTTTGATGTGGAAGGGCAGAGGCATTACTTTGTGTGCATGGGATTTTACATCCGTGGAAGACATGCTTCACTGGGCACGAGAAGGAAGATGCTTATGCTGGTGACAATAGGGAGCTAAGCTCAGTAACTGAATCGCTTAGTGGTCCCTGATAACGACATTACCCTCCCCCCCCCCCCCCGTGTCCACCGCTTACCCTTCCCCAACCAGTGAGCATTGCTTAGGGAAGTCAGGAGAGTGGCCTGCCCTCCTGCCCTTCCCTCAGCCCACATGGACAGGGACACTCTGGGGCACTGGACTCCAGTGGACTCCACTGGTGGACTCACTGTGAGTGACCAGTGGAGGACATTATCCATAATATTAGCATACACTCGCATCTATCTCTATTAGCAGGGCTCTGGGACTGTGTTAGTGAGGGTAGAAAGCGTCACATGTGCAGTGACATGAGTATTGGGAAAGCTTCTTTCTTTGACTAGTGTATAGGTTCCTGTCTGTGGACAGCTTAGCTCCTCTGAGCCATTCAGTGACCGAGGCTAATGGTGGCTGTGACACTGTCTACAGAAGCTTCTGGAGTCTTCTGGCCATACAGGTCCCACCACCTGCACAAGACGAGCAGCCTGCTTTTTGGGCCCACATCACCTCTGCTCACATTGGAAAGGACTTGGTCACCTGGCCCAGCTGGCTGCAGGGAAGGCTGGGACATGCTGAGGAGCAGGCCAGCCCCTGCAGGTGCGTGGGGAAGGGGATTGTGACTTAGGGGACAGTCAGCAGTCTCTTCGACTTCAGGCTTTTCCTGACCCATTAGCTGTCCACCAGCTTTATTTTGCAAAGTCCCACCATTGACCTTGGACTTAAACAGTAACTAATGTGATCTATGATGATCATTGACCCCATTAGTTTCTTTGGGCTCAAATTATTTATAAAGATGATTGTGATAACTGGTTAGAGCATCTGGCTCACCTCTTTCTAGTGAATATCAAGTCCTTTGTACACACACATTGTTACCTTTGAAATCTCATTGTAAATCTGACAAATACCCATTATTTTATGACACTTGAGCATTTCATTTCTTCCCACAGTTTTGTTTCTGAGAAGCAGAGATATTGTGATAGATTTGCAATCCCTTTTCCGTCATCTGGAAAGATATTCTACTTACTGTTGGTATGCTAATCATTATTCAGGAAAACCCATCAAGCACAATCACCATTGTCTGCAAATATTATTGTATAGTGTATACAGATGGTCACTGTCTATTACAAAATTAGGTTTCAACTCAGGATCTTTGTTCAAGAATAGGCCGAAACCGGTTTGGCTCAGTGGTAGAGCGTCGGTCTGCGGACTGAAAGGTCCCAGGTTCGGTTCCAGTCAAGGGCATGTACCTTGGTTGCGGGCACATCCCCGGTAGGGGGTGTGCAAGAGGCAGCTGGTCGATGTTTCTCTCTCATTGACGTTTCTAGCTCTCTATCTCTCTCCTTTCCTCTCTGTAAAAAATCAATAAAATATATATTTTTTTAAAAATCAATAAAATATTTAAAAAAAAAAAAAAAAGAATAGTTTTTGAGTTGACATGAGAAATTGTTGTCAATAGCATTGCTTTTTGGCTTTTCTAGTAAAATTCATGCAAGAGTAAGCCTTCCCCCGGCTACCAGCACAGGCTTCCCTCTGGCACCAGGGGCCCAGGCTTCCCTCCAGTCTCCAGCAGGCACCTGGGACCTGGGCTCCCTCGCAGCCCCGGCTTTGTCTGGAAGGTCGTCTGGAAGGACGACAGGAAAGATGTCTGGAAAGATGTCCGGTCTAATTATGCTTCTATTATTATAGATTTCCTGCAAGGATCTTTCCTACTTCGGTTAGATTTCAGAGATAGTGTCTGGTTTTTCTGCTCATGTTGTTCAGCCATCTCGTCTGCTTTGGGATGAAAAATGCCCAGATCTCAGAGACATTTAATCCTGTGTTGAGGTGGCTCTGGTCTCCTCTGTTCCTTCGATGCAAGGAAGGGATTGTCAGAGTCTGGCTGTGCCGTAAATGCTGTGTTCAGACGGGGTTTTGATGACAGTCATCTGGCTCTCAAAGCATTAGCACAACCGGGCGGTTTGGTTTTGTGCTGACACAAATCACCTTGAGTTTTGTTTTATTTTTGGTGAGAGAGGGGCAAGAAATGTCAGCTGTGATCTGAGCAGGATCGATATATGGTCTGTATTTTATGTAAGAGGGTAGTTTCGTTTTAAATACGAATCTTGTTGCTCTAGTATTGATACAATAGTAGACATTTCTGAAGTGTTTTCTGAGTATGACTTACTGTAAGTTTATAGTCCTGAGATTTCTGCTACACTGAGGCACCTGTTAATGTTTATTTCAGCAGCATTTTCATATAGCATCCTGCCCCAGTGATCAAGACACGAGATTCCGTGCATACTGCTTGCTAAGTGAGGGGGAGAAAAGCACAGCTATGGAGTGATGATATTAATCTGTTTTCAGTGCATTGGGAATGTGCCTAATGTCTAAGGCATATTTAATTGAGGTTTTTAAGAAGTAGAGCCCCTGAGACATAAATGACATAGCACTGGAACAAGAAACAAGTCGTGTGTGTTTCCTGATGGTTATCCCGTGGCCACCTCACCCGGCTCACCCGCAGCATCTCACTCGCCTGTCGCTTCCTCTCACATCCCACCATCCTGCTCCTCTGTCTGCATCGCTGTCCTCCGTGCTGGCCCACGCTTCCTGCAGGCTGGGGGCGCGCTCGGTCCCAGCCTGCCTGGCACAGCTGCGCAGCCAATGGCTGGTGCGTGAATTCCAGCAGGAACACGTGTCTTCAGCTAGGAAACCTTATCCCCGTGTCAGTAAGTGGGAACGAATCCAAAGACTCTCCCTCAAAGTCTGTTCTCTCTTTAGGGAATTTTTGTTGCCCTTCTCTGCCCATCTGATGACTTCATCTTTCCTTAAAAATCAAGGAAAGATACAGCGGTAGGTTGGTCAAAATGATAAAGCCGTTTCTTCATTCACCTCCTTGAGAAAACAGAAGCTTCTCATGAGAAAGGGGGATATTCTCCCAGGATGGGTCTGACTCCCAGTCAGCCCCTTGCTCCCTCACAGAGCCTCATGACTCATCCGTGAACCCGGAGTGGGAGGACCGAGCAGGGGCCTCAGCCCAGCGCTGGTATGTAGTCAGCTCCCAACAAGCACTAGCCATGAAGGTGGTGAATATTAGGGTTTGTTCATTTCCTCAGCAATCTTCCTTGATTAAATACTTGAAATTCCTGTTGCTGGTTTATTGCTGTTGTTTTACTTCCTCATGATCTTGAGTGGAACTGCTCTCACCAGTGCTGCTCCGCGTCCCTCTGCGGGTGCTGGGAAGGGCTGTGGGAGGCTGGGCGAAGGCAGTGCTGCCTGGCGTGGGAAGCAGGATGCAGGACATCGCTCTCTTCCTGCTCTGCGGGGAGGTCACACCGCAAATGGGTTGAGCTGTGTGAAGTGGCGTTTGTTTGTTTTTCCCATGTATAACGCATGTACCCGATGGAGTCACTGCTGCAGGACAGCTTTAAAAGCTTGCTCTCAGCGCAGAGAAATGATAAGAGGCCACAGCCTGTGGGTTACCTGCAGGCTCGGTGCTCTTTTTTTCTTAGTTTAAAGTGTGGATTTCTGTGTCAGAGAACAGGATGTGTGTTAGGGACTGTCCCCCTTTAATTGCAGAGAATACTCTTTATTCTCTCCGTGATCTAGTGATGTGTGCACCACCGCCTCACTTACCTGGAGGGCGTGAACCGATGACCTCGCTGTCTGAGCACAGCTGAGGGTAGAGAGTAACCGGAAAGGCCTGTGGCACTGCCATAAAAGATGTCAAAAGTATTTGCATTAACATTGGTGCAGATTACTCAAAGAATGCCCCTGTTTCACCAAGACCGAGATTCCATCAAGTCTATAATCCTATAGAACTTAGATAAAATCTTACCGATCTTATTGACCCCCTCTCCAGGCTCCACACCTCGAAGCCAGATTTGGGGTTCAAGAAGCGCTGGATGGGGGGTGGTGCCAGCCACAGGCAGCCTCAGGGGCAGGGCAAGCTCCTTGGTAACCTGAGCAAGACGCCCTGCGGCCTGCATCAGCCGCAAAGGTGACGCTTTATTTCCTCTGTTTGAGAGGACAGGGACCATATAAACTTTTGGGACATTGTCATCAGCATAATTTAAGTAAGAAGGAAGCTTCCTGATGATGGCAGGTGAACTGGGAAGTCCCTTTTCTCTGGCATTCTCCGCCAGGCGTGGAGTTCCTGGGGCAGAACGCTTGGCCTTGTGATTTTGGTTAAGTTTCCTCTTTGCCTTTCATGATGGTGTATATATGATCCTCCCCTACCTTGTTTTTCCACCTAAAAGAATGTAATATAAACATTTAGGGATAGCAGAGAAACTGAAAGTGGCTTGAGTATCAAATTTACCAAAATTTGTGTTGTTGTTTTTTGTTTTTGTTTTTTCGTTTTGAGCATTCCATCCTGCATTAACTCTCTCACCCAAATACTCAACAATAACAACAGCCGCATGAAAACAATAATATGGGCATCTGCCTCCCGTCCGAGCTGGAGATGAGGGGTGACTGTCCTGAGCACCTCTAGGCAGGGCAGCGCCATGCCTGGCACCCGGAAAGTGCCGGACGATGGGGTGTGACAGGAAGTGCCAGGCAGGGGCCGTGCTGCAGGTGAGCAGGATAAGGTGGCAACTGGATCAGAAAACACACTTGGTTTGTTTCTTGCTCCCATGAAACTTAAAGTTAGAGCAGCAATTGTTTGAGGTAGACGCTGTTTTATCCCATTTTCAGATGAGGATGTGAAGGTTCAGGGATGCTGAGGGCTTGCCTCCAGCCATGCTGTCAGGAGGAGCCAGAGTTGCAGTCCATGTTGCCAGCTCTGTATTCACTGTAAGGCTCACTGCTCGGCTTCAAGAGAAACTTGGTATTTTACTGTCCCTGCCATTTTAATGCTCCATGGCTTAAAAGAACTGAGCTCCTAATTGACAAAAATAAGAAGAAAAAAAAGTCCTGACTAAATGTGCTATTAAACTTCTCTGGTTGATTGAATTGACATAACTGCCTAGCTCATAGAAAACGAAATCAACTGAAAAAAAGCACTGATATTTCATGCCCCTCCCGCCCCAATTCATCTGCTCTTTTATTTTCTTTTTCTCTTTGACAGAATTCTTGGATTGTATACTGAAAGCCCATGGGTTAAAGCTAATCTATGTTTAAAATTATGCATTGACAATCTTTCTTTTGGTTTTTCTTTTTTCACATTTTTAGAAGGTTGACAACTTTAAAAGAAATGGCACATTCCTTTAACCCCAAGAATATTTTATTTAAACTTAGTTACTGGTTTGGAGAAAGAATAAACAGAACTTTCAATTAAATGTTCCCATGTCACAGAAGAATGAATGGGTAGTGATATGATTTATAGCTGGTATGAGAATAAAGAAGATAAAAGAAAATAGAAACCCAAAATTATTGGTTTCAGCAGAGCATTTCTGATTTAATTCTAAATTGTGAATAAGGTTTACGCCTTGCTTAAATGCTTCTTGCCAGGTTTTAGAAGCAAATATCTACCTTTTATGTAACATGTAGCTTAATTTGATGTTCATTGTTTATGTAGATAATTTAAAGTGAAGAGAGGCCCTTTAAGAGGAACTTATTTATATCTGGAGCAATGCTTTAATAAATATTTGTTGATTAAATAAATAGATGAGTGAATGAATTTCATTCAAAGGTACCCATGTTTCCCCGAAAATAAGACATCCTCCGAAAATAAGACATAGTGCATGGAAAGATAAGACATCCCCTGAAAATAAAACCTAGCACAACTTTGGGAGAAAAAAATTAATATAAGACACTGTCTTATTTTTGGGGAAACAGGGTAATGTATTAGCATTTATGTATTATCACTCATGCTCTGTGTACCAGTTATGTTTTATGAAAGTTAGTGGTAAAAGGAATAAAGCATACTACAAAAAAGTTTTTAGTGCCATGGACAGCTGTACCTTGCTACAAGAAAACCGAAATAGGAAAAGTAAAATAAGTTATTTCGGTAAAGACTTCACTCTAGGATTATAATTTTCCATAGGGGCCCCAAAAGCCAGCTTTGTACTAAATGAAAATTATCTTTCATGGTCTTCATTTAAATGCTTCTAGATATATTTAGTGAATGAAAAAAGATTTAGAATTAATAATGGTTTGATTTCTGTATGTACAAATCTACCTACTGCTGTCTCTGACTTCTTTTTCTGAGGTCTGAACTTCAACCATGGGTTTCCAAAATACTCCTTCTGGAAAAGTGGTAGATTTCTTGATCTGATAGGAAAATGCTTTGCTCCAGAATATTGAAATCTTCTTATCTTCTTCTATTGTAATATTTATAAGTTTCACCTATTAAGGACAAAAACCTTTGATAAGTAAAAACAAACACACACATATATACATACTTTGTGTCTTTTACAGTAATCATTTTAGATCACACGGACTTATTTCATTGAGGCTGCTTTGAACAAAATCATTTTTCTCTTTCTCCTTATGAACTTTATTTGAGTTAGGAATAGCACATTCTCCTTTGTTGGGATAATTTGATTTATTTGGAAATAGCCCACAGTCATTTGGAATCATGTTATGAAGGTGGACATTGGGCTCTGTTCAAGATGCCAGCATAGGTAAATGTGACACTCACATCCTCTCACAACCATATCAAAATTAATAGTAAACTACAGGAAAACCATTATTCACAACTGCCTGAAATCTAGCTGAAAATAAATCTTATAATTAAGATTATAAAGAAAAAGCCACAAGGAGCCTGGTAGGAGGGGCAGAGACCCAAATAGGGAAGGTCTCATACCCACATTTGGTGGTTAAAATTTGGGAGGGGTATCTCAGATGCAGAATTTCCTGCTGAAGAGCAAGGAGTCTCAGCCCCACACCAGGCTCCCAGCCCAGGGTTCCAGTGCCAGGAAGAGAAGGCCTCATTAACATAAACTGTGAAAGCCAGTGGGCGATGTGATTGAGTGAGATGGAGTCTCCTGGAGACCCAGGCAGTACCCCTTTAGGGCCTGAGCACAGATTTACTCACTTCCTCTGAGCTCAAGCATTGGGGCAATAGGTCAAAAGGCTCCAGTGACATATGGAGAGAAACTGGAGGGGAAGCTTTCTCCCAGACAGAAGTTCTGGCAGAGGCCATTGTTCCTTTGCTGAGCCCTCTTCCCACAGATCCAGTTAGTGGGCATTGTCTGAAAAAGCCTTTTCCATACAAATGGCCTGTCTTGGCTTATACTTCAGATTTTCCTAAAATTTTTCAAACAAGCCCCATACTTCTTGAACTTAGGGGGGAAGAGTAGAGGAACTTAGTTAGAACTTCAACAAAGAGAAACATACAAAGGGAAATATAAAATATAAAAAAGAACCAGTCATAAATGAAGAATACATTAAATGAAATGAAGAATATATTCCAGGGGATCCACAGTGGAATAGATGAGGCAAAGAACTGAATCAAAGATTTGGAAGAAAAGGAAGCAGAAAACACCCAATCAGAACAGCAAAAAGAAAAAAGAATCCCCCCCTCCCCCCGCAAAAAAAAAAAAAAAAAAAAAAATGAGGATAGTTTAAGGAGCCTCTGGGACAATTTCAAGTATACCAACATTCACATTATTGGGGTGCTGGAAGGAGAAGAGAGACAGCCAGAAATTGAAAACCCATTTGAAAATATAATGACAGAACACTTTTCTAACCTGTTAAGGAAATAGCCCCAAACAAGTTGAACCCAAAGAGGCCCCACACCAAAATACATCAAAATTAACACAAAGAGAGGATCTTGAAAGCAGCAAGAGAAGCAGTCAGTTACCTACAAAGGAGCTCCCATAGACTGTCCACTGATTTCTCAACAGAAACTTTGCAGGTCAGAAGGGAGTAGCAAGAAATATTCAAAGTGATAAGAAAAACAAGGACCTAAACCAAGATTAATGTATCTAACAAAGCTGTCATTAGAATCAAAGGACAGATACAGAGCTTCCCAGATAAGAAAAGGCTAAAGGAGTTCATCACCACCAAACTTGTGTTACATGAAATATTAAAGGGTCTTCTTTAAGAAGAAGAAGAAAAAAAGGATAAAGAATATGAATAATAAAATGTCAATATATACATATCTATCAACATATACTTTCAATACAAAAGGATTAAATGCTCTATCAAAAGACATAGGGTGGCTGAATGGATAAGAAAAGAAAGCACATTGACCTTTCCATACGCTGCCTATCAGAAACCCACTTCAGATCAAAAGACATACTGAAACTGAAAATAAAGGGGTGGGAAAAGATAGTTCATGCAAATGAAAACAACAATAAAACAACCTGGGGTAACAATACTTACACCAGACAAAATAAACTTTAAAACAAAGACTAACAAGAGACTAAGAAGGACCCAGCACATCTGGCTATCTATCTAAAGACACCACAACACTAAATTGAAAAGACAGATACATCCATATGTTCATTATTTAAACCTAGGGGCCCAGTGCACTAATTTGTGTACCTTGAAAGAAACTGTGGGCTGCGAGGCTCCCGTGCGCACAGGGGCGGGTCTTGGCCCATCCTCTGCGCCCCCACCTGGCCCCTTCTGCCACGGCCCCCAGTCCTCTCTCTGCCAGCAGCCCTGCTCCTGCTGCCACTACTCCCACACGCTATTGGCACTGGCCCCAAATGTACGCCATCAACGGGTACTAGCGGGCCTGGCGCCATCAGCGAGTATGAGTGGCAGCTGCTACCCCAATTGCCCCTCAGGAACAGGAGGAGGTGGAGAAGCCCCCAGGGGCAATCAGGGCCAGCAGCCACCACTCACACATACTGAATGTGTCGAACAATAGGAGCTGGCACCAGGTACTGGCAGGGGGTGTGAGTGGGGCCAGCGTTGGCAGCAGATGTGAGCACCAGACAGGAATGCAGCGTGTGGGAGTGAAGAATTTTCAGTGACCACCAGAGGCTCACCCCGATGACATTGACTGTGCCCTGCCTTGGTCTGGTGCCCCAGCTCACCTGCTCTACCATCCCGCCGCAGCCGATGCCCACCATATTCCGCGTGAACCCTTTGGTGGTCAGTGCACATCATAGTGACTGGTTGTTCCATTGTTCTGTCATTCAGTCTATTTGCATAATAGGGTTTTATATATTTAGTTAGCTAAAGTATGGAAGCAACTTAAGTGTCCATCGTTAGATGAATGGGTAAAAAAGAAGTAATTTTATAAATCTATATAATAAAAGGCTATGCCAATTGTCCCCTTGACCAGGAGTTTGACCAGGGGGTGAGGCCAGCCGGCCAACTGCCTATAACCCCTCTCCCTGGCTGGCCCTGCCCCCGATTGGCTCCCCAATCCTTCCCATCAGGGTAGGCAGGCCTGACCCCACTTGTGCATGAATATATGCACCAGGCCTCTGGTATATATAATGGAATATGACTCAGCTATAAAAATGAATGAAATCTTGCCATCTAAAACAACATGGATGGATTTAGATGGTATTGTGCTGACTAAAATCAGAGAAAGACAAATGCCATACCATTTTCCTTATATGTGGGATTTAAAGTACAAAATAAATGAACAAATAGAACAGAAAGAGACTCATACAGAGAACACTAGAGGCCAGGGGCTGGGACACTGGATGAGGGGATTGAGAAGTACAAATGAGTGATTACAGAATAGTTACGGGGTTGTAAAGTACAGCATAGGAAATATAATCAACAATGTTCTAATAACTATGTCTCGTGTCTGATGAGTACTAGATTTGTTGGAATGATCACTTCACAAGTTAGAGAAATGTCTAATAACTGGGTTGTACATCTGAAATATAATATTGTATGTCACCTGTAATTGAAAAAAAAATAGTTTTTAAAAAAGTAGACATTTGTGGCTTAAAAACAGGAGAGAGCCAGGGTCTGACTGTAACACACCAGGCGTAGGTGTGGCACACGGGCTGTCATGAAGGGAGGGTAAATGGTGTGATTCAGGGGGTGCCGGGCTTTTCACGGCCACGGTTTTGGAAGATAATACACACTTAAATTTTAAATCTGTGAAGCCCCCTGATTTTCCTATGAAGCTTTCTCCTCATAAATTAAAGCCTCACCATTTGCAGACGGACAGACTGATGCACAGCAGGAGGGCAGGGGGAACCGGGGTGCTTTGGGCCTCACTGGCCCTGAAGGACAGCCAGAACGGGAGGCTGCAGTCCGCCTCAGGGTGGGATGGGTGACGGGAGGAATCAGGCCTCCGTGCCATGGCGGGTTTAGTGTGGGTTTTTGCTTTGGTTTTTTGCTTTTCAGTTGCAAATCCTTTTAAAGATGTTCTTCTGACTTACTCTCTCGTGTTAATACCTTTTGCCTTTCAATTCATCTCATTGGAAACTGAAACTGGGGTTTAGCCTTCCTATCTTGTCCACCTGGGGCATTCTACCTTTTCTGGTTGTCTTTGCAATGGAAACTTATGTTTTTTAAAAACTATTTAGGGTCTAGTCATTACACATGCTTGCTTCTGCTTGAACTTTTTACCAAGCAGGCAGCACCAACCACACTATTAATGGCTTAGAGGCGTATCTTTTTAACGAATACCTCTGCCATGTGGGAAATTCAATTTGCCTTCCAGTGTGGGAATCCAGATCAACAGAAATGGAAGCATTTAAAATACATTATAAATATCTTGCAGGGAGTGTTTGACTGGCCTGAGATACTTTCTTTAGCTGTTTTGATGCGACCGCATGATGCAGCACTGACATCCTGACGGCACGCGCGCCCACCCGCTCACTCCATCGATCGCGGTCGCTGCTCCACGAGGCGCATTGATGGGCAGCTTAAACACTTCTCATTTTGAAAAGTGAAGCAGGAGTAATTAAGCGATGCATCTCCAAGTTGGACACCAGGTTCTTAGTCCCGTAATGAATAAAAAGTGCATTAACCAAATTAAAACTCTTGCATGTCTATATATTGGCTATTGATGTGTCTTTGTGAATTTCATTAGAGTATGCTGGAGTCTTGTTTATCAAAGAGCTTCCCAGAAATTTCCCTTGTATGAAAGCTTTTTGTTTACATCTGAATTGGTTAAGGGAAATAATCCTGTGACTGTTCATCTTTCTCACTAATGTGTGTAAGATAATCCTAATCTTCGGTGACTCGGAAACGTGCAGAACATCAACAGGCCTTTTCTCTCAGTTGTGCTCAGTATACGGATAAATGTTTTCTCAGATTCTGTTCTGTGTCAGTGACTTTGGGAATCTTTAAGATGGTGTGCTGCTAAAGCGAATACACATCTACGATGTCTGTTCATCTCAGCAGGGGAGGCATATGTATGTATGTGTATGTGTCTGTGTATTTCCCTCACAGATCTACCTGAAATAAAATGTTGAGGTTAAGTGATGCTTATTGCTGAAAGTTCTTCGATGCAAAGGAAAATGTGCCAGAATTGTATGTGATTGAAATTAGGTACTACACTGCCTGCAATTTTACATTGTATATTCTTTTATTTCTCTGGTAATAGAATTTGGTCAGAACTAAATATCCCGAAATGAATGACCCGTCTGTGTTCAGCTCTAACATGAGTCGCTAGTAGACCAATGAGGGCGCCCGCAGTGCCTCGCCTCTTGGGGTGTTTTAGGACTAGGCTGCTGCTCCTCCGAAAGAAAATGCAAGTCAAGATGCCGGCTGCCTATTAGCGGCAGAAAACACAAAAGGGAGGGCGCTGGTGGTGGAAGGAACTAGGTCTTAATAGAACTCTAAAAAGTCCCTCTTCCATTGTGGCCAGCCAATGCTCTATTTTTTTCTTTATCTCGTTGTGCTGTGACTCCAAGCTAGAGGAGAGAAAAGACTCTGAATAAAAAATGTGGATAAGAGGCAGAGACCAAAAGAACAAAAAAGCAAAAATTGATGAGAGGAGGCAGAGGATGGTAAACACAGAAAATGAGAAATTTCAAAGCCAGATTGGATGGATCCATGATGAAACCTGTGAGAGAGAACAGCTCTTTCTGATAACGCCTCCTGTGTTGAGGTCTGTGTACGTAAGCAGAGACCTGTCAGAGCGGGAAGGAACCCATGAGCAGGAGTCTAGAAGTCTCTGGCCTTCTTGGGGTCGGATGGCAGGGGAGGCTAGAATCAAACGTTTGTCTGTCTACACATCATCGCCATTAAGCACGTGCCAAGCAGTGACTTGGGGCTCCAAGGGATTTGGGATCTATTGTGTCTCACTTGCCCGGTTGAGTTCTCATCTCACCAGGGAAGCCTCTGTGCCTCCCGTGTCTTCCTGCGTGGGGAGACAGGCTGAGCAGACTTGGATTGTGGTACCAACTCTCAGGAGTAGTCATCCCTCCCTCTCCCTCTCTGATCAGAGACGGTAGACTGATAGGCTTCACTCCATCCTTTGCGTTAATCATTGTGCACGAAGGCAGTGATCTCATAGTATCAGACTCCACAAATAAGGACAAATGCTGACTTAGGAAAAAGACCTATAAAAATTTAATCAAGTGGAACTTTTTATTTGTTTTATTTTTTTATTGGAGTTGTGAATTTAAATATATTTGGTACCCATGTTATTAATTTTTATATGTGTATATAACAAGGGTTTACTTATCTTGGGCAGTTTTAATTCTCCGTGTGTCTGTATACCTGTTTGAAGCATGATACCCAATCAGATTATTTCTTTCTTTGATAATTCTAAGATGAAATGCATAGCAAGCGATATGTCATTTTTAGCTGTCTCTATTTAAGTTTTCTTTGAAGCCAGGAAGTTTGAACATAAGCTGTTTATGATGCCATAGTTATCTCTCTCCCTGAAGGAAGCCACATTGTATTAACTTTTGCATAGTGTATTTCTATCAAAGCATTTGATCCTTGTTTTTTGCAAGATAATCCCAAGAACTTTTTATTTTGAGAATAGAAAACCATGATGGATTTAATTCATAAAGAGAAGCTGCTGCAAGGAATGTAAATGTAAGCACTTGATAAGGTAGGATTTCCTAGTTGCTATGGCAACCTTTGGGTCATGAGCCTGAGAAAATATAAAATAAGTCCTGAAGCTGTGAAGATGATTATAAAATTTAACTGACATTCTTCATTTAGAGTTGATGGCAAACATTATTTACTTAAGTTTATCTCAAGGCAAGTGAGGATCTGTTTTTAAAAATCTGAGACTCAGATCACAAATGAATCCATGTTGCACTTGTCTAACATTATAAAGCACATGCAGCGTTTATTATTCTAAACAGTCTATTTGTACATAATATCCCTGTAGATTTGGTCACCTTCTTTTGGAAGCCAACAGTTTTTGTCTCTTGAATTCCTAATGAAAGCTGGGGGATGCAGCTGTATACATTGAGTAATTTTGCAAAAATGTGTGCGCTTTCTGTGCCAGAAAGCAGGCCTCGGGGATGGTGTGGGAAGGAGGCCTGTGTGCCTTCTTTCCAGGTTCAAATATAAATAAACTGTGCAGGGTGGACCGGTGCCAGGCAGGGATGTTAATACAGCAGTGTGTTTTCAAAATATATAACAACCCGAGATGAAAGAGGTGGGCTGGAATCTCTCGTCCAGGCTGCCCCTCTGGCCAGGGCATGGCGGGTAAAAGCCCCTTCTTTATTAGGAGAAGGGGTTGAATACAAGATGTCAGATTTCCAAATTGAAATATGGGGCTTAACTGTGCACTATGACAGTGTGAGTTTTTCTTGCTTTGCCTTTTACGGAATGCTGTTAATTTACCTTAATAACCTAGGAGACCCGTTACAGATTATCCAATCTTGCACATTTGTGAGTCTGTGGACAAACACTATAAAACTATCAGACGCCACATCAGACAAATGCAGTTTATTGCAGGAAGAAAAACAGACTGGCGTATTGAGAGGGAACACATTTTTACGACCAGATAAGTGCTTCCTTGTCGTCTGCTTGCCCGTCGGGAGTGTCAACACATTGTATGGTCTGCAGCAGCAAGTGCCTCACTGACTCTTGAGCAAAAGCACCGTTTTTTTAAAATGCAGGCACGGAAAACCTCAGTGATAGCATGCAGGCTGATACCCGGTATTGAATTTTTCCCAAATCCTTTGCCTCCTTAAAAAAACTCCTCTTCCAGCTTTGTATGCTGAACCTTTACATTAAGCAGCCACAGGATTTACGGTAATGAAGAATAAAATGCACGCTCGGCTAGCTTTTCTGCACCGCGCCCCTGTGAGCCTGAACCCGGGGTTGTTGGGGCCTCCCTTCTGGAAGAGGAGGTAGACTCCTGCCCACACACGCCGAAGTGGGCGCTGCTCCTCAAAGCCCTCTTCTCAGCTGCATTGTTTTCATGTCTTGCGGCAGAAATAGCTGCTCGCTTTCTTTTCTGTTTTCCTTGGGCATCTTGTAATTGCAGCTGCTAATGTGTCTTCCTTTCCAGCAGCACAGAGATGGCAGCCGTCCCTGCTCACACACAGCCCAGCTCCCAGCGGGACCCAGGGATGAGCTGGCGGGGCTCGATGCTCATTGACCCCTGCACTGCTCTGCCCCCTTCATCATCAGGCCATACCTGGTCTCCCAGCTTCCCCTTGGTTTTTGCCACCGGCCCACATATTCCCCCTGGTTCACAGGTAACGGTAACGTAGCAGCAGCCACAGCAGTATCAGCCACAGCGGTGATGAGCATTTTTATTTATTTTTTTGTTTTGGTTTTTTTTTTGCATAATTTAATTTTTTAAATTTTTTAAAAAAATTTTTATTTAATTTTTTAATTTTTTTAAATATTTTTCATTGATTTTTTTTGCCCCCCTCCCTCCCATACATACCCTCCCTCCCCAGAGTTTTAGGTCCATTGGTTGTACTTATATGCATGTATACAAGTCCTTGGGTTGATCCATTATCTCCCCCAGAGCATTTTTAAATGCTTAGTATGTGCTAGGCACTGTGATAAGCTCTGTGCTGTTTACTTGGGTTTGCTGAATGCTTTACCCAATATAATTTATATACGTACGTCCATGCATATTTTAAATTTTACTTTAAAAGGGTCATCTCGTGAGATTTCCATGTTATTCTTTTTGTGAGGTTCTGTAAGTTTTAACACGTATGTATGTTATCAAGCTACAGAACAGTTTCATCACGCCCAAATTCCCTCGTGTTAGGTGATAAGCATTTTGAATGCATTTGCTATTTGATTCTTATAATGTTATGGGGTATGTATCATTACCTCACTTTTTTTTACTTTTTAATTTAATTTGAATTTTTTTTGGTGAGAAAAGTGAGACTCAGAGAGATGAAGTAACTTAGTCAGGTTGTGGCCCAGACCAGGGCTTGAGCTTGTGCACACTGTGCCGCGCTGCCGCCCACAGGAGGGCTCAGCGCTGGATTGCCAGTGGGACACGAGGGTCTCCGTGTGGGTTGCATTTTGTCAAGGACCACAGGCATGTCTGTGTGATGCACTCTCAGAAGTCGTTAGCAGACTGGGGTTCTGTTGGTGTTTTCTTTTGCCTTGACTTCAGGTAGGACTGGTGAGAGGACGGAATTGACCATTCTCTCGGTTCAGCAGGGAACCATTGACCAGTCGTGCTTTTTGGACGACACTCCCCAGCCCCCGCGCCTCACCGCGGCCTGCTTATTTCCCCGCAGGCTGTCTCCTGCCGCCATGCGTAGACACCGAAGCCGGGCTTTTCCATTAGCCGTGGTCAGCTCCCAACATCCCATCTCTCTTCAGAAATAAAACCCATTTCAGTCGCTCTGGGCTCTTCTGTGAGGGCGACTCAGCTGTAGGAATAATAACCGGAATCTTTCATCCATGCTTTCACTCTAATGTGCTGATGCTCCAGTCATCCTAAATATCAATATGGAATTCTGCTTTAGACGAGGGATTCTTCTGCCATCATTCAGTGTAAATCCCCTCAAGTGCAAAAGAAACTGTGAGCAATAAAGGAAGTGCTGAGGTTCTGTCCGGAGGGGAAAAGTGGAGGGGGATGGGCAAAATGCTTTGTTCAGGGGAAAGCTAGAGCTTCTAGGTGGGGAGAGGAGGTCTCGTCCCAACAGTGTCCCCGACGAGAGTGGTACCTTACACAGAGCTTGACGAGGATGAACAGTTTGGGGACCAGAGCCTGCATGCATGCTCAGCCGTTCACGGTGGCCGTATCAGTGATGATCCTGCAGAGACTCGGAGGAGACAGCGCCCCCTAACCTCGTTTCCTTTTCCTATTTTCTTCTCATGATTTTGCTTCTCACATACCAAGTCTAGGCTGTTAAGACACATTGCGGATCAAAGTGTCACCCTTTGTACAGGTTCAGGAATATCACTGGGAAAGTTTGAAGAGTTCTTCAGGGCAGGCCGGGCCTCCTACTTGCTCCATGTGATGCCCTTGTCTGTGCTGAAGAAAGAAGATCCACCTGGCACTGGAATGACAGAAGGAAGGAAGCCAGACATCGATGGGAAGTTGTGTTTTGGGTTTTTTATCCCGTAATTTGATTCTTCTCAAAGCGGCATCCAAGAACTCCCCTCTGTCAGAAAGGCGCTCCTGGGTACAACAGATGGCAGGTCTGTTTTTTGAGGTGAAGATGTGGGCATCAAAAGGCCAAGAGCCAGTAAAAGAGTCTCTTTCTTCTATTTGTGACTATTTCTGATGAAGAGGGTAGGAATTCTGGCTATCACTTAGCTGAGGGAGCCCTGAAACTTGTCCCTAGGAATGTCATGATTGCCATCAAGCAGCTGATTGTACTGAGAGTTTATGTATCTATTTGGCTATTTTTTTAAAAAATTACTATTTAACTTCCCTATCTGTAGCCTAATTCAGGCCGGATCAACTGGAAAATCTTTTGCATTTGCCTTAACAATACAGTTAAAGTCACTAATCTGCAATCAGCCTTCAGTCAGAGAGGGAAGATGACCACATGCTAAGTGTTCTTCCCTTTTTTCTGATTTAGATTCCTGGCGTGCACTTGGTTAATGTTGAACACGGAGTCCAACAGTATGTTCCTTTCATTTTTAAGCATTGCAAATTCCAGGCAGGGCCTCCGCTCTGTCTTCAGACGAATGAGCGCCCCGATCTCGGAGACGCGGCTGCGGTCAGTGCTCCGTCACCTCCATCAGGGACCCTGATTACGGTGGGGACGGCGGCTCTGGAGGCTGAGCCCGTCTCACTCCTGCTGCTTAAGAATGGATAATGCAGTCCGGCCTTAAGACAAATAGGTCAAAGCACGAAACTGCAGGAATCCAAGAATGAATTTCAAAAATAATACAGCGGCCTAGCTCTGAGCTTCCATCTGCTGTCTGAGTATTTTCTAACTGAGAGGCAATGCCTCCTAACTGGCTCTTCCCTGACTTGATACGTGTTGGTGTCCAGGCTTGCCATTTTCACTCACTTTCAGCCCTTGTTTCCAGACCTCATTAAGCGGTATTGGTCATTGAAGGGGGAAAGGTACATACACATTGCTCACTGATTTTTGCTGCTAATGAACTCTGGAAAAAAAGTTGTTCTCCTGTGCAGCAGGAAATGATATTTTGGGGAGTATCCCCTCTGAAGATAAAGCAAGTGGCCCATTCTGGACCTGTCAAAAGGAAAAATCGATGCGGTGTTAGCTGTAGCACATGCCACCCTTGAGCATGGGGAGCGTGTGTGCGTCTCCTGTCACCTCTGCCCAGCCGGTGCCCATCAGGCAGCCAGCTGCTCTTCATGGTTCCCTCCAGTCCTGAGTTGAATTTTTTTTTTTTTTTAAGAACTATAACAGAAGCAATGTGAGTTATTGATACCTTGAAAGAGAACCCAATTCAAGATGCCCTTTACGGTTGATCATTGTTGCCTACAGGACACAGGACGCAGAGTCCTGGTGATCTCCCTCATATTAGTACCCTGAGGGGTGTGGCCTGACAGAGTTCAGGGGGCACTACCAACGGGGCTGGGATACTGTGATTTTAACGGGTGGCACAAAGGCTGCCCTCGCCCGTCAGGTGCAGAGAGAACCACGGGCACATTCTCGTTTTGCTTGTGCTCTGTGAATGCTTCTGTACTTAGCCAAAGCCACGTGACCTAATTGAAGGTGTTGGAAATGGGTTTTGTGACTGGACCGCGTAGGGAGGGACTGGGAAAACGCTGGTGTCTTAGCTGGTTTTCTGACCTGTGACTTATTCGATAAAATGCCGTATCTTTCCATTTCCTTAGCAGAGGCCCACCATGCTGGTGTGTGCAATTGGATCTCTCGGAGTTGTGCCATTAGAATTGTAATGTGATCAATGATTCATGAACATCTGGAGCCACCGTCTTTCACAAGATGAAGTGATGGCTCTGGAAGGGGAAGCTGTTAGAGAGGACCATCTGTCTCTGCGAGTGGGATTTCCGGGGGCATCACCTCTGTTCCGACCATAAAAATAGGTCTGGTGACTGCATCTCTTCCTCAGTCTGCCCTGTCCCTGCCTTCTCCTCCTCCTCTGCCTCTTCCTCTCCCAAACCCTACAGCCAGGTAATCTACAGATTCTCAGAAATGATGCCATGAATCATACCGCTTCTTCTAAACAGAACAGTGCCGTATCCTGGCATCTTGTTTGTACTCGGAAAATCAAATCCCTGCCGACACATAACAGGTGCCGGTCCTCTCTGCGAATCAGAGGAGGAACCCGAGACAAGGAGCTGAGTGGGTATCCTAACACAGAAGGTGCCATGGTTAGTGCTGAGGCTCATGCTCAACCTCCCTATGTAGATTATTCACAGCAACTGTTCCTCCCCAAGAATCCCTAACCACCTCCCGCATTCCTGTCAGCAGCTTGCAGTCAGAAAATCTGCCCTCATTTTCACTACTTGCTCTGTGGCAATGAAGGGTACTTACTAATAAGGGCCATGAGGCACACCCCAGACGCAAACGTAGTGGCATTTAGTTCTGCCATTCTTGGGGGCGGAGGGCGGGGGGTGGCGTCCATGTTAGGGCCCCTCGCCACTCTTCTAAGGAACCAAGGGTTAGTTATCCTTGGCCCCAGCGTCCTGCCTCATTGGCAGTTCACCTGCCCTTTTCATACGTATCGGCCGGTGTTTTGTTTGGCTTTTATATCTACTTCCGAGCTTACAGTTTGTGTCATGTTCTTGGCCCTTGGGGATGTTTTGGATGGCATAGGATATGCTATGGAATATATATATATATATATATATATATATATATATATATATATATATATATATATATGAGCTTCTTCATCTCGGCAGAGTCGCGGCTGCTGAAATATTTCAGAAAGAATTTTCTGTAAAGATGCATGAGCTGCCTCCTCCGCCTGCGTCGGAAGCACAACACGTATGATTTTATTTGTGGCTTAATCAGCGGGAGGAAATGCCAGGCCGCGTTGACTAGCGGGCAGCGGGCTGTCGGTGCTTGCCTTATTTCCTCTCTGAGACCCGCTGGAGATGAGAGCCGGCAGAAATGCCAAGCAGCTATCCGGGGCTCCGGCAGAGCGGCATCTCTAATGATCAGAGAAGCCTTTTCATGCCGCCGTGTTCCGGTCATGCCGCCGAGCATCTGTCTACCTGTCTGTCCACCTTTAACTGCATCATCCAGGTCTCTCTGATCCTAGACAGTTCCATCAGTGTGCCTCTGCTTTTCTCATTTCTGATCAGTTACCACAACATTTCTGCAAAAAACTAGTAAAACCAGGCGGTTTCGAATAAACTTGAACTGAACCATTTTATGAGAAGTTAATTTTCCATTGCATATCCAGTGAAGCCCTATGCTAATTCATTCTTCAAAGCCAAAAGGAGCTTGTTCTTCCTAGACTCTGCAATCTGCTAAATACTGATTTTGTTAAAAAAATAAAATAAAATAAAAATGGCCGAAGCCGGTTTGGCTCAGTGGTAGAGCATCGGTCTGCGGACTGAAGGGTCCCAGGTTCGATTACAGTCAAGGGCATGTGCATTGGTTGTGGGCACATCCCCGGTAGGGGGTGTGCAGGAGGCAGCTGGTCGATGTTTCTCTCTCATTGACGTTTCTAGCTCTCTATCTCTCTCCCTTCTCTCTAAAAAGTCAATAAAATATATTTTTTTAAAAAATGGCAGTAGGAAGTCAGGGATTTAATTCACTGATTTATTCCTTAATTTATTTGTCAAATACGAAGTAAGACATACCTATTATGTGTAGGACTGTATGTGATTCCAAGATGAGATATTGTTTCCCACTCTAAAAAGTGATGAAATATGTATAGATTAATTATAAGAGGACCATGATGTATTGATTTCAATATGAAAATACTCAGAAAGCGGCAGGACACCCCAGCGGAGAGAGGACTCACTCTGGTTGGGCCCACCGGAAGTGGTGTGATGAAAGGAGGATCTGTTAATCTGGTATTGGCAAATGGGAAGGGTTTGTGAGGTAAGGTAAACCAGTAGGAGGTATTCTAAATGGAGGATCAGATAAAACGAGGTCCGGTCACGTTGAGAGAGTGGTGTGCTGTGGGCTGGTTGACTGACACCTGCTAAGAGTAATCCTGAGAATTCTTACTGTTGGGGATTGTAGGAGGGCCTCCAGAGATTTCAGGGGGATGTTAGGAGCATTGAGTTTCCATTAGCAGAAAGCCAGAAGTCTCTGAAGACATTTTGGGAGAGGAAATAACAGAGCGTGGATCACAGAGGGGAGTACCTCAGCCGTCCAGCCAAGAGTTAGTGAGAACCCTACTCAGGGCAAACACAGCGGGGACGAGATGCGAAGACCTGCCTGATGTAGAATGTATAATACAAAGTCAGGTAATCAACGGCAAATCAGAGGTGTCGGAATGACCTGAGAGGATGCCCTTGACGGTGAGGGAGGGGCCAGGAGAAGGGCAGCTGGGCGGAGCCATGCAGTAGATCCTGTGGGACTTATGGAATGCTTTCAGCAGGAGAAATGCCCAGGACTCTGCTGTCAGTGTGAACACTGACGTGGATGAAGTGTGGTAGGGTGTTGGAGAGAGTTCAGAGTCTTCTATATGGAATTAATAGTTGAATTGTTAGCAAATTTGTGATGAAAATGCGTGTAACTAAGTTATGTTTATTAAGTAGTAAGCATTGTGTTTCATCCTATCTAATAAAGAGGAAATATGCAAATTGACTGTCATGCTGTAACAAGATGTCTGCACCCACAGTGGAGGCAGGGATTCCTTAACACAAGATGGCTGCACCCACAGTGGAGGCAGGGATTCCTTAACACAAGATGGCTGCACCCACAGCAGAGGCCGAGTTCCCATAATGAGCTTTAAGGAGCAAGCAGCAGGGACCTGAGGCTGTGTAGTGCTGGGCTGGGCAGGAGACCTCAGGCCGCACCCCCCCCACACCACCACCACCCAGCAGGGATTGACAGAGGACCTCAGGCCTCACCCGCCCACCCCAGCGCCAGGCCAGGTGACCTGAGGCCTTGACCCCCACCCGGTGGGGCTTGACGGGAGTGGAGCCAACCAGGTCTGGATCTAGCCCAATGGGGCTTGGGCTGGGTCTGGGTCTCTTGCAATTTTAAGGGTGCACCTAGGTGGGCAGGGAATTTACTCTGGTTCCCGTGGTGTGTCCCAGACTCTGACAGGAGGAAGATTTTCATATACAATCTACTAATTTTCTTTCATCTCTGACACTTTTATAGGGAAAGGGCAAATAGCAATATTAAAATATTTCCTCTAATTAATTGCCTTTTAATGTGCATGAATTTCATGCACCCGGCCACTAGCTGAGCTGATAAAATTCTGTGCAGGAGTCGGGAGCTTTATCACAAATACTTTTTGAAAGTTTTACAGTTGCCTGAGACTCCTTTCTACACTTTATTACTTACAAGGACCCTCAGAGGAATCACCACATGGATGGGCACAGATGGGGTGGGGAGGGATACAACGACTGCAAGCAGTGGCTAACGGGGACTCCCGAAGTTGAAGGGGGAGGGTGTTGAGTCAGGTGGTGCCATCTGGTAGGGTGAGGGAGCTGAGAGCAGACGAAGGAAGAAGTTGCTTCACGAAACTTGCTTCCATAGTTCAGTTATAATAAAATTGTAAGAACGGAGGTAAGGAGTGTTTGGTGAAGTATAGACCGTATTAATGAGGGAGGCTGGATCTGGGGTAGAAGTTGAGGCCTCCTCTTGGAAATGTTTGACTTGAGAGAGCAGCTCAGATTTCCTCGAGGAGCCTCCTGTAGGGGCGCTAGGAGCCCCCTGAGGCTGCATGGGAAGAGGCAGGGTGCTTTGAGTATGTTCCCAGCCACAGTCATGTGAATGCTGCCCGGGTTATTGCCTGTGCTGCCCACATACTGAGGTCTCTCCCCCTGGTTCCCCCTGAACTTTGGGCAGACGTGGGAAGCCACAGTCACCTGCAGCACCGGATTGCCACCTGTCCTTGTGCACGGCCTGAGGCGGCGGCGCCCTGAGCTTTGTTTACCTCTCAATTTCAGAGCCTGCTCCGAAAGATGATTTAGGAAGAATAGCTGGCCTGATAGTTTTGGAGAAATGGTTGCTTTTTATTCTGTTCTTATGCCTGAAATTGGGACTTGAATCAGAACATGTTGATTATTAATTGAAATCTGCAAAATTCTGGGCAGTTTCTTAGCTTAAGCAGTGTAACAGAACTAATCATAGCCAATTATAATAAATACTATTAAGCAATGATGAGACAAAACTGCTGTGGTTGTCTCGTTCAGCAATACTGACTCCAGAGTAGTCCAGTATAATGTTTATGTGTTTGAGTCAAATTAACGGTTTGAATTAGATGAGCGTGTCGGGTATAAACTTTAAGTAAAGTTAATTTTTGTCGTTTATGTAGTGTGGAATAAAGAATAAAAACCCCTATGATCTTTTTTTAAAATTGATTTTTAGAGAGCGAGAGAAAGAAATATCCATGAGGCTGCCTCCTGCATGCCCCCTACTGAGGATAGAGCCTGCAACCCAGGCTTCGAACCAGCAGCCTCGCAACCTTTTAGTGCTTGGGAGGTCACCCAACCTACTGAGCCACACTGGCCAGGGCTCCCTGAGATCTTTAAAGGATTTTGTGGGGTCTCTATAGGACAGAATAGTTATATTTAATATTTTAGCTATAAATAAGTCATATAAAATTTTGGTTTTCTGCTTATTTCCCTTTTTAATATTATTTCTTCACAATGACAGCTAATTGTGCTGCAGCATTGGGTAAATGTCAGGTATCCACTTCTCTAAAAGCAGTGAAGGAGGGTAAGCACGTTGCTCTTACAGTGTGCAAGTAGCAAGGGGGTTCTTGTCCCCTAAATTAGAATATCAATATTGATTCAACATGTACAGAAAGAAAACAGTATTTCCGACCAAATGTTAAACTTGTTTGGAGAGAGTGGAAAGAGCACTGGTGTCAGGATTTGATGAGGGTTTGCTCTCTCGCCACCCTGCTGAGCAGGCTGGCACCGTCATTTGCTGAACTCCTGCCCCGGCTCCATCCTGCTCACCTGCAAACGGACATGCTAACGTCCGTCCTGCCTCGCGCACAGCATCCTGGGAGGGTCACATGTGACCTTGGACTCCATACCCCTAAATGTGCTAAACGTGTGCAGATTATTATTATTTCAGAAGAAACGTCGTCTCTGGATTACTAATCATTACTAAATTAAAATATATTAAGCACCTGACCTGCAGTGGCTCCTGCAGAGAATTAAACTGGCCTTGTATAGGGAGGTGACCTTCGTTCATGGTAGGGAAATGGAGGCGCACAGAAATAAACTTGCTGGCTTTCTGTTTTGCACTTAAGCTAAGGTGACCAGACGTCCCTCTTTTGGCGGGACAGTCCGGTTTTTAGCAATTTGTCCCGCATCCCGCAGCATTTTAAAACAGTTCCGATTTTTGGAAATTTTTTTTAAAACCCCGAGGGACATGGGACAAATTGCTAAAAATCGAGACGTCTGGTCTCCATAACCTAAACCTTTTTCCCTGCCCGTCATTAATGACTTCATGCACTCCGTGTGAGTGACATTCAGACGGCCTAAAATGACCGCATGAAGCTACAATAGAGGATTTCCTCTGAGGATGACGGCACAGCCGTGCAGCAGGGCCTGCCTTTCCGTGTGGCCAGGACGGCCCGCAGCCGCGGTGCCTCCCCGGCGGGGAGCCTGTGTGCGGAGGCCTCCGCCTGAAGGCCTGGGCCAGGCTGTCAGCGACTGTGTACACGGAAGTGTATTACTGCCACGACAGGTCACGGCCCCTCCAGCTGCTGTTTCCGTGGGTGGCAAGACGCAAGACAGGGCCCTCGTTATCATGACGTGAGCATGTTTCTCTCCTAGTGAGGTTTCCGGATCCCTGCCAGGGCCGCTCCGAGGCCGGCACTCCTTCCGCGGCCTCCCGGAGTCCTTTTCCCAGCTGCAGGTGTCCGCCACGGTGGAAGAGCAGCATGCGACGAAATATTCATTTTTAATGTTTTTATTCACTCACTGCTCCAGATGACAGGTTTTCCAAGAGCTCTCTGACTCAGTCCCGTGTACTAAACTGTTTGTGATCATTATTAATACATATTTCTGCTCATGCCCAAGTGGCTGGGAGAGATGTGGCTGGGCATTCGGGGAAAGGGATGCTGATTTCAGGGTCCTTTCGGTGGCGTCTTCTGGAAGTGCGTAGGGATAATATCAGCACCACGCCGGCTTCCCGCGGAGGAGGCAGGCCGGCCCGGAGCGCGGGGCGCTGCTCTTTGTGAGGGAAAGGTCGGCCATGCAGGTGGGGAGCAGGGAGCCCCCTCGGCAAGGCATCAGAATGAGTCTATCTGATTTTCCGTCACTGGTGACCTTTCGAGACGCCGCTTTTAGATTGATAAGCAGGTGGATGCTTTTAGTAACCAGCGCCGAGTCGGTCTCACACAGAAAGGCTGTCTCTCAGATACAGAGACGTCGCCTCCACAAAGGGTTTTCCTGCCGAGAGAAATTCAGTGATCATATCTTATCTGTCACACGGAGAGAAAATTCACAATCACTCTGTGTTCAATTAGACAATTTTTTCCCCCCCTTTCTCGGTGCATTAATCATTTTCTGCAACGTTCACCCTCCAGTCGAGGGTTTGGAGGAAGGCCTGGGAGTGGGCACCCCTTCCGGCTGCCCTCCGGATCTCCGGCTCCCCGGATCCCCTCCCAGCACCTCCTCCCAGATCAAAGCTGCTCGGTTGCTATAGCGACCCTTCCACATGGGCCTGCCTTCTGGAAGGAGAGCAGGAGTGGGAGCCTGGAGTCCTCAGGCAGCCAAAGGTGATGTGATGGGCCGCACACCCCCTCCCCCGGCCTGGCCCACCCGAAATGTGGGTTTTTTTATGATGCCTGCAAACTCTAAACAGTCTGTGCCTGGTGTTTTAAAAGGGTGAAGTAGTTTACTTCCCACGGCCAACACACTCACATCTCTCTTCCTCTCTGCTTGTTTTCGGTTCTTAATTACACCATCCATCTTGTTTGTTCTAATTTCCTCCTTTTATTCTCCTTATCCCTTCAGCCATCCATAGTTCAAGTCCATCGGCGTCTTTTATTTTGTCAAATGCTGGTGTTTTATTGGGCTTCTGAGCTGTTTCTGTTTCTCATTTGATGTCCTGCCTGATACTAAAGTCTTCATAAAGCACCCGGGTCACACACGTCAGGCTCCCTCCCCGTCCTGTGGACAGGTTTTCATTTCCCACCGAAATCACAAGTGAGGCGAGGAACCCCACCCGCCGCAGCGCCCCTGACTCCGGGTGCGGGGTGCAGGAGCCAGCTGAGCGCCCATCCCGACAGGCCTGGGCAAGCAGGCGAAGCAAGAAGGATCCGCCGGCGAGTGCCAGCTTTCTCAGAGCAGGAGTTCTGCTCACTTAAAATGCTGTTTAAAAACGCCCCGGGGTGCATTCAGGAGTCCACGTAGAAAAATGGCCCCTTCCGGAGGTCTGGGCCTCCCAGCCGCGTGTACAGACAGCACGGCACACGCCTGGCGAGCTGGGCCAGTTGCTCCCTTCCACCCTCTTCCCCATCTGCTCACTGTCCACTCCGAGGCCCTCACTAAGACCCCTGGGCTGGGAGGTGGCCAGTGGGGCTCCGCCCTCATAGAGCTGGCATTCCAGTCACTTTGGACCTGCAGAGAGGACCCGAGAGAGGAGGCTCTGGGCCCGCCGTGCCTCCTAGAAGCCTCTGGGCCCGTAGGGCTGTGTGACTTCAAGCCAGGCAGAAGTAAGGCAGTGGCTCCCTGCTGGACAGGGCGGAGCCCGGACATCCCCGTTACCACAGAAAGTGTTACTAAGCAGAGCTGCCCATTCTTAGAGGTGGTAAGCATGTATCAGGGAGGCAGATCTTAAACAATAACACTGTCATCTCCAGAAAAGCCATATGTAAGCAAAATGAGCATCCTGCTCCTGGTAGCTGGGGGAGGGGGAGGGACGGAGGGCTGAGGCCTGTACCTCCTGGCGGAGCTGGAGAGGCAGGTCAGGATTCAGAAGCTGAGTGCCTAGCCGGCTTTTCATCCATTCCACAAACTTTTCTGAGGAGAGACCTTGTAGAGAAGTAAATAAAACCTTTTTTATCTGCAGTGAAAGGAGACCCGAGTTGAACCTTGACAGCAGGGCAGGGCAGTGAGGGCCCAGAGACAGCCCTTGGCGTCTGCCTTCCCAGGGGGTGAGGGGGAGGAGACGGGAAATGAGCGGGCTGTGTGTCTAGGGTAGGGGTGTCGAACTCAATCAGAGAAGGGGCCAAAATCTAAAATCCAGCCTAAATCGCAGGCCGAATGGTTTACTGAACAGTCATAAACTGTCATTGTGATGGAAACGCAGCGGAGTGCAGTGATGACAGCGCGGTGTGGGCCACATTGCAAGGCCTGGCGGGACGGATTTGGCCCGCGGGCCTTGTGTTTGACACATGTGGTCTAGGGGATTCCATTTGTTTTGTCTTTAATGTATTATTTTTTGGAGCAAGCTAGTTTAGAATCTAGGTTATATAGAAACAGGTTGGTGATTGTCAATTACATAAAGTATAATCAATTATAAAATTCAAGTGGCAAAACCTGGTGGTGTGTTTGGAATATTTGCTGTAAAATGTAATTTTCCCACTGGTATTCTGGAAGGGAAGGATTGTTTCTCCCGGCCACGTGTGAGTCCCCAGGAGATGAGCGGTGCTCTCACCTTGCACTCCTGCTGCCTCCCTGCTGTCTGGGGACACACCGCGCCGCCCTCCCCTCCCCAAGGGCCTTGCTTTATCGCTCTGTGTGCCTGGGACTAAGCCTGCTTCCTCCCAGACATCCATCTGCCTGCCTCCTGCATGTCCTCCAGATTCGGCTCACTGTCACCTCACACACACACACACACACACACACACACACCGCCCTCCTGACCACCCTATGTAACCACCAGCCCGCACATGGCACTTCCTGCCCCTCAGCCTGAAAGCGCTGGTCACCTGGGTATGGAGCCAGTAGAAGGCGGTTCACAGCGGTGAGTATGTGAACCAGAGCTTACTCTTGTAGTGTCTATTGATTACTGCATTATCTCCACGTGAACAGCCGTAGACCTGCTTTGCCCCACCCTGCATTGTATATCGGTGTTTCTTTAGGGTCTGACTCCCATCTTTAGGATGTAAGCCCCATGAAGATGGGGATCTGCGCTGGTTCACCGTCATGTTCCCAATGCCTAAGAAGCAGTGGCACATAGTAGGACTCAGTACGTGTATAGTGAGTGAAAACTTCTATGTTGACATCCTATAGATCGCCAAAGGAGTGGTTAGGTTAGCCATTCTTCCGATTTTTTTTTTTTTTTAATTTTGTAAAGGTTATTGAGACATGGGCCTTGGAGCAGTTGGTCATGCTCTGTAGCCACGTCTCAGAGGCCACTGCCACCCTCACTCCCAGCCAACCCCTAGGCGAGGGAGCTCTGTGCGGCCCTCAGACGCCGGGCCACGGGCATGTCCGCGTGTGTGAGCCAGCAGCATGGCATCTCAGAGGACCCCTGCGTTTCTAATTTAAATAGTGACTCTGGGCTTGCTTTCTCCTCCCTCCTCCATCGTACACTTCCACAGGATGGCAGCCACTAACAGTAAGGCAGCCCCTGCGGAGGCCTGTTCCCGCTGCCCCAGGAACCTCGTGTCCACGGGCCCTTATCCGTGTAGACTAGGGGTGTCGAACTCAATCAGAGAAGGGGCCAAAATCTAAAATCCAGCCTAAATCGTGGGCCGAATGGTTTACTGAACAGTCATAAACTGTCATTGTGATGGAAACGCAGCGGAGTGCAGTGATGACAGCGCGGTGCGGGCCACATTGCAAGGCCTGGCGGGACGGATTTGGCCCCCGGGCCTTGTGTTTGACACATGTGGTGTAGACACTTCGGGGAAACCTCGTGCAGGGTACCCGGCCCCTTCCCTTGCACAGTGAGGGGCTCTCAGCAGAGAGCACACTGGCCCTGCTTCCCTTCAGATGCCTGGCCCGCCCCGTCCAGGAGGAAGGCGGGCAGGGGTCCCACGGCAGTGGGCAGACAGGGATCTGCAGGGGACTGACTGCTCTTCTTCGGTGGGGTTTGTGAAACTGCGGAATGACTCAGCATTTGGGGGATAAAAATAACAGCTCCGAGTCGCTTTTCAATTAGGCGAATGTTCTTTGCTGAAAGGCTCTGTTGTTCTTGAAATGCGCCCCCCCTTCTGTGGCAGAGCCTCTGCCATCAGTGGTGATGTGGCAGGCAGTGCGGCCACCTCCACCCGCCTCGCCCGCTCCCGCCCTGCCCGCCAGCTCCTCCCTGCGGCTCCTCGCCAGGAAGGCAGATTGGCGGAATTGGTCCTTAATGGGGAGAAAGGTAGTTCTGTAAAGACAGGCGCTATCCGGAACCTAACAAATTGTACTATCAGAATGCGCTGTACCTGGTTAGGCTTTGTTTCAACAAGAAGTCCTAGCAGCTGGGATTGGGTTTGAACAGGCGTTTCTCTTAACATTAAGACATTATTCAGGCTGTTATTGCATAGAGCATGGCAGGGAGGGTGTGCTTCAGTGTGTGCCCATGGCCAGGCCTTGACCTTCCCTTTGCAATGCACGTGGAAGCGAGTGTTGTAGGTAAGCCGAATGCCCTGGCTTTAACAAAGAGGCCTGTCAGTGTTTAGTGGCCTAAGAAAAAGGAAACTCCCTCTGGTTTCCTTGTTTGCTTGTTTGTTTGTTTGTTTGTTTGTGGGATGTGTGTGCATGTGGGTGTTTGTGTCCGTGTGTGATTACGGGGTGGGGGGTAGGGGTGGGGGAATTACTGTATAGCGTTACATTACCTTTGCTGAATACTAATCACAGCAGGTGATACAGGTTTGTCTTACATGCAGAATAAACCTCAGTTGGTCTGGGGCTAGGAACAGGTTTAAGATTGCTAATTTTTAAAAAGCATTAGTTATGTTATGCCCAGATTTCATGATCCCCATGGACCATCAGGGAGCCGAGTCCGATGCAAAAAAAAAGAGCCTCTTATCCATGCTAGCACGGGCTCTGCCCCACTTAGTGTCAGAAGATCATGGGCTTCCACAGGCCAAGGGGTTTTATAAGGGTAGTGATGTCACTGTTTTGGCTGACCCTGATTGGTTGGGTGAGGGGCTAGAGTCCAGTTACACAAAATGGAGGATAGCTCCACCCTGCCCCACAGTACAAAATGGAATCAGGAGTTAGCCCCGCCCCGCCCTGCCCTCTCAATCACATCTAAAACACCATTCCGTTAGAACAACTGAAGAAGACCGATTGTGCTTATTACTGCCTGTGGCTTTGGAGTGTGCGCGATGCTGTCTTAGAGGCTGTAGTGACCATGTGAGGTGATGGGCGCGGTGACTGACTGGAGCCTGGTAATCCTCCCACAGCGTGTCTATCCAGCAAGCAAGCACACTGTGCACCTTTAACAAAAGCACGTGTACAACCTACGGACTGCAGTCCCTCCTTTATCCACGGTTTTGCTCTCTGCTATTATAGTGGCCTGTGTCAACTGCAGCCGAAAATATTAAATGGAACATTCCAGTAATAAGCAGTTCCCAAGTTTTAAATTGTGCATGAAGTAGTATGTTGAAGTGTTGCTCTGTCCACTCCATTGTGTGCAGGACATGAGTCACCCCTGTCCAGTGGCCTTCTGTCCTTCTGTGCTCCCCCCGCCCCTGGTTCTCAGCCCACTGTCAAGGCCCCCATGCTGTGTAAGCTCACCTCCTTTTACGTTGTAGGGGCCCCAGGCTCAGAGTTAGGATGCTGACGGTTCATATATGCTGAAGAGAAGCCGGAAAGTGTTTCCTTTAAGTGAAAAGATGAAAGTTCTCAGCTTAATAAGAAAAGAAAAAGATTGTGTGCTGAATGAGCTTGCTAAGATCTGTGGTCAGAACAAATCTTCTCCTCGTGAAATTGTGAAGAAGGAAGAAGAAATTGCTGCCAGTTTTGCTTTTGCACCTCCAGCTGCAAAAGTTGCGGCCGCAGAGCGTGGTTGGTGCCTAATGAAGACAGAAAAGGCACTAAACCTGTGGCTGGACGGCGGACAGAAGACGTGTTCTGACCGAGGGCAGCGTGTCCACTAGAAAGCGCTGAGCCTGAGAAGACTTCAGCAAGGGTCCCCGGAGCGAGTGACACTGCGCGTTTACTGCGCGCGGACGGTCACACGTTCAGGGCCAGGTGCTGCCATTACTAGAGAGACTGCCGGTGAGGAGGCTGCCTTCCCAGCAGAGAGGCTGACCAGGGTGGTTCTGGCACTGGCCCTGTGCACGAGGGGGTTGCTGTGGGCATGACTTGTGTTCGTTAGTGATACCTCAGTAAAGCTGCGGGGGAAGGAATCATGGCATTTTCTCCTCATAACAACCGTGTGTCTGGTGATTTCACAGATGAAATGGTGAGGCTCAGGGATGGCACCATCACTAAGTGAGAGCAGAGAGCCAAGGTTTCAGGGCCAGGCCGACGCTGGGGCCCCTGGAGGGAAGAGTCAGGCTGTCCCAGAGGAAGGCGGTGGCTGGAGAGCTGTGGGGTGGCGGGGAGTCGCTGAGCCGCTGGAGCTGGGCCTCAGCCACCAGGTGCCCTTGGACATTCCTTCACTCTGCCTGCCCATCTATCACAGTGAGACCCACTCTGAGTTTGGATGGAATGATAGATGTGAAGGCACCTAGCAGCCATTCAGTGAATGTTAATTTTCTCCTTTCTCCAGCCAAAAGCTAATGCTTTCCCGTATTTACACCCGTGAGCCTCTAGCGAGCTTCCAGGCTTCTGAGCTGGTGACCTTGAACAAGTTAGGAAGCTCAGTGTCCTCACGTGTAAAATGGGAATGGGAGTGCAGCTTCATTGGGCTTTGAGCACATAGGACTTAACGCATCTGTTCCCATCACAGAGAAAGTGAACGCATGTTGGATGGTATGAGCAATAATATCAGCCTTTCTCCTTTAAATTATACATCACATTAACAAGGTGTGTGTGTGTGTGTGTGTGTGTGTGTGTGTGTGTGTGTGTGTGTTTTCTGTAATGCATCTATTAAAGCACTGTAGTAAGTCTTAAAACACTTAATCTCATTTAAACATGAGTCTTTGGACTGTATAAATCAGGGGGTTGGCAGTTGGGTTTCTGATTCCTTGGCATTGACTGATCAACATTTGGTTCATTGGTGAGCATTTAAGAACCACCAGTGAGAGCATAAGAAATTAGCAATCCTTCATACTGTCAGGAAGCGTGGAGCTGGAGCTGTCAGAGGCCAAGGGCGGGAGGCTGCACGGGAAGGAGCCACGAAGCCGGCTGGGCTCTCTGTCTTCCCCGGCACTCTTGGATGGAGTCCATTTCACTAGGAAGTCAAGACTGGTCAGTTCATTTAATAGGAACAAACTTAGAAAATCCCATTAACCACTTAGACATATGGAAAATAGGAGAACAGCCCCAGCATTTGGCTCAGTGGGTAGAGTGTGGACTCACAGACTGAAGGGTCCCACGTTCAGTTCTGGTCCAGGGTACGTACCTTAGTTGCAGGTCCGATCCCCAGACCTGGTCAGGGCACATGCAGGAAGCAACCAATCAATGTGTCTCTCTCACATCAATGTTTCTCTCTCTTGTCTCCCCCCTCACTTCCACTCTCTCTAAAATCCAATGGAAAAATATCATTGGGTGATGATTAACAAAAACAAACAAAAAAAAAAAAAAAAAAAGAAAGAAAAGAAAGTTGGAGAACATTAGTTATTGAGCTAATTGCCTTTAAAAATATTAAGGCACAAACTAATACATAACCTCTGATTTCAGTATGCAGCCTAAACATGCCTTTAAATCTTTAGACAATTTTCTTTCAATAAAAATTCATCAGAATGACCATATTGATTGGATGCTAGTGTAGTGGTGAGAAGACAGGAAAAACAGCATCAGGCGTTGTGGTCAGTGACAGCCTCTAAACACATGCATGAATGTGCTTTATTCTTTTTTGAAGGCCATCTTCCTTTATGTTTTCCTAAAAACAAACAAACAAACAAACAAACAAATAAATAAATAAATAAAAAGCCACACACCTATCTGACTGACTCTAACCTTTAAGTAATTAGTAAACTGGAGCAAGGGAAGTGGCATTAAAATCCACAGAAGAAAACAGGTTGGGGGGGATGGAGCATTCTCCAGGAAGGGACTGGCTGCTTGGGCCCCGCCTGGGAGGTGAGGGGGGTGGAAATGGAGGGCTTTCTGCTGGCCGGGGGCAACATGATTGTGGTGGTGTTTAAATAACTCACACCCATTTCTGTTGGTAATAATCCAATATAATAAAAGGCTAATATGCAAATTGGCCAAACTGCTGAACAACTGGTCACTAGAATGCGCAACTGACCACCAGGGGGCACATGCTCAATGCAGGGGGGAGTGCCACTCAGCCAGAAGCTGGGCTCATTGCTGGCAAGCACAGCAGCAGTGGAGGGAGCCTCCTGAGGAGCAGGCCCAAACTGTCCGTTGGACATCCCCTGAGGGCTCCCACACTGTGAGAGGGCGCAGGCCGGGTTGAGGGACCCCTCTGAATGTACAAATCTTGTGTTTCCGGCCTCTAGTGTAATAGTGAGTCATCTCGAGGCCTTGAAGTAATGAAGCCATTTCTGGTAGTAGAAAGTTTCAAACTCCAAGTGTGACCTAAACTCCAAGTGTGACCTGTCCAACCCCAGCCGCCCGCTTTGCCTCTCTCCCTGCGCCCTGCAGTCTGTGCTGGTAAGCCCCGCCCCATTCCCCCACGAGCCCCTGCCCAGAAGACCTATTTCAGCTCAGCAATTCTATCATCCTTTAGGAGCCAGTCCAAGGCCCCACCCCCCTAAGAGCTTTCCTCCCTCTTCTTCCCTGGACAGCATTCAATTCCAGAGCCATTACTGAGTGCAAGGTGCTGGGGGCCGCCCAGAACAGGTGGGCGTGGCCTCTGCTCTCAGGACTCACAGAGCCAAGGATGCAGGGGAGGCGGGCATCCACCGCAGGGGGTAGGTGCCCAGGCAGGGGTGCAGGGTGTTATGGGAGCTCAGAGGGACACCTTCCCCAGACCCTGGCCGGTCTTCTTCCCGGATCTCACCTACCCTGAGTGTCTGGAGTGACTGTAACAGCTTCCAGGAAAACGGGTATTTGATTCCGTGCTGCCTGGCATTGTTCTCTTTCTTGTCTGCTGTCTCCCTAGCTCAGTGGTAACCCTGAGGGGAATGGCCTTTATTTTGTTTTGTTTTGTTTTGTTTTGTTTTATTTTATTCTATATGCTGCTTTTTAAAACTGTAGGGCCTTGCATACCAGTCAGTGGGCGGAAACGCAGTAAACACTTGGGCTTTACTCAGACCCTCTGCCTTCCTCTCCTCCTCCACTTGCGTAGGGTGAGCTTCCCCCGGCTGTGGTTCCCAGGGTCTGTTCACGGCAAATGGCTGCTTCGGAGCTTGTTGCCGGAGAAGTGGACTCCGGAGGCTGGCAGCACTGTCTGTGCTCCAGCCCCGGCACTGCCTTCCCTCCCCGCAGACTCTCCCGGCGCCCTGGTGTCATTAGGTCTCGGGCTTGGGCCAGACCTGCCCTGGCCTTCTGCAGGCCCCAATGCTTTCCTATTTCTGGGGCTGTTTTCCTAATGAGGGCGGAGCATAATTCAGAGGCTTAGTTTTAGAAAGTATAGTAAGCAGCGGCCCCATAAAACGTTATGATTCACAACCACTTGTTTTGTTCTCATAATGCAACCTGATCTAAAGAGCCATCCATCAAAGCTCTAAATGCTGTGCTGGTGTCGCGCGGAGAGTAATTCAGCCCCTGGGCTTGGGGGGGGGGGGGGACCACAAGGTCGGACAGAGAGGGAGAGATGGATTCACCTTTGCCTGCGTGTATGGTAAAGGCCAGTGGTTTCTAAGCTCCGTGGGAGACCCTATTTTAATCTAAACCCTGGGAGACCCTATTTTAATCTAAACTCTGGGTTATTTCTTAATTCCGCTGAGTTTTTCATTCCATTTTGTTGCCAATGTCTGATGATTCACAAGCCCTTCTTCCCTGTAAGTAATTGCCAGGCCCTGGCTGTCCCCTCATCATAGCCTCTTTGCTACCTTCGCCTGTTGAGGAAACTGGCAGATGTGAAAATTCCCTGGTAGAAACTCAAAGTGCAGCCTCCTTGGAGAGCCACCTGGTCACTGTCAGCTCCAGCCATCCCCAGGAGGAGCCTGGGGCCCTTCAAATACCAGGACTGGCCCTCACAGCGCAGGCACCAGCATTTCCCTAGAAGCCAGTGAGAACTGCTCCAGCGTGCTTTTCTCTGCTGCGTAGGAACCCACGGCGACTGCCACTCAGATTGCTGATGGGTCCTCGGTGAACCCCGGAGGCCACCTGTATTGTGACTCCTATTTGGACACTGACGTCAGGTGCCTTGTCTGGCCTCAGGTGTTTCTCTGCTCCCGTAACTAATTATCACACTGTAAGAATTATTAATGGCACTGCTATCCTGGAGGTGAGAAGGAACTGGGTTTGAATCCTGGCATAGGCACCTGCTCAGCCCTGCTCCTCGGCTGTTTTCTCATCTGCAGACTGAGGTTAACCACTGAGCCTATCCCACAGGATTACTGATCCCAGCACGAGTAACCCTTACCAAATACCACTGTAGTACTTAGCATGCAAGAATCAGCAACACCTCAATATCAGTTCTTACTTTCTTTTTAAAAAATATTATTTCAGAGAGGAAGGGAGAGGGAGAGAGAGAGAAATATCCATGATGAGAGAGAATCATTGATTGGCTGCCTCCAGCACACGCGCGCGTCCCCCTCCCCCCAATTGGGGATCAAGCCTCCAACCTGGGCATGTTCCCTTGACACGAATCGAACCCAGGATCCTTCAGTCTGCAGGCTGATGCTCTATCCACTGATCCAAACCAGCCAGGGCTAATTCTTACTTTTATTGAGTCTACCAAGAAATAATAATTTGAAGGTGAGTCCGATAAACTAGTTTCAATAACACTTTCAAGAGGATGGCTTGTGTATCTTTGATATGAGATTTCTAAGCTCTGTGGAAGCGGTTTGTAAAGCGATTCAGCGTGTGTTGTAAATAGAAGCAAGTGCACGTAAAAAATGAACCAGTTCTCTAGCCCAGTGACTAAATGTCGGGCGACGTGGTGTTTCATCTCTCAGTCAGCTATGGAATGCAGTGTAATGGCTTTAACTTTCCTTCTGCACATCAGTTGTTCAGCTGAAATGTAAACCCTTCTTTATATTAAGAAATAAGCTTGTTTCCTGTTGGAAATGGCTCTAGTTGTAGACAACTGGTGTATTTCCACTTACGGTGTACCGCGAACCGCGAACGGCGTGTTTATCAGGCGCATCTTAGACTCTCAGAGCACTAAAGGACTTCCTTGGAGAACAAGTTTCATTATTTAGCAAATGAATCTGGCAGTAGCCATTCATGAGCTTAAGTTGGATAACAAAGATTTTCAAAAGCCCCCAAACTTTGAAATAAGTTTATGCGTAATAGATAATAGGAAATTTTAACCCCTTTTAAAAATCCATTCCCCTCTGAGAGGTCAAAGTGGCATTTATCTTGGTATTCTCTTTAAGTGGAAGTCTCAAGGGAGGACATTCACTAGAGTTGAACTCTTGATGTTGACCCAATACTCCTATTTATTATTATTTGTTTTTATTGGGCGATGGTGGGCCTTCCCTATCGTTTGTGTCTGCCTCCCACTCTCTGGAGCAGGCGGTTTGACAGAACTGCGGCAGGCTCTCCTATGAGGCCCAGGCCGGAAGGGATGGATGGCTTCAACCTTTCTTCGCCCTTTTTCAGTGAGGGAAACTGATTCTATTTGGACTGGGACTGACTGGGGTGGGTTTCCCCATCTTCGGGGGAGTCCAATCCATTTGGAGTGAACATTAGGTCAAGGCCAGGGAGCCATGGCCCTCACTGTCCTCATTATTGAGCTCTTACTTCTATTCCGTGGAGGAGCTGAAATTGACAAACTGTCCAGGGCGATGCGCAGCTCCTCGCCGCGTGCTTTTTAGGAGGATGCATTAGGGATAAGTTACTTGTCATGGCGGAGCTCCTCATCATTAATCACCGAGAGGCCACATTCGCGGGAAAATCAGCAGACGTGATGATAAAGCCACATCTTGATGGGAAAGTCCCTTTTTGATGTCCTCTCGTCTGCCCGGCTGGTCAGCAGGCCGCCTGCTTCCTCCTGACGACGGCCTCACACTGCGGGCCGGAGCGTCCGAGCCAGAGCCGCCGCCCGAGGCCCGCTTTGATTTGTACACAACGTGAGCCGCTGTCTGTGCATTAGGCATGCTGCAATGTTTTCATCTTGTGAGCCTGTGGGGACTGTATTACCTTATCAGGGTGAAGTTCATTCTGTAGGACTGATAATTAATCCCCTGTTCCCTTTCTTCTCTGCCTTCTTATCGGGTGGCTACATTATATACAAATTCCGGCATTTTCATCTCTGTGCCAAAGAAAGCAATTTGGAGATGCAAGCAATAAAGAGCTTATTGTTTAAAACCCCTCTAGAAAGAAAACTGCTCAGACTCCATGTGACTGAAAAAAAGGCAATCCATTCTGTGGCCACATTTACATCTGCTCCCCAACCCAAGTGCTGAAGAGGGGACCACTGGCGGCGCCAGTAGTCCTGGTTCCCGGCAGCACCCAGAACAGGGCTCTGCTTGTTGAGATAGTCCCCTGCATTCCACACGGTGTGCCTTCTCTCTCTCTCTCTGTATACACACACACACACACACACACACACACACACACACACATACATATTGTATATAATTGATTTTTTACAGAGAGGAAGGGAGAGGGATAGAGAATTAGAAACATTGATGAGAGAGAAACATTGACCAGCTGCCTCCTGCACACCCCCTATTGGGGATGTGCCCGAAACCAAGGTACATGACCTTGATTGGAATCGAACCTGGGACCTTTCAGTCCGCAGGCTGACTCTCTATCCACTGAGCCAAACTGGTTTCTCTGTAACTTAAAGCACAGAAATGAGACAGTCTGAAGACTTACTACCCAGGACTCACATCCCTGCCTGCATAGTGAGTGCCGCACAAATCGGGGCTCGTGTGTAACTGGATTAATAAGTCAGTGTCTTGATGGTAGCGTGCAGGGGGCCAAGTCCTCCTCCTCTAGGAGCAGCTGGGCTTTGCGGAGCCTCACAGCAAGTGGGGCCCGTGCTTGTCCCAGAGTGCTGGCTGAGCAGGCTTTATTTGGGGGCAGGGGAACATGACCGCACAATTAGCTGGGTAGGAGCAGAGCATTTCGGATGTGGGAAGGAATATTGTCCTAATTAGTTTAGAAAAGGAGCAGTTTTTGCACAAAGTAGATCTTGGATCTCCTCTTGCTTAGCCTGACACTTGTCTGTTAGGTGAACTGTTTGTCTTGAGGGGTCAGCAGTGTTAAATTTGTCTGATTTCACTGGCTAACCCATTGGTTGGCATTGACTATACCCCTGCTCCATTTTTGCAGCCTTGGAATGTCGGTGTAATGACACTGTAATTAGAAATAAGTGCTAATGTGTCTGGTTTTCTGATCTGTGGGTTGTTAGACTGTCTGCCCACAGAACGCCCAGTGGGAGGTGGGTTAGGAAGGGATGACTTTCTTAGCAACTGTCCTGACCCATCCTGGGCATTTGCCTCCTTCCCAGGGATCTCTGAGGAATGACTCACTGTCATCTCGATTTAGATGGTCCCCACCTCTGCGCCTCTCTTTGCTCTGGAGCTCATTTTGAAAACGTGGAGCTTCTTGAGTGCTTTGTCTGCTCTTTCCCGCTCACGTGCCTTCTGTCTTTACTCGGGTCCCAGCCCTCCAGACTCTCTCCAGGCGGTTCCCAAGCCCCCCTCCTCGCTCCCATACCGCCATTTAGGGATTGACCAGGAAATGGCCCCTTTAGGATTCTAGAAGCCGACCTTTCCTATTTGTGGCTGTTGCACCCCCACCCTCGTGCAGGTCTCCGCCAGCTTTCTGGCAACAGTCCAGGGGCCTCTTAGCTCATCTCTGCACTTTCGTGGTCCCCACTTCCCACCCTCATCACAAATGCAGCATTCAATCCATCTCATAAACCCCTATGGAATTCTTCCTGGAGTGAGCGTGATACCGATACCTCTTTACTGCATTTCCCTGACACCCAGACCCCAACCACCTTCAATCACTTTGCAGCTTCAGAGATGGAAGGCGCTTCTTTCTCTGACAATGAGAGCCCTCCATAGTAATCACAGACTATGTCCCTCCTTCTTCCATCTTCACTTCTGCGTCTTCCTAAAATATTCATTGGGCCTTTAGCAGATCCTCCCCTGCATCCTAGTTGTAAAAAGACCTGTCTTCTCTGCCCTCCTGAATCCTGAATTGCTAGGGGACAAGTTATTTTTCTTAAGCATGCTTATGCCTACCACATGTGATTGTAATAAATGCTGACCAGCCCTAATTACAGGTAGCGTTTGCTATGTGCTAGTTGCTGCTCTAAGTGCTTTGTGCGTTTTTCTTCTATTAGCTCATGAAGCGTGTATCATTATTTTTCTATTTATAAAGAGCATGTGGAATTCAAAAAGGAAAAAAAAATGGCCCTTCTACACAACAGGGCCAGGCAAGGCTTCGTGGCGATCCACAGGGACAGAGGAAGAGGGGCTAAGCCGTGATGGTGGAAGAGGAGAACCCGGCCAGTGAAGCTGGCGTGGGAACAAGTGCTGTGCGCCAGCCAGCGGCAGGGAGGGAGCCCAGAGCTCCAGGCCGCCCCTGGCTGGCACAGCGCTTCCTGCTCCTCCTCCATCCTGTTGGCCTGCCCCCACCACGCTAAGGTCCTCGGGGGGAGGAGGAGGAGGGCTCATTTGTGTTTGCAGTTCTAGTGTTCGATGTAAAGTAGACTCACAGTCACTGTCGCTGGATGTGACTATGGAGCAAAAAGTTAAAATGTCGCAGCAGGCAGTCTTTCCTCCGTAACAGAAGCCTCCTTCCTACCAGCCGGGCGGGAGGAGCGTGAGCAGGGCTGCAGCAGGTGCAGGGGCCTCTCCCTCTCCTCTCTGCCCCTCGGGCCAGCCTGACCCAGTCATTGTATTACTTTCCCCTCTTCCTGGGGCTGGGGCGGGGGCCTGAGCCGCACTCACTCCTGGGGAGGGACTGCTTCCACGTGGACTCTGCGGCAGGCGCAGCCCCGGTGCCCTGGCACTTCATCCTTCCTGATGATGGAGGCGCTCTGCCCGCCTATGAGAGACAGCTAGGAAGCACGCTGCTCCTGGCCTGCCTCTCAGGGAGCCCCGGCTCCATGGGGCTCTGGCGGCTGAGGGCAGCGCCAGGTCAGTGCTGTGTGGTTCTCTAGGGAGCAACAACACCAGGCAGACCTGGCCGCAGCCAGAGCGTGTCCCCTGGCGGACTGCGTGGTGGCACGCGTTGCTGGTCAGCAGTATATTCTTGTCTGCTCAGGCTGGCTGCCGGCTGCCCGCTGCGAGGCACTCCCTTGCTGATAAGCCTCCCCCATTCTGTACTTTGCCTCAGGCCCCCAATTTGCTGGATGCAATCTCGTTGAGAAAACGTGGTCTTTATTAGTGTTCCGCACAGACAGTCCTTTGTCCGCTTCGGCAGAGCTGGGAGGATGCTTGGTGCAGGGAGCAGGGGGGACGCGGGAGTGGGGTTTGCAGGGCTCAGACCAGACTCTCGGGTAATGTGGGGATGAGGTGAGCAGAGAGGGTAGAAATCGCTCCTCTGTACTCAGGGAGCTTTTCGCAGCATTCCAATCAACGGCTAATTGTCAGAGAAACAGACTTGTCAATAAAAACAGAGCTGGTTTCAAACACATTAAAAAATAAAGAAATGCATATGTAACAGGCAGTTCTTACCCTCCAGATGTGTATGATGTAATGAGAACATAGGACTGATGTGTGGGGGGGTGTCCTCCAAGTCGCCGCGGGCTTGTGCGAGTTAACACATCCCTTTTCTTTTTCTCCGTGCGGACGGATGGATGCGCATATCCTGGCGTGTCTTTCTCGGCCGGCCTCCACTTAGCGCTGCCTGTGGACGGGCCGCTTTATTGGCCTAATGTATTCCACCGAGAGAGCGGGAGTGGCCGGCCACCGAGGCTGCCTTCTGCCACACGCCCGCTCGGTACCGGACGCCCACACAGGTGACTTTTTTCCGTCCTGATCCTGCTGGTGCCCGTTGTTTTAAACAGCTCCTGGATGCAGAGGGACTGCTGGGTAGCTTTCTAAGAACAAATACAAATGTGTTGTGAGTAGGAATTAAATGCCAGGGAGTCTGTAAAAAAAAATACAAATCACAGTCATTTTCATTTAAAACAGTCCTTCCATAAAGAAGTGTAGAAATGTGAAATTAATAAATACCAGCACAGGCATTAAATATTCACCGCCTGCTCCCTCCACAATGGCACCACGGCATCACTTTTTAATGACGGGTAATGATAACACCCATCAATTTTAAATAACCTGCTTCTCCTTCCCGCCTCTGAAGCCAGCGCTAGGCAAGCTTGAAATTAAATACAGGTAAAGACAACCACCAAGCTTCTGCTACCCTTGGGCATGGAAGGGACACTGTGTGTGTTTCCTGGATATTGTGTGGCTAATCAAAAAGTCAGATTAAATGGACAGAAAAAATACATCTGTTGGTGGGAAATAAGAAATGTAGACCCTTAAATAGCAAATGCACCCTTATCTCCTAATGCGTTCTTATTTGTCACCTTAGTGAGGCTCACAGAGTTCCCTTACCATAGTTCAAATGAACTCAAATACATTCTTATTCCTTCCCCCCTAAAGTCCCTCTTAGAACACCGTTAGTTGCAGCTATGTGTCACGTCTTATTGGATAAGTTACTTGCAAAATACCAGAGTAGGATCAGGGAACAAATGATTATAATGTCTTGAAATCATATGTTTCTTTTCTATCGCAGAACTGTACATACCTTTTATTTTCGGTCTTTAAGGCACACATTGGACGCTTACAGACAGGAGGGAAACAGGAAAGCATCTGTCTTCCAAGGTCCCGTTGGAAAGCAGTCTCCCAGGCTGTCTAGGGAGGAGCCACTTCAGGCCTCGTGCAGGACGTGGTGTCTGAGCTGAGCCCTTGGAGTTAAGTGGGCAGCAAAGGGCTGAGAAGGAAGCGGGGGACACGAGGTCGCCTTGAGGCACCTGACAAACCAGCTGTGAGCCCGCAGCTGTGGCAAGGCCCAGGGCACCGTGGTGCTGTGGGCGGGCCTGGTGCTGGGCATGATGCAAAGTGGGAAAGGGGTTTTTGTGGAATTGAAAGAACTGGGTTTTCCCAAGAGTATTTGGAAAATTCTCTCTTGAGCTGACTGAGAGAATGGTGCGGGACCATTTAGAGTGGCTGAATCTTGATTGAAGGGGAAGGACCCCTCAGTTCCCTCAGCGGGTAAAGACCATGCTGCTGGGTTGGGGTTCTGAGTCTAATCCCTGGGAAGGGGGTTCAGGGAGGAGCCAGGGCATGTGGGGAAGGTCAGCCAGGGACGAAAGTGGGGTGCATGTGATAAGAAGGCCCAGGTCAGGAGAGACACAGATCTGCCCTCCAGCGCAGTTGCTGTTCCTGGGAAGCTCTCTACGGGAGAAGTCCAGTGTTTGTGGATCTCTGAAGCGCCGGGCTGCAAAGGGAAGGCCTGATGGTGCAGTTAGCGGCGTGAGGGCTCTAAGCCAGGCTCTCTCCTTGGGCTCAGCTTCTGGCTCTCCCCTGCTCTGGGGGCTGTTGCTGCCTCTTCCCCCTCCCTCCCTACCCCTTTCCAGGTGTTAGGCACCAGCCCGGGAGGAAGGACGGGCTCTGACGGACCCACTGGGCCATCATTACCTGGGGCCAGTGGCAAGGTTTCACATTAACAAGTGAGACTGAAATGGGGACAGGAAAGAAGTAGACTTTTCAAAGCCCAACCATTTTGTCTTTCAAGAGACAGATCCACCTGGGCGACCACCGGGTGGACCTGGCCTGGGAAGTGGTGCCCAGAGGGGAGGCCATGAGCACAGCAGCAGCGGTGGGGTCAGGCCCTGCGTGTCCCTTTGACGGGCGAGGCTCGCACGAAGGGATTCCTAACTAAGAAGCACTGAGGCCCATGGCTGAGTGAGCAGATGAAATCAGCCCTGAAGCTCACCCACAGGAACTCACACGTGCTCTACCTGTGGAGGGGGCTGGCATCCCACACCTGCGTCCCCTTCCGAAGCGGGTGGCTGTGGTTTTCCCGGAGGAACTAGACCTCGAAGCTCCACAGAAGCATCCCGTGGCCGGGGGCGCGTCTGGAGAGCAGGTTTCCCTGAGTGGGTATGAAGATCGCCACCGTGGCAAGTGTCTCTCCCTGGGACACTTCCTGGCCGTGTGCTTTCGAAGATGGTATTGAATTTGTCACTAGCTGTGGCCATCTCCGTCTTTCTCCGGGCAATGTTTTGATAAATGCTGATGAGTTTATAACTGTGAAACGGAATGGCATTTGCAGTCTGACACACCCTACCCGCTGCATAATTATATTGCATGGCCCTGCGTGCGGAAAGGCATTTACCACTTACTTTTGTGTAAAATGACAATATAAGCCCCCAGGCCTAAATATTTTTTATTACACAAAGATAAAGACTTAATTAAAAGCCAAACACAATTTGTTTTGTATCTGGCATTCAAGGGACCGAGTGTGTGGTGAAACACGCGATGGAAATCCCGATGCTTCCAGAAACAGCATGCTGGGGCTGCTCTCCCTGCCTGGGAAACCTGGGTGAGCTCAGCCATCAGGCTGATGTCTGCTGTGACTTCTCGCCTCCCGTTTCCAGTTAAAAGAGCTATTTTGAAATTTAGCACAGAATTGAATAATGGGTTCCGTTAATGAGGAACATTTATGAGACATTTCTAGCTTTCACGTGATAGCGAAGGCCCCACCGCCACGCGGTACAGGTGCACTTTCCCCGACAGCGATGATGCTTCAGGCTTGCTGGTGTGGTCAAGCCATTTTATTTTATTTTTTACTCTTTATTTTTTTAATATATTTTATTGATTTTTTTTTACAGAGAGGAAGGGAGAGAGAGAGAGAGCTAGAAACGTCAATGAGAGAGAAACATCGACCAGCTGCCTCTTGCACACCCCCTACTGGGGATGTCCCCGCAACCAACGTACATGCCCTTGGCCGGAATCGAACCCGGGACCTTTCAGTCCACAGACTGATGCTCTACCACTGAGCCAAACCGGTTTCGGCTGTTTTTTACTCTTTATTTATTTATTTATTTATTTATTTATTTATTTATTTTTATTATGACCTCTAGCATAGAGATAACCATTTAAATTTTTAGAATGATTATGGCCAAAGACTAGGTGACTTTGTAGCAAAAAGAGTTTTGTTCTTTAGCCTTCACCTTGGAAATACAGCTCTTAGTACCTTTTCAGAATATTGACTGAGTAGACGGCTGAGAGCTTTCTGGAAAGCAGGCCTTCCGTGGTTTCTCCTCACCCTGCTGACCCACCTCCTGGTGCAGGCCTCTGACTTTCCATCAGACACACACAGTGATGTTCTTTCTTCAGGAAATAAAATGGAAGCAAAACAGGTCTCTTTTCAAGTGTTGGGTCATAGGAATGCTTTTGTTGAATGTGCATACTTCTGAAACCCTCTTAACTAAGTTATTTGCGACTACCATGAAGCTCATCCTCTGCTTCATATTTAATGTTAGATCCTGTTGAAAAATTAAGCTCCGTGGAATGCTGGAGAGTTGAAATATTTTTAATGTTAATCTCATAATGACCTAGTTGTTAATTCTAAGTGATTTTAAAATGGTGATCTGTTTTCGTCTTGTATATTAAAACACGAGCACCAGTTATTTTTATGAAACTAGATAATCCGAAACCCAAGTAAACTATTTGATATTAAGCCAGAAAATTCTGTTTATAATGAGTGTGCTCAACACACTGCTTTCCGAGCTGGGATTCAGGGGAAGAAAGGTTGCCGCTGAGTGGGATCCTTGGCTGGGAGGCTTAATAGAAATGAGAAATGCTCCGGCTACAATTAAAATGCTGGGCTGAGACTCCTGCTTGTGTCTCAGGTCAGAATTTTAATAACATCTTTGAACTACTTCCCTTTGCCTTTAACAAGATCATAGAGCAATAGTCTTTGCAAGTTCCTTAAAAAGTGTTCAACAGAAGAAGTGATGTTAAGCCAACATGTAAAATCTCCCAGAGATCCTCAGAGTTGATTGGAAGAAGGAGCAGCCATTGAGGGGGGAAGAGGGTGAGGAAGCTTGTAGGCTGGGACAGGCGGTGCCAGTGAGTGCTGAATACACACACAACTCACTGCGGCTAAGGAAAGGGGCACAGCCACATGAAATGCCACACTTCAGTGGATCTTTGGAAGCCAATCCAACCAGCTTATGGCGTGTATATACCAACTACTTTCCAAAGTTAGCCAAGAACGGTATTGGTAAAGGTCTGAAAGCTGCCCTAGAAAATGTTTAGCCTCTCTGTATTGCAGTCTCTCTTAAGAATCCTCATCTCTAAGAAGGACTTCTGACGATAGAAAGGATGCCAGCCTGTGTTCACCTGTCACGGGCCCGAATGCACAGCCGTATGGAGGTGAAAGAGCGGGCCATACCTAGCCCAAATCTTACAGGCAGAGGAACTTGGTGTAACTGAATTACTTGGCAGCGGCTGTGTCATCTTCCTGGCCCTTTGCGCCCTGGGAGGGCAGGACTGCCTGCTGTCAGATCGGGGGGGGGGGGGGGGGGGCGGGGGGGGGGGCGAGGAAAGGGGGAGGGGAAGGGGGGGGCGGGGCGGGGGGGGGGGGACGCGCACACCGGCTTCTATCCGCACCACGGCTCCCCGACGACCCTGTGGTGACGCGATCGTTTCTCACACAGGCCAATGAGCAGCTCACCTGGCCCCGCGGACAAACACGCCGCCGGCTGTGTCCAGGTGTCTGCGCTCCTCCAGGGAAGGGCTCCCGTGCTCTGCGGGCAGCTGAAGCAGCAGGGGTGTGAGGTCGATCTCACAAGGACACGTCCGCCCAGTCCTCAGTCAAGCAAACAGGGTATTAGAGAAAGTGGGAGTGTCTTGTTCTAATGCCGGGGTCAAAGTGAGGAGGACTATATTTTAAACGAAGGGATTTAATAAATCGTAGCTAGCACTTGCTGCTGACGTTTTTATTGGGAGGAGGGAGCATATTCAGGCAGATAAGAGTGCCTGTCTATCCGTTGGCAAAAGAGATGTCAACATTTGTCCGTAAAGCCTTCTGGTGAATAAACATTGAACTGGAGCTACTCCGTCAGTGATGGGTTTCACAGAGGCCACCCATCCCATTTGTGTGGATGCAGCAAGAATAAGGGGGGAGTGTTCCGGGAGAAAAGGGAGGGGCCCAGGACATATAGCAAATAGATTAATATTTATAGACATCAGCATTGGTCTCTTACCAACATTTATAACTTCAGCAGTGGCAGATTGAGGGCTGAATCCACATTTTCCCCCTCAGTAAAATAATAAATACGGCGAAGCAGCTCTCAGAACCGCCTTTATCTTGGGCATAAATCAGGACAGTTTGTGTTGCAGGAGAGACTTAAAACTTATACATATGTTGCCCTTTAGGCTACTATTCATCAAAGTGCCTGATAGGAAATCTAGACGAACGGCATTGGTTATGCGTGTGTGCGTATTCTCTTTCCGAAGGAGACAGTGGAAAGAGTGCCATCATCTTGGTCAGGCCGGCCTGCAGTGCTGCCTAAACGCAGGTCCTTTTCGGGGTGCGCTGGAGAAGGAAACAGTGGGAGCTGGCTGCTGCACGCTTCCATACAAATCCTCCTGGCCTACCCTTCCTCACACAGGCCTGATTTCCAGCAGGAAAAGCACGCGCATAACTGCTTGGCAAATGACCCTTTTTGGCGCAGTCAGATTTCTTTCTCAGATACTAGAGCAGAGAAGTTGTTCCTTAAAAGCCTCGGGAAGTCCAGAGAGATCTCCCTTTTCCTCTTGGGGCTGGCTCCTTCCCTGGTGTGTCTGGCTGGGCCTGGCTTCCACTTCAGAGAACGCATGCTGGGCTGGGGCAGGGGCTCCGGGCCAGGGGCCTTGATGGTAAGGTGTAAGGAACCTCCCAGCACTCTGCAGTTCGGAATCCGAGTGCTCGGCTTCTGTGACTGCGGGCCTGTGGCTCTGCCCTCCCTCCCCCGGGCCGCTGGCCCTGGATCACATATGGTGTGAGGAGGCACCTGCCCTGCAGAGGCCCAGGAGCGCGCACTAAGCAGTTTTCCTCCTGCATGTGGAATGCAGCTCCTGGTTTTCAAGAACAGCTAATTGGGAGCATACACCTCACTTTGCCCTTGAATGGTGTGCCTCGGAGTAGACCTGAGCACAGGGGCGGGGCCCACAGAGGCGGCCGTGCCCACCTGCCACTGGGCCACCGAGCCGTGAACCAGCTCCTCCCAGGGAAGGAAGGACAGGCTCAGGCTGTGGGCTGCTTCGGTGGCGGCCGGGGGATTCAGAGCTGGGCAGCTCTCGGCAGCCACGTGAGGTCTTCACCTGCCACACCACCTCTCGCTGGAGGAGAGTGGCCGCTGGGTTTGCAGAGCGGCCGCAGGTCAGAGGTTCCTGGTTAGCATGTGAAATGTGGCCACGCTGTGTTCGCGGCTGGAGAGTGGCTCTTAGGATTCCAGTCTGGAAGCCACGTTAAGGTGGAGAAACACTTTGAAGGGGAGCCCCGATCTGAGGCCGAAGCACTCTCCTCCTGCTGGGCAGTGCCCGGCCAGGACGCGGCAGTGTTGTCACAGTGTCCCCTGGTTCTGTGGGGAGGTGGCAGCGGGGCCTGCTGCATTCAGTGCCCGGTAGGAGTCAGGATGCCACCTCGTCGCCGTCGCCTGACTGCCTGCACGGGGCCTTGGGCCGCAGAGTGTGGGCTTCCTCCACCAGAGCCTGAAAGGGCGCTGGGTCAGCCCTGCCCACTGCCAAGGGTTGAGAGGGACCGTCCACAGGGAGGTAGAGGATGAAACGGGCAATTCCAGCGGCAGGTGGGGCTGGGCCTGCTCCGCCCTCCTCCCCTGACCTTCCCAGACCAGGCTGGCTCTGGGTTCTTTCCTCCCGCCTCCTTATCAAGCACAGACCTTACCAAGCCCCTCCCCAGCACTCCTGGCTGACTAACACTCTGAAAAGAGCTATGCGCTCAGCGAGGGAGATGGTGACTATGCTGGTAGGGATCTTGTTCTTTGCGTGAAGAGGATGGTTAGAGAACAGGCATTTATTTATTATTTTTATTTATTTGTTTTTTCATTTTTTAATATAAGTATTATATGTGTACATACCTTATCAATCCACCGGCACGCCCCAAGCTGGAATTCACATCCCTAAGTCTGCAAACATCTCAGTCCAGTGGTCAAATCAGAGCAGCTCAGGTATAAAACTTAGGAATGTCTTCTGAGGACCGGGGCTGTGTCTGAGGCGTTAGCAGCTCTGATGCAGGCCTGGCCTCTTCCCAGGCAGCTGCTGCGGGATGGATCCTGCAAGCTGTGGCTGCAAGGCCAGTGTGTGAGGGATTCCGTGTGAGCCCATCAGCACCCCTGGAGAAACAGCTCTGAGTGCAGAGAACGGAGGTGACTGTGCAGCCGGCAGCAGCAGGCCTCGGCTGTGGGAAACATCCGCTTCTCGGGCTGATGCATGTTAACCATGTATCCTCAGGAGCAAGCCATCCCGTTGGGAACAAGAGGAACCTGACTCAGTTTTGTTCCCTGGAGACTTGCGTTTAGCCCAATGACTGTCATCCATGTGGTCCTGACCTCCGAGGAGGTTGTACCTAACCTAAGGTGACCAGACGTCCCGCTTTTGGCAGGATAGTCCCGATTTTTAACAATGTGTCTCATATCCTGTGGCGTTTTTAAAAAGTCCCTATTTTTTTTTTTTTTTTTATCCAAAAATGGGGACTTTTTTAAAACGCCGCAGGACAAATTGTTAAAAATCGGGACTGTCCCGCCAAAAGCGGGATGTCTGGTCACCTTAACCCAACCCTTACTTCCCCCGCGAGCGACCTTCTCGACTAATACTTGCATCCCGCTCTGTTGCCTTGCAATCATCGTATTCATTAAAGGAACCAGGGGGTTAACCTCGGGAAGGAGGCTTTTGCCAGAGAAAGCAGTTTCGGGTTAGTGTGTGCGGTGGCCAGGGAGATGCAGCGGGCAGAGCGTGGAAGGCTGTGCAGATAACCTACATTCTGCTCGGGAATGTGTGATTCTGGCGGCTGCTAAAATCAGTGCCTGTTTGATTTATCTCCCACAATGGGATGGCATTCTCCTCTTAAGTGGCATTTCATTCGCCAGCCAGGCCCTGTAAATTTGAACGGAATATGTAAGTAAATATCCCTCCAGGAGACAGCACGCTGCCGGCCTCGTCTGAGACGGCCCAGCTTAAGAAGCAGGCTCTTGGCTTCTGGGAAAGGCTCAGCACCTGGCATGCATTTGCTTCCAAAAGGGTCGTGGGGCAGCCAGCCGGCGGGCGGAAAGTGCCTCTGGGCTGTAAGCATGGAGGGTCCCCCTCAAACAAAGCAACACGGGGCTTAGCGCTTTACCTTCACCCTCACACACTTCACCGGGCATTCGGTCCATTGGAACTCGGCTTAGAACTGCCTGGACTGGGCACGTGGCTTCCGGGCAGGGCACCGTGGCATGGAGCTTTTGTGTAGCATCTTTGTATGGCAGAGACAAAGACGGTGACTGTGTCCCATCGAGTCCCAACTAGACCGCCTCGGTGCGTAAACATTACACCAAAAGGCTGTTGGTCTGCTGCTGTGGATAGGCAGGAGACTTAAAGAGCAGGGAACAGCCAGCACCGGTTTGGCTTAGTGGAAAGAGCGTCAGCCTGCGGACTGAAGGGTCCCAGGTTCGATTCAGGTCAAGGGCATATACCTTGGTTGCGGGCACATCCCTGGTGGGGGATGTGCAGGAGGCAGCTGATGGATGTTTCTCTCTCATCGATGTTTATAACTCTCTATCCCTCTCCCTTCCTCTCTGTAAAAAATAAATAAAATATATATTTTTTTTTAAAAAAAGAAAGAACGAGGAACACCCATGATCACGGAGCAACTTGCATGCTGATTTATTCATCACATCCTTGTTAAAACCGTTTTCTCTAGTGTTGTGTACTTTTAATATTATTTTGACATTGAATTTTCATCTAATGAAAGGACAGGTTTCGGGAACTTTTTAAAACATTTATATATTCCCGTTGTTGAGGGGAGGGGGGAAATCCCTTTTTTTATTAAGATACAGAATGCATGTTTATCAAAATTCATCTCAGATTCCACTTAGAAATATAGATATCTCCTGTTTGAAAGAGCTTACTGAACTACAGAGAGTGGCAGATAGTACCGACAGAACAAAGTTATGAATGATGAAAGAGCCAGGAAACGCTTATACACTTGTGGTCGTGAATTAGCTGGTGGTAGGAGAAAGCGTGTGCTTGCTGTTGGCACAGGGCAGGCGGGGGGCCAGGAGCACAGCGGATGCCACACGGGCCCGTGCTGTGTGCTCCCAGCCTGCTCTGGCCCAGCGTGTTTGCTGGGGTGCAGCACACAGCCCAGCCTGGTGTGACTGGCGCTGGCACCAAGGTGACTCACCTCACAGGGGTCCTTGTGGGGGGCCATGGACGGAGCAGAGAGGCACAGTGAGGCAGTGCAGAGATCCAGCTGCGACCCAGGGAAACTGGGACTTCCCAAGTGCTAGTTATGGTTCCTGTTCCGTTTTGTTTCTGTGTTCCACTCTACGGGACAGTTGCCTAATCCAGGGCACAGCTCACCAACGTTATGATCATTTGAAGGACAGGAACTGATTCACTGGACCAGCTGGTGCAACCCAGGCCCTCTGCAAACCCCATAGCTGGTGCTCAGGGCACAACAGTACAGCTGGCGGAGGTCTCCCATCTACCCGCACCTGCGTATCTCCTCTGTCCCGCTGTGCTCCTCACGCTTGAGGAGATGCCAGAGTCACCCAGAAGCTTATTAAACAGCATGCCCAGTCCCATCTCTCGCGTTATAGATTCTGGAGGTATGGAAGGGGCTGGAGAATTTGCATTTCTAACAGATTTCCTTGTGATGTGAGGTGTGGTCCAGGGACCAAAATTTAAGCATTGCTGTCCTACTAATTGAGTTATATTTTTCATTGGTTTGTAAACCACCTCAAAGAGAAGGTTAGAATTCATACCAAGAGATTAGTCATGAATACACAGCTGTATGTTTTAAATGAAAGCAGCCCTGGCTGGGTGGCTCAGTTGTCCTGGATCATCATCCTTTATATCAAAGGATTGTGGGTTTGATTCCCGGTTGAGGTGCATACAGAAGGCAACCAATCAATGTTCTCTCTCCCATCAGTGTTCCTCTCTCTCTCTCTTTCTCCCCCCCCCCTCTCTGTTTCTTCACTCCCTCCCCCTTTCCATCTCTTTCAAAATCAGTAAACACCCTCTAGTGGGGATCAAAAAATAAAATGTTTACAGTATGTACTTTTTCATGTCATTTTTTTGATTGGCCCAGTGAACTGCTGGTCCCAAACACGTCTGATGAGACAGCCTGTACTTGGGAAAGCATCTGTGCTCATGGCGAAGTAGGTGTAGTCAATGATGGAGATGGAAGTTTTTTCCACAATGTTATGAAGTGATGAGTGTGGGGCATGTAAAAATGTAAGAATACCTACAGAAAAGCGTCCTCCCTCTGCTGTGGTCTCTGTGAGGAGTGACGAAAATGGAGGCGTTTAAAACCTACAGCAGCAGGGATGCATCCGCTCTGGCCTGGCCCAGGAGGCAGGAGCCAGGCACTGATCCAGGCCCTGGAGGGGGAGCAGGAACAGAGCACGCGGGCGCTTCCCCTGGAGGTTGCACTCACTTTGTGGTTTTAATAAGAAAGGAGGAAAGCTCAGTGTTGGTATTGGATTCCTGAAAACAGAGAAGCATCAGGATTCTTTTCTTTTAAAAATTGACAGAGCATTGTTCTGCAAAGACAAGCACGTGTACTCAGGAAGGGGAGGGGTGTGGCAGGTTGGAGGCCGTCTAGTATACTTTGTTTAAGTGCAAACACAGTCTAATGAACACATTAAATTTTCTTAATGCTGACTGATTTTTCATAACTAATGCAATGGTTTTGTGTACTAATTTCCTTACAAAGAGATGGAGAAATACAATTCCCTTACATCACGGCATTCCTGTTCAGTGACTCGGGTCCCCCCACCTCCTGCTTCTCCTCATTTTTAGGTGTGGAAGGGAGAATAGTAAGGGAAGTCATCACCATTATCATGTACCAGCTGGCGTTTATTGAACCCTTAGCGCCAGGCCCTAAGCACATGCATCATCACATGTAATCTTCACGTCTGTCGTCTGCACTGGCTCCTGACACATACTTCCATTTTGTAAGTAACTTCCTCGCAAGGTCACACGTTTACACAGTGAACCAGGATTTGAGCCTACAGCCATCTGTTGCCGCCATTACCACAGATGTCTTTGTACAGGTACTTCCAGGGTGTTGATGGAAAAACTGGTTCTTCTGAACCTGAATTTTGAGCAGAATGTTTTTCTGTGGTCTTGAGATAGGGTGTACTTGTTCTTGGTCACTACAACAGATGACAGAGATGGAATGACTGTTCTGGAACTAAATGTGCTGTATTAGCCCACAGCAGGGAGCCATCCTATATGATAAAAGCCTAATATACTAAGAGTCCAGTTGTCCAGTTTGTCCATTCAACCAATCAAAGCATAATATGCTAATGAAGTGCTAAGGCCGCTCAGCTGCTCACTGTGACATGCCCTGACTACCAGGGAACAGAGAGTTGACCAGTCGACCAGTTGCTATGACATGCACTGATCACCAGGGGGCAGACTCTCTGAACAGTAGGTTAGCTGCTGGGGTCTGGTAAATCAGGACTGAGCAAGATGGGCCAGACATGCCCTGGAGCTCTCTTGTGGTCCCTCCAGGCCCAAATCATACACTGGTGGGGTCCCTCAGCCTGGCCTGTGCCCTCTTGCAATCCAGGACTCCTTGGTGAATGTCAGAAAGCCAGTTTCGGCCTGATCCCACAGGCCAGGCTTTCGTGCACTGGGCCTCTAGTCTTTGAATGTTTGTCTTTTCTAATTGTGTGTTAAGTAAAGTGATTGGACAAACAGTCCTCTCCTGCCTGCTAATCTGCTGTAAATCAACCTTCAGATGTTAATAAAACAAGTCAAGATGACACAGGAAGTTCCACTTGTATTTTAAACTTCCAATTCATTGGGGGTCTCCTCCTTTAGATCTTATGTGAGTGTCCTTGGTCTTAATGCAGCTGGGAGATAAAACACAGATAAAAGAGCCATTGTCTCCAAAGAGCATTAGTAAGAGGTGGATGTTGGTCCTCATTAAGGAGTGTTTATATATGCGGGTGGAGGAGTGGAGGCAAGGTCTGCAGGGAGCACCTGACTGTTAGAATCTGACTCTATCTCATCTGCCTCCTCTGGTACAGTGCCCTCCCCACCCAGCTGCCTCCTGGTGTAACCTGGAATTAACAAAGATACATGGGCGTATATTACAGCCCATTCCTGATCTTTCCCTGTTGATGTTCTTATTTTGAAACAGTGCACTATTCCTCTCTTTATCGCTTTCTAAAATCTGTTTCTGAAAAGCTGCTCATCTTCTATCCTTGTCATCGTTGGCCTATTTCTGCTGGCCCCTGATAACTGACTTGTAAGCTCTCCCTGATTCTGTTCTGCTGGATGGGACAGTAAGAGCTCCCAGTGGCCGAGGTGGACAGTCTGAACAATATTAATAACGTAGTATTGGTTAAAAACCAAACAGTAAACGCCCAGGAGTCCATACAAATGAGTAAGTAGGAGAAAAGGGAAAGCTCTTGGGTACAAAAGTATCCGGTTAAGCAGGGAGAGCAATAAAAAGCACCACTTGAACACCATAGTAGTAATTGCTGCAGGCAAGACCCACCAGTGACTATTAAAATTAATGAGCAAATGTTTAAGGAGAAAACAGGATAGTTGCATAGCCTCAAAAGTAACCCCCCCGAAAATACTCATTAATTGCTTTGGTGGTTCTAAGATGTCCATATCTCCACAGCCTCTGATACTTCTCCCTCCCAGAGGTGGAGAATCCCTCTCTCCATGAGCATAAGCTGGACTTCAGTGACCGCGATTCTAAGGCCTGGAAAGGGAGAAGCAGTACTTTCCCTATGGAGACTCGGGGCACACATCACCCCAAGCAAGTGATCCAGGGTAACGAGCTGCTACCATGTGTCCCCTTATCTGACCGGAGGAGAAGGCACCCTTCCCTAGTATTTTTCCCCCAAATCCGTCAGCTCAGTCTAATCATGAGAAAACATCCAAAACTGAGGAACATTCTACAGACTAGCTAACCAGTGCTCCTCACACTCTCGAGGCGCTGTGGTATCATACAAGGTGCATTCTTAGTTTGATCATCATGCCATGGGTAAGTCAGGTGTCTGCATTAGGGGAAGCTGGGTGGGGAATCGATGAGAACTCTCCTGTTTGAGCAACTTTTCTGTAAGTCTTAAAGCATTTCAAAATAAAAGATTTACAAAGTGTACCTCGAATGTAAGTAAAGAGGTTATAGAATCCCTTCTTTTTAAAAAAATATATTTTATTGTTTTTTTACAGAGACGGAGAGAGATAGAGAATTAGAAACATCGTTGAGAGAGAATCATCGATCAGCTGCCTTTTGCACACCCCATTCTGGGGATGTGCCCGCAACCAAAGTGCACGCCCTTGACCGGAATCAAACCTGGGACCTTTCAATCCGCAGGCCGACGCTCTATCCACTGAGCCAAACCAGTCTTGGTGAATCCATTCTTTTATTTGCTTGTTCACTGATTCACTCCTCCGTGTATTCCTTCAGCAATGTTCACCCCCCCCCCCCCACCCCGCCAGCAGCAATGCTCAGGGCTTTGTGAACTCTTCCATGGTAGAGCTTGGCAACGCAGCCCGGTCCAGAGGAAATGCTGGGCCATCTCCTGTTTCTGTTAGAATCGCAGCCTGGTGGGGCGCGTGGCGGTTAAAGGAGGGCTGAGGGAGGACAAGTGGGTGCTATGAAAACACACCGGAGTGGCACTGACCCAGCTGTGAGAGCGGTAGGCGCTCCCTGGTCACCTTTGTGTTGTTTCATCTTTCAGTGTTTTCAGTGGGAAGGTGTACTTGTTTTTAATCCTCATCCAAGGATATGTTTCCAGAGAGAGAGGAACTGGGGGTGGGGGGAGGAGGTGGGGTGGGGGAGGAGAGAGGGAGAGGGGGGGGGGGGGAGAGAGAGAGAGAGAGAGATCCAATGGTTGCTACCCAGAGGCACCTGCCCAGGGATAGAACCTGCAGCCTATGATGTGCCCTGACTAGAAATCGAACCTGCAACCTTTTGGTGTACGGGACAACACTTCAACCAACCGAGCCACATGCATGGGGTAGGTATGTCATACTTTTTACTTCCATTTTGAGTTCTAAATCCTCTTGGATTCTAAATGCCTTAAAAGTAAGAAAAGTGTTACACTTTTTGTGTGTACTTTGGATCATAGGGAAGGCTACAGAATTTGAATGGGGTAAGAGTACTCAAATCATTTTAGGTTGGAATCTTTATTATTTTGAATTTTATTTAGCAATAAAACTATGTAGCAAAATATCTAGATGCTGGTGATTTTTAAATTGAATAATAAAAATATATTGGTCTGTATGACATTTTCAGTGTTAAAAAGATGTCCTCAAAATATGCTGAGTCCTAACTGGTTTGGCTCAGTGGGTAGAGCGTCAGCCTACAGACTCAAGGGCCCCAGGTTTGATTCTGGTCAAGGGCATGTACCTTGGTTGCGGGCACCTACCCCGAGGGGAATGTGCAGGAGGCAGCTGATAGATGTTTCTCTCTCATCAATATTTCTAACTCTCTATCCCGCTCCCTTCTTCTCTGTAAAAAAAAAAAAAAAAAAAAAAAAAAAAAAAATTAATAAAATATATCTTAAAAATATGCTGAAATCAAAGTATTTATGCAAAATGATTTTTAATTATAGCATTTTTTTAGAAAAATAAAACTTGAAAACAATCTAAATATGTAATAAGTAGATGGCTAAGTGACTTTTCTGGTTTACTTATGTGGTGTACTACCACACATTAATTATTGTATGCACACACATCCCACACTATATATGGAAAAGAGAAGGTATACAAAAATATTAGAAATAATTATCTCAGAGTTGAGGAATTTTTTTGTTTATACATTTCTGTTTCACATGTTCTTCCATGAGTATCTATAACTTTTAGGATTGAAATAAAAATTAGGCCCTAGCCGGTTTGGCTCGGTGGATAGAGCGTCAGCCTGCAAACTCAAGGATCCCAGGTTTGATTCTGGTCAAGGGCATGTACATTGGTTGTGTGCACATACCCAGTAGGGTGTGTGCAGGAGGCAGCTGATCTATCTTTCTAACTCTCTATGCCTCTCCCTCTTTGTAAAAAATCAATAAAATATATATATTTTTAAAATTAGAACATTGACAAAGATACTGATTCTTAGAAGGCGCGGCAGGAGGTCCTGGGTGCGGTGCAGAGGAGGAGCGGGTGCTCCGGGAAGTGGGGTCCTCCCAGGCAGGCACCAGCTCCCTGTGCAGCATGGACAGTCATTCCACATGACTCCCTTTCCGCCCCGTTTCTCTGTGCTGTTAGAGAATGTCTTTGGTGGCGGTGTGGGAAAATAGCGTTCATTGTAGGTGACTCCTCAGGCTTCCTCTCTCAGTGTTTAAAGAAGAGCATTTGGCCTATATAGCAAGTGGGTGAGTTCTACATACACAATCTGAAAAGGTTCTGGTAGCCTCCTTGGGAGCCTGGCTGTGCTAGCTCAGTGGATTGAGAATCGTTCCATGGACCAGGAGATCCTGGGTTCGATTCCCAGTCAGAGCACATGCCCAGGTTGCAGGCTTGATCCCCAGTTGGGGGTATGCAGAGGGCAGCTGATCAAAGATTCTCTCTCATCATTGATATTTCTATCTCTCCCTCTCCCTTCCTCTCTGAAACCAATAAAAATAAATAAATAAATAACCCACTGGGAAATCTTTGTCTCAAGATTGCTTACAAGGTGGCACACAAGCCCCGCCCCTCGTCTATCAGCGTCAGTCATTCTCTCATGGCCATTCGACCTGTTGGACCTGTTGTCGGCAACTATAGCCATTGTCACTGTGAAAGCCCAGGTCTGACCTAGGCCGTGCAGGTCACCAGACACAAGGACGGAGGCTGCTACCACACGGGAGCTCCCTGACAATGTGCTTAGGGAAGGAGACAGTTCTTAGAGTCCCAGGCCTGCCCAGTGTGCATAGTCCACTGGAGTCTGTCCCAAGACCAAGCCGGGGCTCAGTCCCTGACAGTCACACCCGGGGGAGGTGAGCCATCATCCTGAAGACGAATCTGATGTTGGAGGAGCAAGCTAACCAGTGAAGGCACCAAAGCTTGAGACAGGACTGAGCAAACGGCCCGTGCAAGGTGCAAGGTGAAATGAGGTGGAGACGCATAGAGCCAGGGGTAGGAGAGGGAGCACCCAGAAGCGTTCAGGAGATCTTGGGGTGGCGGCAAGCTTGCACACTGGGAGTGTTTGAGAACCTGTCCTGTAGCTCCACGTGGGCCTCCTGGGATGTGAGGGGCAGGCTTCTGACAGGCAGGTGGGGACCCTGGCCTGCTTTGTTCTATAGATACAGCAACTACCATTTAGTTGAGCTACAAGCATCTAAAACATTAATAAGACTCTGCTTTTCATGTTTATTTTCTTCACAATTAGGACTCTTCCTAATGAAAGGAAAAAATGAAAAGTTTAAGTGAGCCTGCCATATCTCCTTACGCTGATTTAGCCTTTGCCTCCAAAGAGCTCAAATACGCTGGTGATCTTGGCAGTGCGTGATAATAGAAGGAGTTTTAGCCGCTTGAATCAACTTCCAGTGTCCAGGACAAGGGTCAGCAGAGGTGGTTATTCTAAGTGAGCACCACAGCATTGCGTGGGCCACGTCAGAAATGGTCGTCAGATCCAAAGCCGGGCTCTGGGGCAGGCCGGAAACAAAACTGTGACCCAGCGCATCCCGGAGTTCTTGATCTGACCTGTTCTCGGGTCTGCCGTGGAGCCTGTTTGCCATGCTTTTCTTGTGGATTGTGACAGATAAGAACTGTATTGATTCCGGGCATCTGCTGGCAGTAACCTTTGAAAGGGCAGGTGATGCATCACGGCAGAATTTTATCTATCAATATCGGAGTAATAGAAAGACAGGGATGACATCTCATCACAGTGCCGCTGGCAGATCATAAATCTGAGCCGATGCTCATTGGTGATGGGCAGTAGAAAGGGGACACGGATTAACACTAGGATAAAGTCAGGGACGTCTAGATGGGAAGGACGCCCTTTGGCCCGAGGGAAGTCCCAGTGGGCACGACTCCCTCACAGGGACCCGGGAAAGGTAAGAATTCTGACCTTAGTTTACGCAGCTGGTGGTGGGAGAGCCCATCTCAACCGTGGTTCCCTCCGATGTAAAGTAGACATGGCGAAGGATTCAGGAAGGTTATGCAAGCCAGTTCCCAAAGTATGGTACCTAGATCAGCAGCAACAGCAGCACTTGGGATCTTACTAGAAATGCAAATCCCTGGGCACCACCCCCGTCCTGCCAAGTTAGAGACCCTGCAGGGTCCAGAAGAAGCCGAGACCCACAGACACGTGCGACACTGCAGCCCTGGGCCCAGGCAAAGCTGGGGGCAAAGGAACAGCACTCAATCAGCATTTTATTAGAGGCCCGGTGCACGAATTCGTGCATGGTGGGGTCCCTCAGGGTGGCCTCGGGATCGGGCCCCAGCTTATGCCCCAGACTTGCAGCTCCAGCTCATGCCCAAGCCTCACAGCCCCCAGCCCCACCTGGCACCCGACCATAGCCTAGCAACACTATCTCACCTGCTCCACCATCCCACCTACAAAGCAATGAATTGGGGACAGGACCCCCCCCACCCCCCAGCTCCCTCAGCACCTGGGGGCCAGGCAGTGGCCCTGCCCTCCCCCACCACCACCACCACTGGCCGCTGTCTGCAGGGCGATGGGTGGGGTAACCAGGCCCCCGTTCACATCTGCCTTGTCCTGGCACTACCCACACACTTGCTCCACCATCCCGTCGTGGTCTTGCTCTCGTTGGGGCCCATCAGGACCAGTAGTGCTTCCACTGCTGCCAACGCCAACCATGTGCCATGCTGCCCCCTGGTGGTCAGTGCATGTCATGGCCAGAGGTCGAACTCCAGCAGGTAGAACAATTTGTATATTAGGCTTTTATTATATAGAGGCCCAGTGCATGAATTTGTACAGGGGAGGGGGGTCTGGCCGGCCTGGCCCCAATTGGGACGAATCGGAGCCAGGCATATCAGGAGGAGGAGATGGTGGGATGTTGGCCGGCCAGCCCCTCCCCCGAATGGGGGGGGTGGCAGCAAGATTGGGGGCCAGTGGCGATGGGGAGGAGCCATGGGTGGTTGGCCAGCAGGGCCCTGCCCCTGATGGGAGTGGGGAGACTGATCTAGGGTGGGGCCGGGCAGGGGGGTGGAGACTACAGGAGGTTGGCCAGCCAGCCCCACCCCCTATTGGCCACAGAGAGTGTCATAGTGACCAGTCATTCTGGTTGTTATGGCGTTAAGGTCACTGGCTTTTTATATAGATAGATTATTTAGTTCCACTGTTCATACTAAAACCTTGTTCTGTGACAAGCTCTGCAGTACTCGTAGCTCATTCTTGCTTTTGATTCTTGGGTGAGTTAGTGGGAAGAGGAACCGTTTTGGGAAGGTAGGCATTGGTGACGTGGGAGCATGCCCGGGACCTGGAAGGATGTGTGCGCCTGGGACTCCACAGGCCAAGGGTGCTGCGTCCTGAGGGCTTCTGTTCTGGTGTGCGCCTGGGACACGCTAGTGCTTCTGACATGTCAGGGAGCTCTGAGCCCAGCCAGCGAGGCCTGCTGCAGTTCAATAACATAAATGGAGTGTGCCTGACTCTGCAAAGAAACAGCACTCCTTGGAGCCGGAATATGTAGTCCCTTCTGCATTTACACTCACAGTATTTTTAATCATTTCATGTTTTTGTTATATCCCAAGTACAAGGTGCTACGAAGAGTCCCTGGTGCCGACCAACAGTCACTCAAAAATGGACAAGTCTAAAAAGTGAATAGAACAGCAAGCCACCCATTAGGGGTTTTCTTTTATCTTTTTTTTTTTTTTTTAAATACTTCTTTAAAAAAAGCACTGCCTTATAATGCTGAGAGGGTCGGTCTTGGCTTCTTACTCATGAATAGTAGTAATAAAGTCCCCCCACCGTAGGTCTTTTTCTGCAGAAATTATGGCTGTGCCAGGCGGTGGGGGTTTCCCTGTGTTTCCACGAAGTCCGTAACTCACACCCTGAATGTGACAGGCGTGACTGCCCATAAACCTAACGGCTTTTTTAAGAGACTGGAGTTTGGAACATTATTCTCTCTGCAAGTGTGCTTCAATCACCAGCCGGAAGCTGCTCCGAGACCCGCGCCCACGGCCGCAGCTGGCGCCCCGGAGGCCGCGGTGCTGGTGCTTCCACGCGGGAGCAGGCGCACACGGCTCAGGAGTGGGGTGCCAACGGTGACTGATGAGGAACAGAAAGGAGAGCATGCGTGCCCGTTCTGCTGCTCCACCCTCTCCCCACCCAAAGGCAGTGCAAATGCCTTTCCGTTAGGAAGCTGATAGAGGGTGCAGGTCTAGGCATTGCAGCTTCAGTGATGGTGAAGAGCTCCCAGCTGGGAGGTTCCTGCTCGTAGGCCAGCCCTTTGCTTCTGTGCTTTCCGGAGAGTGCATGCCTCCGCCGAGCAGCTGCTGGACCCGCTGTTGGCCCTGCCTGGAGACCAGGCGCCCTCCCCCAGCCTCCAGGACAAGCCAGGGGCCCAGGCCACGTGGTGCCCGGGAAGAGGCGTGGAAAAGGGGCTGCTTACCTGTTGGTCCCCCGAGCCCTCCACTGGCTCTTTCCGTGCCTGCTGCTTTTTGCCTCCAGCTCAAAACTCTTATTAGTTCTCTTAAACTAATTTTATAAAAGCAAAATCATAAAAACGCTTTGAAATTTGAAATTCAAAAGTATATTTAATATGGGATGTGGGTGCCACTTAATGTTGTGGTATTGTTAGGCTTGTTATCTCCAGTAATGAGAGTGCCTAAGGCCCACAAAGGTCCAAACATTTAGTAACTATTCAACAGGCGTTGTAAGCACTTGCTGTACAAGCTGACTGTATTATGCCTTAGGAGACAAAGAAATTAATAAAGGCTCGCTGTGAGTCACAAGGCCACTGCACACGAGCTGAGTTCGGGGAGGTGGCTGTTCATGCCGTCACTGTGTGTGTGCAGTAAATTTGATCTACGAGACACTGAGGGGAAGGCCTGCTGTGATGGGCAGTGTCGCTTTGCTTTGCTTACCCCTTCAGAGCACAGAGTTGAGTTGCATCCCTTTCGGAGCACAGCTCAGCAGCCTGCTCAGCTTTCATTGGGACCATTTGCTTTGTTTCCCTGTTCCTTGTGTCTTCCTAGCTCAGGGTGGTGAGCAGAGAGCATGCCATGGCCGGGAAACCACAGCAGCAGCCACTTGCCAGGGTGCAGCGTGCAAAACGCTGCCCTGCGGTGTGTGAAGGGCCCCATGGGCGTGCAAGGCCCTGGGGGGTGCGAGTGTGGGCGCAGTGGTGGCTCGCAGCGAAGTGGGAGAGTCTGTCTGCTCTGGCCACAGTCCCCGCAAGCCGCGGCTGCTGCCGGAGGGTGTCTCGAATGTAAGGTTGTCCTGTGAAACTTGAGGAAGAATGCTAGCTTCTACTTCCTGTTGACTTTATGAATGACCCCCATCCGTTCATCTCCGCGCAAACGTGAATTTTTAAAGATTCGTTTTAAGTCAGGAGAAGATGTCCAAGCCACATGTCTCCTGGAGATGGGCCTCCTGGTTGTGGGCGGGTGGGTCATCGCCACCCAGGACCCTGTTTCACCAGGGCCCAGAACCGGGTGTCCGGGAGCTCAGCTCCTTCTGCGGTCTCCTGGGTAAGCAGTTGGTCTCGGGTTTAGTTCAGGGCACCCCGAAACCATCAGATGTCCTGCCCTCAAGCCGGAGCTCCTCAGACTGTCTGTGCACAGGGTGACCGAGTCTCTTGTTAGGACTCAGATTCTGACTCAGGTCTGGTATGACTTTGAGATTCTGCATTTTTAGTACTTTTCTAGGGATTTTCAAAACTGCTGTCCACCACACTCACTAGCAAGGCTCCAGTGGAGGTGGGTGGGTGGGTGAGACACCCAGGTTTCCTAACCATATTTTTTGTACAAGTGAGTGCTACCAAAACCCTTTCAATGTGAATGACAGAGTGACAGAATGTACGTGCGATTTGCCGTCTAACTCTCTTAAATGCGGCTCTCTGCTGGTCTTAGAAGGCCACAAAACGTGAGCTGAGTTTGGAAGAGATGGCTGAGGAACATTAGGGCCTAAGTCTTAGGGCCTCCTTTGCCGATGGAAAACCTGCTGATGCCAGAGGCCCATGCCTCCCCTGGAAGGATTCTCGACGACTCCTCGCTCTGTTCTCCCACCCCAATCCCTGCCATCGCTCTGATTCCCTCGTCTGGCCCCTAGCAGCTGTGAGAAACCTGGGCAGAAGCTCTTAACTGATCTTCCTGGCTCCAGCCTCTCCCTGCCTCCAGCCTTCTCTCCTTCTCCTCACAGACGTTATCTTTGAAGCACGGGGGTGATCATATCACCCCCTGGATTCAAATCACATAATGGCTCCCTATTAATTACAGGATAAAGCGCAAATTCCCTAGCCTGCATGCAGTGTCCTTCAATATCTGGACCTGGTGACCTTTCCAGCTCATGGCACTTTGTTGTAAACATGCCAGTGCCTTCAGATTTCTCCTCCCTCTCTGGAACCCGCACCCTGTCCTGGCCTCTCCCTCCTCCAGGTTTCCGAAGCAGGTTAGCAAACTATGCCCTGAGTCCCCTCACTCCTCGCTCCCACTGCGCATGGCTGTCCCCCACGGGGTAGGCTGTTGTCTGCCCTGAGCACCACGGGCACAGAGCCCAGCCTGTTTCTTTTCACCAGCCTCGAGGACCTGCCTGAGCCATGGAAAGGAAATGTTAGGCTTCAGAATAAAGTATAATTGAAACGAACAATTTCAAAAGCAAAATCATAAAAATGCTCTGAGATTTTAAATTCAAAAGCATATTCGATATGGGATACGGGTGCCACTTAATGTGGTGGCGTTGATGGACTTGTTATCTCCGGCAATGAGAGTGCCTGGGGCCCATGAAGGTCTAAACAGCCCTTCATTTAGTTACTACTCAACAGGCATTTTTTTTAAACACTTGCTGTATACACTGACTGTATTATGCCTTAGGAGACGAAGATGAAGAAGATAGTAGACTATCTCAAGGAGCAAAAGTAATTATTATATTAATACGTATTTTGAGGGCACACAATCTTAGGTGCCAGCTCTCATGCAGTACAGATGCTCTGAGTAGCCCATTTATTGTAGTTTGCAAAATATCCTGGTGAGGGAGATGTTTCTATACTCATGCACGCGTGAGAAACTGAGGCTCAGAGCCCAAGTAACTTTTCCAGGGTTTACCCAACTGGCAGAGCTGCCATTTGAACCCAGATCCAATCCAGAGAAGCAAACACCCCTATAATCAGATGAATGACCGTGGAGCTGAGTTGTGAGTGTTGAGATTGAGGCAAGAACAGCACACACAAGTCAGAGTCTGAGGGCGGGGTCAGAGCTGCCCAGGGAAGGCAGGCGGCCCTGGCGGGCTCCTGGGGTGTGGGAACGCCTCCACGCCCATGCCTGGCTGCTGTGACAGATGTAATGGATGGGCTTGGAGAGTGGAAATGGCAGAAGATGTTAATGTCAATAACAAACTAATGTCAGTCACCAGTTTTTTATTGATGTGCTTTCTGCATTCAAAGGTATATTTTTACCTAAGAATATATCTATTGGCATCAAAGTATATAACTGTCAAACTAAACCTAATATTATTAATTAAATCTTGTGTGTGCACTTTTCTTTCCTCTGTGTCACATGAAGGGGGGAAATTACAGCACAGGCACCTCCCCTCGCCCAATGCCACAGAAGCACACCACTGAGTGGAGGTCAGGTTTTAGGGACCTCAGGCATCCCGGACACCCCTGCTTGGTAGTGAGCAGGAGCAGTCTCCGCACCTTCCTCGGAGCTCTTGCACTTGGTCGTGAAGGAAGGACCATCGGTGTGAAGTGGCAGCAGCCTGGAAGGGAAGCAGGGAAGACACAGCCTGGCAGGCTGAGCTCGCTTAGAGAACGGCCAAGCCGGCCTCCAGCTTTCATCAGCACATGGGTCCTCCCTGCATATGACAGAGAAGGGCAGGCAGAAAGCTGTGGACATGGTTTTGTTTCTAACGTTTCATGTCATTTCCACGTTTGCCTCAGCGGGAGAGTCGGTTCTGCGGAAAGCTCCTTCCAGGAGCTTCGGCCCCGAGGCCCGCTGGGTCCCTGGGGGGTTGGCCATGGCGGACCCTCGGGAGGAGCTGGTGCTCCCTTCCCAAGCTGGTGCTGGTGACGCTCCTCTCCTCAGAGCAGGAGACCACCCTCCCCACCCCGTGTGGCCCAGGCCAAGGGGGGCGCCAGAAATACTGCATCGTTAGTGCTAGAGATGGATGCCGGCTAAAGGGTCCAGGCCTCTGCATACAACCATACACTTTTCAAGGTTGTGATGGTTGGATTTCCATGATTTCAATGGAGTGATGAAGATGTTTTGCCTAACTCTGCTTTTCCGTCGGCCTTGGAGTGAAAGAATAATGGCGAAAGCTCTGCAATGGGAAACCCAGCAGGTTTGGGGGGTCAGAGGAAGGTCCTAAGTTAGACACAGGCTGCACGTGGACCGTGCTGATGCTGATGAGGGAGCTGGAGGATGCAGTGTGTACCCATTACTTAGCGTTGCTGGAGCGTATAAATACTGCTGCACACATCTTTTTGCTTGATGCTCACAATAAACCTGAAGAGAGAGAGCTTTTACCCTTTCAAAGTATAAACCCAGAGTCCGATGTCCAGTTTCCCCAGCTCCACCACTGGTCAGCTCAGAACTGCAGCAAACTCCTGCTCTCCGAGTCAGATGGTCGTGTTTCTCCCTAGATGGCCCCTCATAAGCGAACACCAGGCATAGCCATGTCCTCTCAGACATTCCTCAGTTCGGTGGTCATTCTCAAGATGGTGTCATGGTAGCACCGATTTGGGACTCGGCGATCACGGAAGCAGCCTCTGGCACCTCCGTGGGCCTCTCTCCTCTCATGAAGCTCGCGCTTGCAAAGAGTCTTGCAGCTCTGGTGTCTCTTCCCAGGCTCAGCTGCGGCCAGCAACTCAAGAGCCCGGAGCCTTCAGAACCACCGCTTGCTCTATGACGGACAGATGATAGAGGGAATAAATAACTTACCGACGCCAGGGCCTTCGTCACAGGACCCACTTTTCTAGCTAAGAAATTGTCCATTTCTTATCATCACCCAACGCTGCCTGGCTTCCTGGTAGGAGACGGAAGCTGAATGGTGCAGAATTATTCAGCACGATGATTATCAGGGATTCACAGCTGCTACTGAACAAACTATGTTACGCACACTCGGAACACTCTCTAGAATAAGAATCGGAACACTCGCCCCTCCCCGCCCCCCGTTTCCCACTTTCTGTTTCTGTAGTAATGTTAGTCGAAGCTGACATTCACTCCGAGTCCATATCTGATGTGTTCCAACTGATATTCTTGCTTGCTTGTCCTGTCAGCGCTAAGCTTTGAATTTGGAAGGTTTTCAATGGCTCTTGTTGGCAGAAAGAATGCACAAGGAGCTGAAGAGAGAGACTGCTATTACAGCCAAATTTCAGCCACATGGCCTGCCAGTGCTAATGAACGCCCTTGAAGCAGATACTGCAAATGCTTGAGGTTGGAGTTGAGTGGCCTTTTGAGTCCAGATCATTCGGCAGAAGAGCCATCTTTCTTTTCTCTAAACACCAAAGGCCCAGTATTTGACTCTGGTATCGAGCTAATTTTATCAGTGTTGCAAATTGGAGCACCCTGATTGCTTATAGCTTCAAATTCCTTCAAACGCTGAGAGTATTGCTTTCGTTTTATTCCTGAGTCAGAGGAATGAGATGTAGCTTCTTCCACTAGTTCCTCCCTTTCCTTTTAGCATTATAAAGCCTCATTGATATAGTAATATTGTCAATAGGACCAGAGAGCTAGCCTTAAATAGACATTGGTTCAGATGTTGGTTCCAACCACATAGTTAACCTTTTTAAATCTCAGTTGCCTCAGCTCTATAATGGGGGTGATGATACGATTGAAGCTCAGGGGACTGCAGTGAGGATTAAATGAGATAATGTACAAAATGAAGCATAGCACCTGGCCCGGAGGAAACACTGAAAAACTATGTTAGCTAGTGTTATCATGCCCCCTCCAGAAACAGTGGGGACTTTTTTTTAATACTAAAAAAAGTAAATCAGTAACCCTTTGCAAAAGAAATAATGTGTTTCTCTTGCCTCCAGAGGTGGGAAAAAGCGCAGTCACTTCCCTTTTCTTCCCTGTGGTGGTAGCCATTGTTACTTGTGATAGGCTTGCGATCTTAAATATCTTATACTAATTGTCAGTGTGCACTGAAAATCAGCTTATAGTAAGTTGAAACAGAAAGTGCCTCCTGGCCAAGGGGAAAGGATATTGAATGGAGTACTTAAAGGCAGGGTATAAAAATCAGGGAAATGCACGTGCCATCTCAATTGAGACCTGAAGTCGGGGTCCTAAGGAGGAAAGTCAGTGTAAAAAGCTGTAGAGCAGTTAGCAGCAGCAAGTATGGCAAACAGTCTGCATGTCTGACACGCTTAGGACTTAGGGGAATTGAGGGGGATCCGTTAAGCCCGTGGCCACAGCAGAGCCTGTGGCCACAGCACAGCCAGTCGGCATCTCCAGGGCTTTGAAATCTGACATCTCTCTCACAGAGTGGGAGCTGGGTTGCGGGCACTCAGGTCTGTTCTGGAGAGAGAGAGTCTTAGTTCCCTTAAGTCTTTATAGGGGTAATCGAGCCAAATGTTTGTATCTTCCTTTGTGGTTTTCAATTACTTTAATATATATTTTGAGCTATCATCCTGTAAACTTTTGTTTGCGTTATTAATAGCGCGTAGTTTGGGAAATGTAAATATCTCGATATGTGAATTAAATTAAAACTGTGGACTCCCATTATCCAGGCTTAGCTAACTGGGTGATGTAAGCGTGTGATTTGTCAGCTACCAGCTTCTGGCTGCACAAGGCATCCGTTTTGGAATGCCAATCGCTTCCCCTTAGTCCACACTACGGGCAGCTACGTTTTGTGGAACTGGTTTCCACTTTGCAAAGGAGCCGTTTGGTACCAGGAGAGCCCAGAGAACGTAGCTGCCCATGAAACCTGTCCACCTATGAAAAGGAGCGAGAGGAGAGAAAAGTGTGGGTTTTTTGCCTTTCCTTGTGAAGAACAAAGGGATTTAGGGATGGTGATTGTCTTTTATGGTTTATTTTTATACTCCCGTCTCTTTTATTGCCCTCGGCTCCTTTGATACCTGCATTTTAAAGAAGAAGCTCCTTGGGATCTTGTTTAGTGGGTGGGATCGCCGCACAGGCTGTCTCCAGCCTGGCCTGCACCTCTGCATGGTATGGTATCATGTGGCTCAGACCTTAACATCACAATCGTTTGGCCCATTAGTGCTTTGGGCATTGATTGAAAAGGTCTATTGAACTCAGTCTTTTAACAGGAAGGAGGCTAATGCGATGGTTAAAATTGAAATAGCGCAGGCACAGCTGCTGTAACCACTTGCCATTGTCGCAGTCTTCCTGGCAAAGGGTCTTCACGCGCCCGATCAATGCTTTCCTTCCTGAGAAGGTGCCCATCCTCTATGGAAATACGGGTTGGACTGTGCCTGACCTCACTCCTTCAGCCTCCGTGTGGAAAACCAACAGATGGGAAGGTAAAAACAGCTCGATGCTTATTCATCTTGAGTTGAGACTGCGTCACCTTTGGTTGGGATGGAGTGGGGGAGCCTGTTCTCCGAAGGGAAAGAAGGGGCTCCTCTTGCAGATAAATTGTGTAAGGCTCAAGGACTTCATGGGGATAGCGTTCTTAAACCTGACTACTTCCCAGTTTATTAGGTGAGGATGGAATTAACAATAATCTGAGTAAGTTCTGTTGGGAACTGGCTGTGCTATTTCATAGCTATCTCTCCCAAGGGAGCTGCAGAAGACAAGGGACATTGCAAGCCCCGAGGCTGGGGGGCTGGCCCTCTGTATGGCTGGATGAACTTGATGCTCCGTTAGCCCAGCTGCCTGCACAGTGGCTAGCCACCCTGAAGCATCGGTGTGCTGGCTGTCTCCCCGTGAGCATTTGGGAGTTAAAGGTGAAATTGCGTCTTTAACCCCCCTGTGGTCATCTGAACAGTGATGAATGAACTGAGGTGGTTCCCTGCAGACCTTTCAAAGGTGGATGAAGGATGCAATCTGAGCTTTTTTTTTTTTTTTTTTAACCCATGCCTTATGCTTAATACAGCTTTTATAATGAATGTCCTTTTTTTGAATGCTAAGAAAACAAAGGGAATTTCTCCAGAGTGTTTGCAGCTTGACACAATGGGCTTAATTGGGGTCTAGAAGATGTTAGGACGGATGGAGAATGCCCACTTAGCTGATAAGACTGAGAAGCGGGGCCTTGTTATGAACTGTCATCTCAACGTGTATTTAAACTCCAGCAAAACTGAAACATGTTTGCCATATAGATCATAATGACTCCAAAGGAGCCATTATGCTCTATTATGTAATTACATAATCAGAGCATGCATAGTAATCAGCTTTTGGAATTCAGTGCTAATCAAACATACCTATAGTATGTGTTTAAGCTAAAATAGAGAACGTTAATTTGCCATTAGTCAACTCAACAAGAACGTGTGTACAGAATATCCACAAATAGCTTCCTGTTGAGTCAGATGGTCTTTTTTGTTTTGCATTCAGGGGACAGCAACAATTTTAGTTGAAGAAAAACCAGCACTGAGGCCTTCCGCTTTACCTTGCAGTTCAAAAATGTGCCCCACCTTGTACTGATTATAAAAGGAGATTAGATTAAAGTCAGTATTTTTTTTCTTCCCTAAGCTCAAGTGACTCAACAGTAATTATATTACAGGAGACCTTATAAGATCCTGACCATCTCCATGTCATAGTGTTACAAATACTACATATAAAACAATAAACCTTGAGCATATGTTGCTTTTGTAATTAGAATTAAGCTCATCATTGAATGTTATTTAGAAATAGCCAAGAACAGAAGTGCCTTGATGACCTCTTAGGACAGAGGTCGGTAAACTTCAGCTCGCCAGCCACATGCAGCTCCAGAGCCACAGTTGGCCGCTCTGTTGACTAATAGTTTGCCGACCACTGCTAGGGAAAAACACTTAAAAACATTTTAATAATGTACTAATGTCTTTAACTTGAAGTCAAAAGTTCTGGGTAAGGGTAATGCCTTAGCAGTAGTCGGCAAACTCATTAGTCAACAGAGCAGCAAACTGTGGCTCTCGAGCTACATGTGGCTCATGCCGCAGTTTGCCGACCACTGCATTAGGAGATGTGGCCTCCGGGCCTCCCACTCACCGTGTGGTTGTAGGCATGCGTCCTCCTGGATTTCATAGGGTTTTATGAAGAAGAAGGTGACCCAAATGTTTTGGCCAGTGTCACATACTCCTGCCCACTCAGTTACTTGTTGAGTTGGTTTAGCTTAACTCTAAGCTTACCAGCTATCTGCTTTGCGTTCATTATTTTGAATGCAAACAATCAACATATTCAACTTTACTATTTGGGATGGCAAACCACGGAGGAGGGTCTAGAAGGGTAAGAGGAGCTTTGCAAACAGCAGGCTGAATGAATGCTTTCGATTTTAAGTAAATGCGCAGGTGTTCACACAGGTTGATGTACTGCCTCTCTTTGAATTTAAGACTTGTGTTTTTGTTGAAGAGGTCTCCCCCTTAACCCTGATCCGCGGTTGATGGGCCCTTCTTTCCGGATGCTGGTTCTCACTGTCTCTCATCTGCACGTTAGAAAGCTAAAACTGTTGCTGTGATATTTAAATGGAACTAAATCCTTTCATCAAAAGCCTTCGTGGCTTGAACTTCAAATAATTTATTTTCAAATTACTTTTATTGTAATTCTTATTAATTCAAATAGGTTTCTGATTTGATATAAAACTGTAAATGCAAGGGACGGTTTAATGAATTGAAAGATAGGATTGAGTCTTTTAAAGGAAATGTACAAAATATGCTGGCAATACTTGCTTAGATAGAAATCAGATCTTAATGGGTTTGTTAATGATTTGTAGTGAACACTGTTTGTACGTTGACTTGAGGGGACATAGGCAGCTAGGAAGATTTTTCCCTCTGGCTTTCAACAGAACCTTCATTTTTTTCTCTTTTCCTGAAATGTGTTCACTTCTGGTGCTAGCTCTCGGAACCCTCCTTGGTGGTGGTGTGACATGGGTGGGGGTTGTTCAGTCTAGGTGGGGATATAACCAACGGTTGTAAAAATGAGATCTGCTAGAAACAGGAGTGGGTGAAAAGCCGCTGGGAGCTTGAAGGCAGAGGGCTCACACAACAGTAGAAAATAAGGTTTTCAAAGACACACATGTTTTTTGACTCTTTGATACCTCTTAGAGGGAAAGGTTTAATAATCCCATCCTTTATAATGAATGTAAAATTTCAAGAATTCTTGCGGCTTTTAAAAATGAATGCCTCACATTGCTCATCCGGAGGAGGGTTTGTGGGGTACCTGTGGTTTGGGGCAGAGTTTGGCCTGTTTAGACGGCCTGACTGTGCTGCTTTGCGCTGGGTTCAGCCTTCCATTGAGCAGAAGGGACAGAGGCTTCCCTAACACGGTTCTTACAGAAGTAGGTCGGGCCTTGATCTGCTCCTTCCCTCGGCAACTGTCTTCCCAGCCACGAGTCCTCGGTGGCCCCCTGTGTCAGGAAGTTTCCATCGTGGCCATGGGATAAGCCCAGTCCTGCTTTAACTGGGACTTGCCCTCGCATTGTGGACTCGGTGGAGAGACTCCCCGCATAAATGAGGGCTTTATTAAGGGCAGGCGGGATGGGGGAGGCGTTCGCTGGGCCCAGTGTGCTGAGCAGAGAAGGCAGCAGCGGTAAACAAGGCGTTTTACATGCAGGACACTTCCTCTGTCATCTCCAAGTGTGTAATTGTGTCCTGGATAAATTATCGGGAAAAAAAAACAAAAAAACAGAAGTTGCTCAAAGGGAAATAACCCCCTTGAACAACAAGTGCATGTTCCGCGGCAGTGCCAGGAGAGCCTGGCAACCAGTCCCCATGCCGGCCGGTTCCAGAGTGCCGGGGGGCTGGTAGAACTGAGTTCAAAGGCCAGCAGCCGCTGGGCCGAGGACACTGGGCAACTTATTAAAGCAGCTCGTGTCTCTGCTTCGTCCTCAAAGTGGGGATGCAGGAGGAGGGCCCAGAGCAGAGGGGCCAGCTCGGCGCCTCAGGCTGGGTAACCTTCTCCCTTCCTCCCTCGGGGGCAGCAGAAGGCCTTTCTCAGTTCAGCTCCTGCTGGGGGGTTCGCCCCTCCCCGTCAGGTGGTCACATTGTGGACAACATAGATCCCGTCAATGGCAGTGTTCGGGTAGTGCCATTCAGATAGCGTGTATAGTGAACGGGTGTTTCAGGAAAGAATCCGTGCCTTAAACTAATTGAAGGTTGAATTAATAAGGGGTTTTTGAGCCAGCCACACCCCCGGCCTCACTCCAGTCCTCACCAGCTCGGCTTGAAATGGTCCTTTCTGGTCATCACAATAAATGCTACTGTTGTTTCAGACAGTATGTTTTCCGTCTGGTAACGAGTGCCCAGCCATTCCCAGTTACTACAGGAGACTTGCCTGTGCGTGCGTGGGCCTCTCCGGTGCCACAGCTTAGTTTTAGGAATCGTGGGGCCAGTAGGGAAGTTGTTGGGAGCCAGTGGCTGATAGAAATGGAAAGTGGGTTTGGTTCTGTCTCCAGACCCTCACCCCGCTGCACCGGTCAGCAGTCACAAATGTCCGCATGTGCTGTGTCTGCTCGTTCTGTGTCAGAAAACCGGGAAGGTTTTAACAATTGGGTGTTTAAGAAAAGCTGCCTGTTTGTACTCTTCCGTCTCACGTCATAGTACGTTTTGTAACAACCTAATTGTCATGATATCTATTCCAAGGGGAAACTCAGCACGTCACAGTCCGTCTCCTGTTTGGAAGATGTATTTGAGGATGTGGGCAGAAAGTATTTTTACATGAAGGCTGCGGGCAGTTCAGAGTACCGACACGCATACATTTTCATCCCTGCCATTCACTCCCTGCCTCATGTAAATAGGTCATTATTTCACGTCAGCCATGGCGGTGTCTCACAGCGTGGAGCTCTATTTAACGTAACCGCTGCCCAGCTGCCCCGGTAATTTATGGGTGACATCCCTGGGCCACCGTCATCAGCCCAGGCAGTTAGATATCTTTCAGCAAAGTATTTCATTATCACTTATAGTAGTTTTAGATTAGTTTTACAGCCATGTTAACATGGCTAGGAATTGGCATTTTCCGAGACAGGATTTCAGGTCGGCCTTAGAAATTTCCGAAGATGAATACAGCAGTGATGGTTCCGCCGTGGGTGTTCCGGGCACAGCCAGGGCCAGCACTGCAGAGGCCCCCGCTGTCCCTGAGTGGCTTCCCCATAAGGACACATTAAGGTGATCTGGTCTTACATTACTTCATTAGAAGTAATAATTAAGAATATTTAGCCAAAACCGGTTTGGCTCAGTGGATAGAGTGTCGGTCTGTGGACTGAAAGGTCCCAGGTTCTATTCCGGTTAAGGGCATGTACCTTGGTTGCGGGCACATCCCTGGTAGGGGGTGTGCAATAGGCATCTGGTCGATGTTTCTCTCTCATCGATGTTTCTAACTCTCTATCCCTCTCTCTTCCTCTCTGTAAAAATTCAATAAAATATATATATTTTTAAAAAGAATATTTAGGCTTTCTCAGAAACAAACAACCCCTTGGATTTTGTTTTGTTACCTTCATTGCTTAAAATCATGGTCAACTCTCTCAACTGTTGGGCAAATATTTTATGGCCTGAATATGAATAGAACATGCCACTCAGAATATGCTAGGATTCCAGGTAAAGACTAAGAGTATCTAGTTATTTCCATAAGAACGATGTATTAAGAGCACAATCGGATTGCAACTGGCTTTCCATCTCAGTAGGTGCGCGGAGCAGTCTGCCAGCCTGGGTTGTGTGCAGTGAGTGAGGCCTGCCACCTGTTCCCTTTTTAAGTGGAAGCATCTCACTTGTGCCACTAATAAACTTAATTTCCTCCGCACAGAGCCATCTCCCTCACCGCCCAGCGGGCCCAGTTTGTATGCCAGCCTCCTCCCGGCCAGTCCCATGGCTTCAGACAGTTACAGCATTTGAATCGTGCAGTTTAATATTTCCTTACCAGACTGGGTTTCCCCAGGAAAAGGGCTATTGTCCTTCCTGCACACCCTTCTACCAGGACTAGCCAAACCACCTTGTTCTTTTCTCAAATCCGGGAATGAAGTGCTGCCCTCAGAGGAAGGGTTCTCATCCACTGGAAAAACTAAGCAGTCCTTCCTTTCTCCTGGCCACTTTTCCTCCTGCGGCTTCGCTGTCATACTTCAGCCCGCTAAGCTTCCCCTGTGCGGCAAGCCAGGTGGGCCTTCCCTTTTGCACCCCAGCCCGGGGCCACGTGCTCACACCCGGATGGGAGATCTCAGGGTGGGTTTCATTTCAGTTATTCCTCAAGCACCAAGAATTATTTATCTGTAGAGCTAATGATTTTTCCTTATCCCTCTCGTTTCCTCTGTTCTGATCCTCACCAGGGGCTGGCTTATTTCTAAGTGGATTTGGCTGAAAGACAGCTCAGACACCCCTTCGCAAGCTTTCCCACTGTGGCTTGTTGAAAGGGTCCCCCGGCAGAGCCAGGGTTAGCAGGTGGAAACCCTTCATTTACTCTACTTGCATCTCTTCCCGTGCTGTCTGGTTGTGTATTTTTTTTTTTTTTTTTTAGAATAGTATTTACCTTTGACCTTTGTTTCTTAATGTGACTGTTTTGTAAGGGAGTGAGTGACTAAGCCATGCTGAGTTGATATATAATTATATAGAGAGCAGAAACACTGAGCCTTAGTTCTTGTAAACACCCTACCCCCAACATATACTAGTTGCTTGATAACTGTTTGGATTTGACATCTAGAGAAATTATGGGTGATGGTGATGGTGGTGATGGTGATAGTGATGGTGATGGTGATGGTGATGGCAGCCACCACGATTCAGTTGTATGAGAAGCTAGACACAGTGCTATGTGCTTTATATTTATCTATCTCAATCCCCCAACAGCTCTATGAGATAGCTTTTAATTGCATCCCCATTTTGCTGAGAAACTGTCCCAAGGTCTTTAAAAGATTTACCTGAGATCCTTCAGCTCAAAGGCAATCTCTCTTTCTCTTCCTGACCAACCATATACCTTTGCCTGCACGGAGGGGGGGGGGGGGGTAGTCTCAGTTTTCGTCCACATTGCAGCTTCTTAAAGGCCAGAACAATGTCATATTCTTCTGTATGAGCGATTGGACATTGGACAATGGCTTCATCTTTTGCTTTTCAATTGCACTCCTACCTGTGCTGTGAAGCATTTAGGGCAGTGATGAGAGACCCTAACTACAATACTAAGGTTGGAAGCACGAAACCAAAGCAGATTTGCAGGTGCCCCTGAGGCCAGTAGGCCAGATGCCCTGCCTTTCCAGCATGTTCTGAAAGGTGTTTCCGAAGGGCTCAGTTCGGTATTGCCTAGGGCTTCACATAAGTTAGGAGGGTGTGCGTTTCTGAAAGCAGAACTGTAAGAAACTGAACTGTCAGCCTCCTCAGGATTCTATTGGGATTCCAAGGAATTAGAGTTGGTAGGTCCCCATTCTCACTCAGTACATAGTGGACCTGCCTATACAGTAGACACCCCTTGTCCATGGTTTTACTTTCCATGGTTTCAGTTACAGTTAACCATAGTCAGAAAATATTAAGTGGAAAATTCCAGAAATAAACAATTCCTATGGTGTAAATATGAGCATTCTGATAAGCATGCTGAGATAGCGTATTGTCCCGCTCTGCCCCACACGGGACTTGCGTCCTCCCCTGCCCGCAGCCGCTTAGCAGCCACCTCAGTTGTCACATTGATGTTGTCTGTCAACACCAGTGCTTGTGTTCAAGTCACTGCGGTTTACTTACCAAAGGCCCCAAAGCGCCAGAGTGAGGACGCTGGCGACTCAGTGTGCCAGGGAGCCCTAAAGGCTCCCGTGATGACCAGGTGGGAGTTCTCCACCTCATGAGGGAAAAGAAAACATTCTGTGCTGAAGTTGGTAAGATCTACAGTAAAAACGAAGCTACCATCCCTGAGATCATGAAGAAGGAAAAGGAAATCTGCCCTAGTTTTGCTGTTGCACCTCCAACTGCAAAAGTTCTGGCCACAGTGCACATTCAGTGCTTATTTATTGGTTAGGATGGGAAAGGCATTGAACTTGTGGATGGAAGCCTTGGATGGAAGACATGTTCTGATTGATGCCATGTGTTGTGACAGACAGCATTGAGCCAACCAGCGAGGGGTCCCCGAAACCAGTGACACCAGGCCACTTACTTTAAGTGAGGGCTGGTCACAGATGCAGGACTAGGTTTGTGCTGGGAAATGTAAAACTGAGAGAGAGAGAGAGAGAGAGAGAGAGAGAGAGAGAGAAGAGACCACATTCAACTTTTATTACAGTGCAGGTGACCCTTGAATAACCCAGATTTCCATGAACTTTTTTTAATAAATACATATAGTAGTCTAAATGTGTTTTCTCATTCTTATGATTTTCTAAATAGCATTTTCTCTCCGTTCACTTACTTCAGACTAAGAACAATACAAGTATATAATATATACTTACTACATGTATATAAATACATAGAACATACACAGTACATGTTACTAGAATGTTCACATGATTGTTCCGGTCAACAGTAGGCTAAGAGTGGTTAAGTTTGGGGAGTCAAATGTTATATGTGGATTTTCAACTGCATGGGTGGTTCAAGAGCCAGTTGTATATTGTTATAATTGTTCCATTGTATTCCTGTTGTTTATCTTTTCCTGTGACCAGTTTATAAATTAAACTTCATCACAGGTATGCATGTATAGAAAAGAGCATAGTACATACAGGGTTCAGTAGTACTTGTGGTTTCAGGCATCCACTGGGGGTCCTGGAATTTACCCCTGTGGATAAGGGGGGACCACTTGCATTGGGAATGCTGACAGCCACCAACAAGACAAGATTGTTCAGTGGGCTGGCCGTCCTACCTGCTTCTAGTAGCTGGTCCCGTGAGTCTTCTGTGAGGTGGTCAAACATCTCAGCTGGAGGGCCTGTGAGCTGAGGCCGGGTACACACGCCGCCCAACTGCGCTGTGTCAGCTCAGCTCATCATAGAAGCGGCACTGGGACCTTTCTACTCACACAGGTCTTGGGGCTGGACCGAGAGCGCCACACCCTGGGGGCAGGGGGCATCCAGGCTGCTGTCTTGTGCCCCCAGTCCCACGTGGACATTAGACTCAGGCTGCGGCCCGTGCAGAGAGGAGGGAAACTGACCCAGTGCTGCTCCTGGTTTCCCATTCCCAATGCGCCTCCTGCTTCTCATTTTAATTGATCCCATTAACCAAATTTTAATTTATGGAAAATGCTTTCTGATCTTTTCTCTCTCTCTCTCTCTCTCTTTTTTTTTTTTTTAAGGCGATGGGCAGAATTTGTTTACGAAAGACGTGACAGTTATTGAGGGAGAAGTTGCAACCATCAGCTGCCAAGTCAATAAGAGTGACGACTCCGTGATTCAGCTCCTGAATCCCAACAGGCAGACCATTTACTTCAGGGACTTCAGGCGTAAGTGTCCGTCTCTGCAGTGTTCGGCAGCAGCTGATTTCCCTGCGTGTTGTCTTGATAAAGAGATTGCCACAATCCTCTTTTTAGCTTAATGTTAGATGCTTAAAGTTTAGCCAATTCTTCAGGAGGGGAAGAGATGTGCAATCATAATCTTTCTACTTAATAGAAACCTTGAATGGTCCCTTTTAAAAGCAAGGAGGTCTTGCTTTGCAATAGGAATTTATTGTAGCCATTCAAGGCGAATTGCAATCGAGTCCCAATACTTGGCTGATAAAAACAACTCAAATAGGGGAAGGCCAGGAAAGTAGGGCATACTGAAGGGTAATCTGTTTGGTTTGAAGATTGAAATTTTCAAGGCAATCTGAACCTATAAAGATAAAACCAAACCTGTCACCATAGCACCTCGGTATGTGGAGGTGTCCCTGTACGAAAACCTTCGCAAATGGAGGGTCACAGAGGTGAATACTGGACACTTACCTGCATAAACCAGCAAGGGTGCAGATGGGTGCCTGGGCTGGTGGAGAGCCAGAGAAGGTCTTTTGAAACCTGGTTTGAGAGTCTTGGTGCCCAACAAACAGGTGTGGAGAGTCCCCTTTGCCTTGTCTCCTCCCACCGCAGTGTTCATGACCTGTGGATAGTTGAATAATCTAAAGAATATCTGAGACAATAAAGGAGAGAAGCCAGGTTTTCATTCTTAGAGTAAATGTTTGTCCTTATGTAATAACCTAGCCTTGGCCAATATTAATATAAGGACTTTAAACATGACTATTCTATATAATAAAAGGCTAATATGCAAATTGTCCCCTAGACCAGGAGTTCAACTAGAGTTTATCCAGGGGGTGGAGCTGGCCAGCCAACCACCCATGGTCCCTCACCCAGCTGGCCCCACCCCTGATCACCCCCGCACCCTGATCCAGGTAGGCTGACCAGATACCACCCATGCACGAATTCGTGTACTGGGCCTCTAGTTCGCTATAAAGAAGTAAGTCCACATACACTGCTTTCCTGTGTTCTGCCCAGTTGGCTTCCACTGTTCTTAGGAAACTACAGGGTGATGTCAGTCAAGGCCTCCGGGGGTACCTGGTCACCTTCTATCCCTGTGAAGATCCACCTCAAATCATATCAATAGCTAGAGGCCCAGTGCACGAAATTTATGCACTTGGGGAGATTTGGGGGTCCCTCAGCTCAGCCTGCGCCCTCTCACAATCAGGGACCCCTTGCTCCTTACCACTTGCCTGCAGCAGAGGTGGGAGAGGTGCCTGCCACCATTGCTGTACTCACCAGCCGTGAGCCTGGCTTCTGGCTGAGTGGCGCCCCCCCTGTGGGAGTGCACTGACCACCAGGAGACAGCTCCTGCATTGAGCATCTGCCTGCTGGTGGTCAATGTACGTTATAGCAACCAGTCGTTCTGCCAGTTGTTCCGCTGTTTGGTCAATTTGCATATTAGGGTTTTATAATATAGGATACCAAATACAAAGATACATCCAAACATTTCAGTAAGTGCTGAACTCTGATGCACTGAAGCGGAGGGCATGGGGGGTGGGGTGAGAGTGTGTGTGCATGTATATATACACACTCACACGTGCACAGGTTACTTTGGACAGGTTAGTTGTCCACGTGTGGTTAGTACAGAAGCCCCGACAGTAGTAACTCGGGAAGTACAAAGGGTACCTCCCCTCCGGGTGCGGGAGACTTGGTGTTTCTACTCTGCCGCTGCCCTTCCGGGCGCCTGCGTCTCCCTGCACTGGGGTAGGGAAGCAGACTGTCCCTGTCTCAGTCACAAACCCTGTGCTTTGTTCACAGCTTTGAAGGACAGCAGGTTTCAGCTGCTGAATTTTTCCAGCAGTGAACTCAAAGTGTCGCTGACAAATGTCTCCATTTCTGATGAAGGAAGATACTTCTGCCAGCTCTACACCGACCCCCCGCAGGAGAGCTACACCACCATCACAGTGCTGGGTGAGAGGCAGCGTCAAGGGAAGGGGCTGTTCTTATCTCAGGCAGGCCCACTGCCCGTCTGGCAGAATTTTTAAAGTAACCTGTCTTGCCAGACACTCTGGGGACATGGCCAGTCTGTGCCGGTCCCACCTGCTCTGGGGCTGCAGACCTCAGGCTCCGGAAGCAAAGATCAGGAGGATCTGGAACCTCGGATGAATCCCTCACCATGGACAGGCCATTGCTCTGGCTTCTAGGATTGTTCCCTTCTGTACAGGAGGGTCTCTGCTATGAAACCCGCCTGACGGTTTGTCCTTCTGAGTTACACCTCCTTTAATACTGTCCTCCTTTTCCTTATCGCCTTATTGCATATATTCTAGATCCGTGGTCAGCACACTCGCAAGCCACATGCGGCTCTTTGGCCCCTTGAGTGTGGCTCTTCCACAAAATACCATGCAAGTCTGTTTTGAAGAAGTGGCATTAGAAGTTTAAGTTTAAAAAATGTGGCCCTCAAAAGAAATTTCCATCGTTGTACTGTTGATATTTGGCTCTGTTGACTAATGAGTTTGCCGACCACTGCTCTAGATCATGCAGTAGAGATCATTTGCCCCGGAATTGCCACCATTGGACGTAAGAGAATTAAGATCTCCCAGGGGGAGAAGGCTGCTGAAGGGCCGCTGGGGCACCTCTGGAGAGTCCGTGTCTTCACTTGAGGGCACCAGATTGTGGCTTTCGGCAAATCCCAGTGGCCAGATTGCCGTGTGTGTGTTTTGCCAAGGACCCCCTGTGTTGGAGGAGGTCAGAATTGGTCTCCTTTTAGACAGACTTACACTCCAGTGCTCACCACCAGCTGATCGGATTTCGAAACCAAGTTTTCAAGGACGCACACTGCAGCGTGCGGCAGGCGCTCTGATTTGCACCTTGGGGGAGGTGATGAATCAAAGTCTATTTGAGGCGGCAGGCTGCAGCTTTCGGTGGAATGATGGGAAGATTAAAGAGGAAAGATAAATATGAAGGACGGTTTTGCTTGGTGTGTGTGACCATATATGTATGTATGGATGTACACATTGAGCTACTGCCTCATTACTTTATTTAAACACAGCTGTAGAATGAATTTTTCTATTCTTTAAAGTAAAACATGTCCCTAACACTTACATACGTGTTCTTGATAAGAGGACTACTGACTTCAGAAAGGCACATTCCAGGTCTGTTCATACAGTTTTGAATGTGGTCTGTGTTAATGACGGCAGCCGTCAGGTGTTCCTGTTTGACTGTAGCTTTGGCCCACGCAGACCTGTAGGAGTAGGGAGCGTGGGAGGTTTGGCTGAGACGGCTGTCCGGTATTTTGGAAATGTATCAAAATCTTGAGCATGCATTGGACCTTTCCTGTGCATCTGCTTGTACAGAAGCATCTGAGAACATTGTTTGCTGATTGGAGTACGTCATTAGTGGCCTGAACCTCAGTTTCACCATTCACCCACTTCCCACCATAGTTTATGGCTTTTCAACAAATGATGGCAAAAAAAATGGAATATAGTTACAGATTCTGAATGTCTTGTTACATATTCCTTTTAGTATGAATGTCTTTATTTCAAGGAAAGAAATAGTAATAGTAGAGCTCGGTCATCTGCCCAGTGACAAGCACAGAGTGAGAACCAAGAATGAAGGCTGACCCAGACCTCATGTTTTCTCAGACCTCATGTCTTCTAGCCTAGGTTGCTTTCAGTCAAGTCCTGAACATGCCTTTCCGGATGTGTTCCCTGGAAGTTTTCAGGAGTGTATCTGCCCCTTGGGAAGCAGTGTATGCCTGACCGTGTACAGCATCTGGCACATTCGTCCTCAGGCCCCCTGGGCACGTGGTCTGACTGCGCACACCCAGTGCTTTCTCAGACCCCCTGGGCAGGAGGTGTGACTGTGCACACCCAGTGCTTTCTCAGGCCCCTGGCCAGGAAGTCTGACTGTGCACACCTAGTGTTTTCTCAGGCCTCCTGGGCACATGGTCTGACTGTGCACACCCAGTGTTTTCTCAGGCCCCCTGGGCAGGTGGTCTGACTGCACACACCCAGTGCTTGGGGTTCAGCATGCCAGCACTAGGCTCTGAGAGGTCTACCTATAATGCTTTTGGAGGCCTGATTATTCTAGAAGAAATAGGTTCCTGCCAATTGTATAGAAGCATTAACTTAAATATACTTGAAAGTAATGCTACTAGATACTCTTTCTGCAGATAGTATGCATTCATCTAATATTCTTCCTATTGAATTTGCTGTAGGATTTCTTGATGGAGTAAAATTGTTGTCATCAATGTTTGAGTCTTTAATTTTCCAAAATCTGGCAAACGTCACTGATACTCAAATATTCAAGCCTTTCTTCTGCGGTGTGGGATTTGTGGATACACAGTGAAGAAGAAGGCTGCGTTAGCATCTCCGTTTCTGTCCAGTCCTCTGGAGAGGCCTCCGTGTGGCCACGCACAGATACCCTGCCTCGATGGGTTGAAGATGCTCATGGTAGTGCATCTGTTAGTCGTTTGAAGCATCAGCAAAGAATTCAGCATCATTAGGAGACATAGAGATGGGTATTTGTTAGTTACTATCAAGTTTATGTTCTTGCCCACGTGAAAACTGAAAACCCCTGTGACGTTTTGCATGCATTTCTTTCTCCGATTCACAGTGTAGGACTCTTATGTGCTGCTGTTCATTGGAGGAGGTGAACAAGAGAGAAAATGCACTGCTTTAAGGTTAATGCAGTTACTGATAATAGTCGCCAGTATTATTACACCCCCGTCCTTCCAAGATTAGTGCTCACTCTTAGGATTCCAGGAACCGAAGGAACTAATTACTTTAAAGGATCTTAGAGTGAGATTTCTCGTGCTGATCTGTTTTAGACCCCTCTCATTGTAATTAAGGTGGCATTTTGAAATTACTGATTTTTTTTTTAATGCTGAGGGTTTAATGCTTATAATTGGCACTCGGATAGATTTGAGGCTGCCTAAGAAAAACCATACCATTTCTTTGCTATTTTCTAGTATTTCCTTCTGTGTGGCTTTCATTCAGGTTTTTATCCACATGCACTTCCTCGGATATAGTTTTGGTTTTTAGCATTAATGACCGCAGGCAGTTTTTATACTAAATGTGCCTGTTTAGTGGGACCATGTGTAAGTGTATTCTCTGATTAGTAACAGTTTTCATTTATTTTTTTCTAAATGGATTTTTATACTTTGCTAACCTCTTTTATATTAGAGTAGGCAAAAGGGAAAATAGGGTAGACTTAATAGACCAAAGTAAACTTTACGATTTTCTTGTTCAACCCCCATTTTTGGAAAGATATACCTAAATCATTTCATTTCTATTTTCCAAAGCTTTCTTGCTCTTAAGAAAGGAAGAAAGGAAGAAAGAAAGAAAGAAAGAGAGAGAGAGAGAGAGAGAGAGAGAGAGAGAGAGAGAGAGAGAGAGAGAAAGGGAAGGGAAGGGGAAGGGGAAGGGGAAGGGGAAGGGGAAGGGGAAGGGGAACGGGAAGGGAAAGGGAAAGGAAAGGAAAGGAAACTGAGCCCTGGCCAGAGTGGCTCAGTTGGAGTGCCGTCTTGTACATTGAAAGGATAGGGGTTCGATTCCAAGTCAAGACAGGTACATAAGAAAATCAATCTCTCTCTTCTTCTCTTTCTCCTTCACCCCTCCCCTCTCTCTAAAATCAATAAGCATATCCTCGACTGAGGATTACAAAAAAATCTGAAAGAAGTCACCTTTATAACTGACATCAATATAAGCCATTGGGATTCACATGATCAAATTTCATTTCATGTTTGTAAACCAAACAACTCCTATACTTGACTGTTTCTTCTAGGCTTAGTAAAGATCAGAGACACTGGCTACGGTCTTGGGGAAAGTGTGGACTTGGAAATAATCACTTAACTGCCTCTCAGGCTGCTGTTGTCCACAAGGAACAAGTCCTTTATTTTTCTACATTGGTCACTGTTTCCAACACTTTTGAAGTTTTCCACAAGTTTACCTCAGCCGTCCACGCAAAGATGATTCAGCTCTTCAGGAAGGCATGCCTGGGATTGGCATCATTAAGGGAATCGCCCTATAGGGTTAGGGAACTTTGGAGCACAGTTAACCTTTGAACAACAGGGTTAGGGTCATGACCCCCTCCACCATCAACACCCCCCCCCCCGAGGAAATCCACAAAGAACTTTTAGTCAAAACTTAGCTGCGAATAGCCTACTGTTGACTGATAACACAAACAGCCCATTAACACATATTTTGTATGTTATAAATATTATAGACTGTATTCTTACAATACGGTCAGCTAAAGAAAAGAAAATATTAAGAAAAGCATAAGGAAGATAAAATATATTTATAATATTTATTGAAAAAAGTCTGTGGTAAGTGGACCCACACAGTTCAAACTTGTGATATTCAAGGGTCAACTGTATATCCTTTGCTAAAAAAGGAAGCATTAACAGGAAAATACTGACAGTAGTTAATCCAGATGAGGACCTGTTTGCTGCCATCACTCTGTCCACCCCAAGCAAATTCCAAAAGGGATTGGTAGTTCTCTGGCCTCCTTTTATCCACCCCTTCCTCATCCCCACTCGGAACCAGCAGACAATGTACTAATGTGGAAAGGGCGTTCCGACCGTCTCAGTCTTAGGGGGAGCATAAGAAACACCAGTGGAGACAAACAGCTGGTGGAGGTGATGAGGAAAGCTAAGGTATCAAAGGCTCTGCATGAAAAAAGGAGAGAATGAAGGAAAAATACCCGGTGTCACACAGAAAACAGACATCTGACAAAGATCTCATTGACTGTTGAGACATGCCAGTGACACACTGGGTCTGTCCCATCACACAGAGACCTTCGTGTGTGCTCCCGGAGCTCTATGGCTCCATGCTCTGACCATCTCCCGCTTACTCTTTCCAGGAACGGGAGCTCCGTGCATGGCACCACCTTAGCCACTTGCCTCTGTCATGTCCTCAGGGGCCCACCCTCCTTGCCTGCCCCACATTGGATCTAAGTTTCCTTACACCGAGCGGCGTCCCATCAATCACAGTGATTGACTCTCATGCCTTCATTAGTGGGGAGGACTTCGCTAGTTTTATTTTTTTACTCCTTGGTTGTTTGCCTTTTATCGTTTCTTATTCTGTTCCTTTATAGTCTGCCAAAATCTTATTATCTTTAGGCTCGGACATTTCCTCTCACATTTGCTTAAACAGCATTTTCTTCAGTATCCCTAGTGTACTGCACTCAGAATTCAGTAGTCCTGGTTGGCGCCAGACATCTATTCTGTGTTCCTTGCCAACTGTCTAGGTACATGCGATGAGTACCTAGAAGCTACCTGATTGTCCTCCAGCTGAGATAAGCTACGTTTAGGAAATGTCTAGCTGAAGTTGTTCCATTTACTTTTGTAACTGCCTTTCTGTGTCCCTAAAATGCTAACAGACATGCAACTCCTAATTGGAGATTAGACTCTCTCTTTATGCTTATTTTTTCCTACTCAAGTGTATGTAAGCTAGGGTAGTTCTTTCTCATGTTTAACTACTCATTGGGGCCATATCACTTTAGCAACACATCCAATTGAGCAAATGTGCTGTTTTTCTCTCTCACGGGGAATGGCAAGGAGGCCTGCTTCGGGTCTAGGAGGCACCATCACCACCACACTGTCTTGCTGAGAAACATATGCAGCAAATCATCTCCTTTTCCACCATCCTCTCCAAGCATTTCCACCTGCTTTACCTCAGCATAATGGTCTTCCTGTGGGAAGAAGCCTTCCTTTTTCCACATTGGACCAGAGCAGGTGGAAATCCCAAATACGTGCTTTAATCCCATAATTTTTTGAAGCAGTGTCAGATTTATTATTCAACTTGATCACGGGATGGCATGTGTATACATATTTAATTCCTTGTTTCTCTTCTGAGTTGAGGGACTTATTAATCATGTCTCAGAACTGCCTGCTTCTTCGTGGTGGTCAGGGCACATACTCCTAGATTCATGCCACGAATTTAGCATTCTTACTGACTTCTGTTTCAAGAAGCCGGCGCCTCATATGAAGTTTCACTGTTGCTCAGTGTCATAAAAATAACATAATTTCTTCATCATTGTCATCATCTTACATACTCTTGATTTGATATTCAGAATTTTAGCCACAAAATATTTTTATTTTATTACAGGTATGTTTAATATATTGTACTTAGAGAAAGGTGGTTTTAATTCTGGCTAATAAAACTACATGCAACTACTTAGTGGTCTTTTCTACCTTTGGTTTCCAAAATCTGGGGCATTTAGAGTATGGAAAGTTACTGCTAATGAGCGGGCATTTCCTGCATTACTGCATCTTGACAGAAGGATTTTATTATGTGCCGCCCATCGGAGGTAATGATTGCATTCTGGATCTCTGTGAATGGTTCTGATTGAATGGAACTGGTTCTGAGGCGCACTTTTCTTTGGATGCTCATGGTGAGGGATTCTTTTAAGGGACTCCAAGTTTCTGAACTTTGCTGGTTGACTGTAGATTCTTTCATACGACGATTGAAATCCAAGGGTTGAGTTTAAGGAGAAAGATTTCTTTCAGAGACTTCCAGGTAAGGATGACACCTTGAATTGTGTGTGGTCCTCTTTTATCTCTTCTTCTGGTTAATCTTTAAATGACTGTAACTAATCTAACATCTATGTTGTTATAATTTGATCTCTGGTAACTGAGGGGTAGGAGACTGGTCATTTGGTGAGATACTTTAGGACAGAAATTCTGAAGAGAGCAGTTGTGCCTAATTCACTTTATTTTGATGATGACTTTGTATTTTTCCTTCCCAGTGTCAGTGTGTTTTACATTCCCATCAGAAATGTCCATTACATGTCTCTCATCTGAGAGCAGTGGTGCTAGTTTCTCTTGAATGGAAGGCTGCGCGTAGGAGTAGATTCTGTGTGTAAACGCACACACGTTTGCTTTGCAGTCCCACCACGCAATCTGGTCATCGACATCCAGAAAGATACGGCTGTGGAGGGTGAGGAGATCGAAGTCAACTGCACGGCCATGGCCAGCAAGCCAGCCACGACTATCCGGTGGTTCAAAGGCAACACGGAGCTCAAAGGTGAGGTGCCGCCAGGCCCAAGGGGTCGTGTCCCTTTGGGGAAACGAGGGAAATGCAACCCATGCCCCAGAACAAAGACATTCATCTAGAGGTGGTCTACCATCACGTACTAAATGTGTGAGGGCAAAGCATAACCCGTGTCCTCATTCTGTGGTGTGAGGGTTTGTGGTGGTGGAAGTCACTGTGGCCTGGAGCCACTGTGAGAGCTCCCCAGGGCTCAGGCCACCCATGCTATTCCCCCGTTCTCCTTGCGTTCACCCGACGACTCCGGGTGGTCAGAACTCCAAGTCCTCATGTTATCCATTTAAGAAAAAACATATGTCAGCCTTTACCGTGTGAACTGCACGTCGCCCACCACCGGCTGCCCTGTCAGCTGTCCAGTGTGCCCTCTGCGCAGTGGCTGCACAGGTCAGAAAAGGCCGCCTTCCTTGTGAATTAGCAGACACCACCTTGCGTCTGAAACCTACCGTTCAGTTGCCCGTTTCCCTGGCTGTGCTTTTGTGCAGTGTCTGGTGCAGTGGCCAGCAGGCGGCCCCTGCACCCTGCTCCCCCTGTCTCCCTGGCTGGGCCATTCCAGGCTTCTGTCCTAGAGCTCAGAGAGTTGCAACCTTACCCTCTGCCTTGGCCCCTCCCTGCTCCTCCAACCATTCCTGTCAGTTATCCTAAGCCCTTCCCCTCCTGCCCCTCCTGCCAGTTATCCTGAGCCCTCCCCCTCTCACCCCTCCTGTCAGTTATCCTAAGCCCTCCCCCTCCCCGCCCCTCCTGTCAGTTATCCTAAGCCCTCCCCCACCCTGCCCCTCCTGTCAATTATCCTAAGCCCTCCCTCCTCCCCGCTCCTCCTGTCAGTTATCCTAAGCTCTCACCCTCCCTGCCCCTCTTATTAGTTATCCTAAGCCCTCCCCCTCCCTGCCCCTCCTGTCAGTTATCCTAAGCCCTCCCCCTCCTGCCCCTCCTGCCAGTTATCCTAAGCTCTCACCCTCCCTGCCCCTCCTGTCAGTTATCCTAAGCCCTCCCCCACCCCGCCCCTCCTGTCAATTATCCTAAGCCCTCCCCCTCCCTGCCCCTCCTGTCAGTTATCCTAAGCCCTCCCCCTCCCTGCCCCTCCTTTCAGTTATCCTAAGCCCTCCCCCTCCTGCCAGTTATCCTAAGCTCTCACCCTCCCTGCCCCTCCTATCAGTTATCCTAAGCCCTCATACATGTTAGCATCTGATTCTCTCCTTGGGGAGGTGGCCCTGCAAGTCGCAGCCAGCACAAAGGACTAGGCTGAGCTCCTGGTCACATGACAGAAATGCTGCCGTATGCCTCCATTCCTCTTATGGGGAGAGTGATACCATATACAGCATGTGGATCTTATGAAGATGGAGGAGTGAATATTCACGAGGATGGAGCCAGTGTCTGGATGTGCTTGTTGAGTAGATGAAGGCACCTGGAGGAAAGGAACAGTCCTGAGAAAGGGGGCGTAAAAGTCTCTACGCAGAACCAGATAAATGTGTGTAGCAGCTCAAGTTTCAAAAAGCTCGCTCTGTTTCACTCTCCCATTCCTGGGTGTGGTTTTGGAAGGAAGGAGTTTCTCATTTCCCCTCTGCTTTTCTGTCTGAGTGAATTGAGCCATTAAATGTGTACCGATATGTACAAAACATTAAAAGAAAGTTAATGGTGCGTCTTGTCCCGGGGAGTGCGGTTAGGAATGGCTGCCTTGGCCTATTCATCCGTCCGGAAGCCGCCCCACAGCTCCCTTGCGGGCACGGCTCCCTCTGGCCTGGCGCCCGCGCTAGCTCTGCTCTGCCCGCACCCCGCGCCTGTGGTGGCCTTCCAAAGGTCTCAGAGCTTAAACATTTCAATTACATTTCAATTATGCAGATCCATTGTGTTACTTTCCCCCTTGATTGAGGCTGGTGGGGGTGTGGCAGGGGCGTTTATACTTCTCCTGGTTAAGCTCCTGGGGGCTCTGGGTGCGGCCCTGGAATTTCTAAACCGAATGACAGCCTAGTGGACAGGTCAAGTTCAGATGACCATAGGTGGCATGCTCTTCTCTTCTCCTTTCCTGAATGGAAACATGTGTAATGTATTTAAATGAAAATGGTATGTTATGTGTAGTTGAAATGTACCCCTCTAAATATATCTGAAAGACCACCCTGCCAGGTTGAAAGTAGGAAACGATCATTTTCTCAGCCATCTCCCCACAGATTGTTCCTATGCCAAGTGGCTTCCATCCTCTTTGTGTAATGATGCTGGGCTGGGCAGGCGAGCGGAGGGTCTGAACCCAGCGATAGACATGCTCTCAGCTGCCGGTTTCTCGGTGTGGTTTCTCCCCAGGCAAATCGGAGGTGGAGGAGTGGTCGGACATGTACACCGTGACCAGTCAGCTGATGCTGAAGGTGCGCAGGGAGGACGACGGGGTCCCAGTGATCTGCCAGGTGGAGCACCCCGCCGTCACCGGGAACCTGCAGACCCAGCGGTACCTGGAGGTGCAGTGTGAGTACCCGTTGGGCCGTGCTGGCTGCTGTCACACATACCCAGACAGAGCGGCTGGTGCTTATATACACAACAACCATGGCTTTCTCAGGGTCCTGGAGGCTGGGGGTCCGAGATCAAGGCTCAGCACGGTCACGTTCTGGTGAAAGCGCTTCCTGGTGCACCCAGGCGCCTTCTCGCTGTGCCCTCACCCGAAGAAGGGGCTGAGAGCTCTGGGAACCTCTTTGAATCCCATTCATGTGGGCTCTGCCTTCATGACCTAAGCACCTCCCTAAGGCTCCACCCCCTGGTCCTGTCCCACAGGACACTGGGGCTTCAGCATACGGATTTGGGGGACACACAAACATTCACGCTGTAGCAGTGCCCCTGTGTTCTGTTCTGAGGGCCCAGGGCAGCAATTGCTCAAAACACTTCAGAAGCCGTTTTTTGAATGCATATGTTTTAGGCAGTATAGATAGAGTTTTTATCTAGTTGTCTTGGTAGGAAAATAAGCAAAGGATTATTTCACTGAAACACAGCCATATTCCTGAGTGCCAATGAGGATTTTTAAAATACTAGATTTAACCTAAATGTGAAACTTTAAAATGATTCCAATCTGCTCTAGCATATGAGTTAATTACATTTTTTGAATATTGACTATAATCATTTCTATGTCAACTTCAAAATCTAGGGCAATCTCCTCTCCCTGTTTTCTAACCCCATCGTAAGAACTGAAGTTTTTATAGGAGAGACTGTATTTGCATTCGGCAGTTTGCTTCAAGTTGCACATTCTCTTCCATTTTTAGCTTATGTGATACAGTGAGTCTAAAAGTGGAAGGAACCCTTTGGGCTCAATGCCACAGCCCTGCTGGCTTCACCCCTAAAAGCCACCTCGTGGTGAGTGAGTATCTCCTCACTGTGCCCCGTGGACAAAAGGTGTTCTCTCCGTCTTCTCCTCTGGGCTCTCCTAATTGTGAAAAAAAAATACCTGTTTTCTGCAAAAAAACCAGTCCCCACACCAAGGCTGAGTCTGAGTAACCACCTTTCATTTCCCATCAGAAGGCTCCTGGAGCTTGGCCTTGGGTGTGCAGAGTGAAAAGGCTGCCAGCGTTGGGTGGGGTGGCAGTGCCTGGGGTCTGGGAAGGATACGCGTTGTCTTCCGTGAATTCTTCCGTTACTTCCCCAGGCCGCTGTAACATGGCCGCAACTCCGTGGCTTAACACGGCAGCCATGCACTGTCTCCGGTGCGGGGAGACTGCAGCCGGAAAGCGGGGTGTCGGCAGGGCCAGACTCCCTCTGACCGCTCCGGGGAGGCACGGCCTGCCTGTTGCCGCTGCTCATGGCTCCAGCTTTCTTGGTCGTGGTTACATCCCTCCCTTCTCTCCTCCATCTGGACGTGGCTCTCCTTTCCTGTTTGTCTCTTATAAGGGAACTGGTCATTGGACTTAGGGCCCCAGACAAGTCCAGAATATTCTTATTTCTAGATCCTTTTTAACTAGTTAAAATGTAAAGTCATCTGTAAAGACTCCTTTCCCAGGCTCCCAGGGTTAGGAAGTTTGGGGACCACCATCCAACCTCCTGCAGCCTCTGTGTGTTTAAACGGAGCAAAACAAGGGATTGGGCAGGTTACAAACAGTTTCTTCTAAAAGACCACCGTCCCATTCCAAGCCTCGCTTATTTACTCTGTGAGCTTGGCTCAATTTAACATTACATAACTCAGGTTTTCCTTGTTAATTCATTTCCTTACTTCATTATGTAGCTTCATTATGGCAGCCGCTTATAATTTTCATATTACTGAAACTATTGTGGTGTGATGTCCCTATAATGGGAAAACATAAATGATCAGATGTTATCTAAATTGGCAGTTAGTAGATTTCTTTTGACTTTGCTAATATGTAATTCACTTAAGCAAACTTAATATCCATTAACTTCCCTTGTAGGGGCCCATTAGCTTCAATAATGCATTAGCTCCTTTGTGAGACCTGCGTGGTACTCTCCCCGTTCCCTCCCCCAAACTCTTTCAGTAGCTTCCCCAGAATACCTTCCAACAGCACACAACCCACCCACCTACAACATGGCACTCACACCCGGTGCTCAGCGCTCCTGGCACTACCCTCCGGCCCTGGGGAGACGTGATAATGATATTTATAAGCTGCGTCTTCCTTACTGTGTAGATTCAGGTGGCCTTTGTCCCTTAAGAAAAGAAGTAAAGCACCACATCTCCATGCATTTTACTTCAGCCGCAGGGGAGGACCGCAATGCCTCCAAGAATGAAGATGCAGCTGCTGATCCTGTCTCTCTAAGGCGGCCTCTCCTTATGGGAGACTCTGCTCCCTTCTTCCCATCAGCCGCACACATTTCACCCCTGATGCTCCATGATTTGGGATGTATGTAAAGAAAAAAGTTTCCTTGCATAAAAGAAAGCTAAGAATCGCAAAGCATTACCGTAATCTGCGAGGAATTGGGAGTCTGGTTTGGCGCCTAAATGAGACTCGCTGCTCAGGAAGGTCGCTGCAGGCTCATTCACACCCTTGCATTCCCAGAGCGCAGTGAGGGCTTGCTGAGTCAGCCAGGAATGCCCCAGTAGCTTCTTCAGAAGGCGGGATTCTCTCCATCACTCCTGCAGCTGCACTCTTAGGAACCCAGCTGCTGTGCACAACAAGGAGTCTCAGGCCTCAGACACCCATGGCGCCAGGTCACTGGGCACCAGGCTTTCTCCGTGTTGGCCCTGATGCTGGTGACTGGGCTCCGTTCTCCGAGGGGAGCCTCTCTCCGCAGACAAGCCGTGCCGTCTGGATGGCCGTGAGGAAAGATGAGGCACTTTAATGCCTGAGGATCAGTAGCCAACCGCATGGACGGGGAATCATTTTGGATGAGGTGGAACTTTAGCCCATTATTTATTTATTGGCTCAGGCCCTTAGAGCCAGCAGTCCTTAACCTTTTCTGGGGTCGCTGACCTCTTTAAAAACCTTTGATAGCTGTGTACCCGGAAAAGATTAACAAAATTACATATTCACTGCATTTTGCTCACGATTTAAGAATTCTGTTGACCCTCCAGTTTTCCTAACTTCAGTTACTTGAGGGCCACTTTCACAGGTTTTGCCATATCAACATGTTATCTGTGTTCCTGCCCCGTTTAGAATTTATCTTTACGTCACTTTATTGCTTTAGCCTACCCAAAACCCATATAAAAGATCTATAAAATTATGAGTTTTATTTGCTATGCATATCTAATAAATATTACCTAAATAAATATATAACTTAAAAAGACATACAACTATTAGGGTGTTTTTTTTTTAATATATTTTATTGATTTTTTTTTTACAGAGAGGAAGAGAGAGGGATAGAGAGTTAAAAACATCGATGAGAGAGAATCATCAATCAGCCGCCTCTTGCACACCCCCCATCAGGGATGTGCCCGCAACCAATGTACATGCTCTTGACTGGAATCAAACCTGGGACCTTTCAGTCCCCAGACTGATGCTCTATCCACTGAGCCAAACCGGTTTCGGCCTCAAAAGATTTCTTATATCATTAGTGATAAATATGAACTTATCACCAGGAGATACTGAGTTCACCCACGAACCTCGAAGGAAGAATCGCTCTACTCAGAGTGAATTCGGCTGCCTCGGGGGCTGCGCTGACCTGATAGGATTAGCACTGAGTATACTCACTGGGCTCAGCTGGGCCCATTTTGTCACATGACGGCTTATGGAAACCTCTCTCTCATCTGAGAGGAGATGAACAGGGTTAAATGACACATCAGGCATTAAATTCTATATAAATGATGTCCTCCTAAGAATACTATTTTTAAAAAGGAAATGAAGTAATGAGAATCTACATGGTATGCCATTACATATTTTATGTTAAATGCACCAGGAAAAGGAGAAGAGAGAGAAAATGCTCACAGTGCCCCCAGACCGCAGAGAAGACAAGGCCTGAGCTACAACTTGGAATTGCTTTTGTCTTGTGGATTTAAGTCCTAATTAACTGAACACAGAACTTTGCAGCATTTTTTTGTTGTTGTTGTTGTTAGGACCCTATCTGTATTTTGTGGTATCAGGAGAAATTGTTTTGCCCAATTATGTGAAAAATCAGCCCGAAGTGGAGGCTGTCACATTTTTAATAATCCTTAGATTTTTTTGGTGAGTGTGGATATTAATTGTGCAGTATGCATTGAAGTGATTAACGTCAGTGTAATTTATCATCTGGAGATTTCTGAACATAAATAAACGAGCTGTTTTGTTCACAAGGTGCTGACCCTTTCAGAAGCGGAGAATTGGAGCGGCCCCTCCCCCCTTTCCGTATAAATATGAACGCGCCACAATCAGCCAAGTGTTCAGTTATTTGATTTTCTGGGGCATTAGCTGCTCTTGTTTGTGACATTTCCCTGTTGGGTGCTCGTTTGCAAGCTCATTAGTAAGGTTTTCTCATAGGAGCGTTGTGGGAACGAAGAGCATACAGTAGGGCTCTCGGCTTTCCAAGCTTTCGCTCCCAGCCCGACAAGGACACAGCAGCGTGCAGCTAAATGTTTAAAACAGGAGATAATTGTACTTGCCCGCTGCAATTCAAAGCTCTCTTCCCTTAGCTGTTGGGCAGGAGCCGGTTTTGCTTTTGAATGTTCTGAGCTACGTGACCCTGGGTTCTCTCTGTGCGTTTTTCCTTGCGAGGTGCACAGTGTTGGTTAATTATAGCAGAGCCGAGCCCGGTGCAAAGGGAACCGCTTAGGGCCTCCCGTCCGAGGGCAGCGCACACGGGTCACATAAGAGCCCGTGTGAGCAGGAACAGCTCGCAGTCTGTGCCCTAAAAGAAAGCTGTCTCAATAGCATCAAGGTGGCCACGCAGCGACAGGAGCTGGGAGCTGGGAGCTGGAAGGCACGCTGGGACCTCAGCACGGAAGCCAGGTCGCGGCTCCGATGGGAAGCCTCACTGTGGACTGAGGTGACCTCCGGCTCTTGAATTGCTGCCGTGCCTGTTGCTTTCGCCCATCGTAGCCTTGCTCTTTAAGATGTTCTTGCTGAACTCCTCGTTCTGTGAGGGTTCTGTGTGCGTGTGCATATTTGTAAAAAAATAAAATAAAAATTAAGAGATGAGTCTTGGAAGGGAGCATGAGCAGACCCAGTAGTGGGTGTTTGGGTGCCTTCCCTGCTCTGATTACCATCTGACTGTCAATCATGGACATGGACATGTTTCAAAGCGCATACCAATGAGGCAAGCTGGCAGGTATTTCGTAAACCCATATCTCCTTCATCCAGGTCCAGAGAAGGCTAGAGGTTTGCTTTCATTCCCTCCACTGTGGGAACTTGGGCACGGAGGGGACAGTCGAACCCTGCTCTTTATCTGCATCAGAATAAGTATGGCCCCTGTCCTTGGGGCCCTGCAGGGGGGCAGGGAGGAAAACCTGGAAGTTGGAAGCATCCTGTTGGAAGTGGCAGGTTGAAGGTTTCTGGGAGCAGCTTCTGCTCTCAGGTGCACTCTTCACAGCGGATGGCTGGGGTCCGACGGGCCTGCTTCTCTCTGATCGCCCTTCTCACTCTTTTCCCCCCAACAAAATACACTCTCCCTCCCACTCTTCCTTTCTTTCATTTTGTGTAAAGCAGTGCTCCCTAATCAGTCCCACACTGCTCTCTGACCATTCCTACACTGCTCCCTAACCACCTACCCCTGCTCTCTAACCACTCACACTGCTTTCTAACCAGTCTCACAGTGCTCCCTAACCACCTACCCCTGCTTTCTAACCACCCACACTGCTCTCTAACCATCCACACCTGCTCTCTAACCAGTCCTATACCTGCTCTCTAATGGTCCCACCCCCGCTCTCTCACCACCCATCTTTGCTCTCTTATCATCCATATCTGTGTTAGAGTTGCCCTCCTTCAGGGCAGACTCCTCTCCCAACAGTCTAGGCACCATCTTAGGTGCTGATTCTTGCTTCGAACACAAATAGCCCCTAATACTCACCAAATATCAGGTGAATCTTTGCATTGTCACCTACTCCAAGCTGCGGTAATCCTCCATGATTGACAGAGACTCTTCATAGTCAGTGCACCCCACCCGAGTGCACAAGCCAGGCTGTACCTCAGTAAGACCACCCCCAGCCATGGCATACCCCAGAGGGACCCTCCCCTGGCCAGGCTGTACCACAATGAGGACCGCCCCACCCCCACCCCCCAGCCTTGGGACATTTGACATCCACATTCTAGAATTAGAATGTCAGGGAGAGAAGGAGGTGCCTGTAGTTCTGGGGGTGACCGGTCTGCTGGCTGAGGGAGGCCTCCCCTGCCCACAGCTCTTATTGCTGGCCGGATGTGAGGATGGTGACATAGCTCCCTTTTAAATAAAGGCCCTATGCACTGGTATTGGCCAGCGAGGAGGCTGACTGTTAGCATAGGAGAGGGAAACACAGAGCAGGTCTTCTGAGAAGATCGTAGGCTGTGTGGCTGGCGTGGCACCAGCTGCAGTCTGCCAGCAGCCACCCTTGCCTCTCTCTCAGAGCTTCCTTTTATATGTGTACACGGCCCCTCTATGGAGGGCAAAGTGCATTTAAAGGAAGCTCATCAAATCAGAGCACCTTTCTCGTGTTGTTTTTTAATTGGCTGCTCCTGTGGAGTGACTGAGGCCTCGGTATTTAGCCCTCTGTGCACCTTTGGCTGATGCAGGGCTGCTGGTGCTATGGCAGCCTTGCTAGGTGTCTTCTATGGGGAAGGAGGGGAGTTCTGGTGTGTTTTTAAAACCTCAGCTTCCTCCACCTAATCGGTTGGCTCTGGGCGAGGCCATCTCTATAACTGTAAAGTTCCAAACGTGCGTGGATCTACTGTTGTTCTTACTTCCGGAGCAGCTCCATTTTGCAATGACAGGAAGCTGCTCTGAGCATCACGTGCCTGGGCACTTACTGCCCTGGGACAGAAAGTGTCCCCAGGCTTTCAGCCTGTGCCCGCACCGCCAGCCGATACAGAAAATGGTCACCAGAAAACGGACTGGGCCTTACCTCAGTACTTCAAAACACATCTTGGCGTCTGCTTCCGTTTCAGAAAAGATGTGGTGGGGCACAACATGTGATTTATGAACATAATTAAAATATTACTGATGAGCCTGGGCTGTGGAGTCAGCCGTCTGACTGCTCCGTATTTTGACGGTGATTCTGCCGTCAGCATCCTTCTGAGAAATGTTTACGTCCCTGAGTGAGAGGTGCCGGCCATACCACAGGGCTTCCTTCCAGGCTCCTGCGGAGAAGACGCGAGTTCCTCTCCCAGGGGAAGGGACAGGGCCCGGACTGGCCTGTGAGTTGCCTTCACTCAGGGAGGGACCTGGGCACACGGACCTTCCGCTTGGTCTCTCTGGGCGAGAGGAGAGCCCGGCTGCCCTGCGGTCGGTCATGCACTGAATGTAGTCCGCAGAGGAAGGCATGTTTCTGTGTGACACCAGCAAGATGCATGTTTACCTTCTCACGTGGCTGTTGAGGTAGCTGTGGCAGCTGCACCCATAAGTACAGGGTGGTGTGTCTCCAGAAACCTAAAGGGTAAATGAGGAAAATCAGTTACCAAAAATGAAGGCGCCTTTTCTATGGCATAGTATATGATTTTTAAACATAAATTCCAGATATAGCAAACATAAGTTCCAGGTATAGCTTGTTCTTGTTCTTTCTAATTTATGTGAAAATTGACCGGTAAGCAGCCATTAGTAACATAAAGAAACATTTACCTAAAACAAATTCAGTTGTACTGAAAAGGCGGAGGGGATTAGATGTTCAGCACTCTCTTTGTTTTTAACTAGAGGCCTGAATCCCAGCTCAAGCCCCCAAGCTTGTTGCCCCAGTTCACACCCCCCAGCCTCCTAGCCCCACAGCCTTGCCTGGCACCCTGCCATGGCCTGGCACCACCCTGTTACCTGTTACACCATCCCATCTGCCAGGAGATCTGTCAGAGCTGGGCAACAGCCCCAGCCCCCGCATCACCACTGGTTGCCTTCTGCAGATCAATCAGGCCCCCACTCACACCTGCCTTGGCCTGGCACTGCCCGCTCACCTGCTCCAACATCCCGCTGTGGTCCCGCTCTCGTTGGGGCCCATTGGGGCCAGCAGTACCTCCACTTCCGCCCACTGCCAGCACCTCACGCCAATGCCCGTCATGTTCCGCTCTACCCCCCGATGGTTAGCACACGACATAGCAAGCAGTCAAACTCCTGGTGGTCAAACTCCCGGTCGAACAGTTTGCATACTAGGCTTTTATTGAGTAGGGTGGACATTGAGCATGTAGAACCCTTAGTGGCTATGCTGAAAAACATACCCTCTCTCTGATTGCTTGTGAATTACACATGGGGAAAGAAAGCCTTGGACATAACCTCTGCTTCCCCAAATTGCCAGGCGGAAGTCAGCAGCGCATAGAATACCTAGCCCTCCCGTGAGTCAGAGATTAACCCCTAAGCAAACATTACATTTTAGCCTGATTAGGGGCTTTACCTTTAGTCTCACCCAGAATGGTTCACTGTGAGAATGACAGAGGCTCCCGACCACGGACTCTGTCCCTGATGTTGCTTCTGAGAATGAACTCCAAGGGAGCAGGTCTCGTGTGGTCTCTGTTGTTGTTGTGTTTGTTTTTCATAAACTTCCCCAGCCAGCCTCTATGTGTGTGTCCCATCACCAGAACCACCAGGCATGGCTGCATGTAGCTTACGGCAGAGCCCGTAGCTCTCAGAGGAGCTCTAGCGCCCTCCAGCAGTCCATCCTCGGTCAAGGTCATCCTATCCTGCTGGCCTGTGCCTTTCTTTACTGATTCCCTTCCTACACAGTCATCAGCTGGAAACCCTCGCCATTTTGCTGCTAAGCATCTCTTTCACCAGCAGGTCTGAGAACAGAGCCGTCACCTGCACCTCCTCTGGCACTCAGGCCGGCGAGCCTGTCTCTGAAAAGTGACCCAGCTTCTCGGGAAGCTCTGCCCACTCACCGTGTCAGCGTGGGGGTGGGGAGGGGCGCTTCCCAAAGGCCTCGCGTGCCTTGTGGTTTTCAGCCGTAAGAAAGGGATCTCTGAAGGGAAGCAAGACCTCTGGTACACCAGGAAAGCAGCCACCCAGGAGAAGGCGTCATGTGCAGCCTGGCCAGTGGGTCTGGCTGAGACCGCTGAGCCCCGGTCCCGGAGTCCTCCCTGGTTCCATAGGAGGAATGCTAATGAGCGGCCACCGCGTGTAAAGGCCAGGGGCTGTTGTTTGGGCCTGTGATTGCCTGACAGAGGGGAGTAGTGAAAATTATTTTGACCTTTCAGCCAACTGATGTCTTGCCCTCTCACATTTATTACTCTTGGGAATATTTTCAAAAATATACATTTACAGAGTCACAGAATTAAATGAGAAACTGATTTAGGGATTAATAGCTTGTTCAGAACAGACAAAAAGTAAAACCCCAGTTTCATCTAGGTTTTATTTGTAAATGTATCTGCCTGGGTATTTAACTCCAAGATCGTCCTCTCCCCTTCCTAGTCCCTGCCCCTCCCTCACTTAGCTCTCATACGCTTACAAACTCTGTTTTGTTTTGTTTCTTGTTTTGTGTGGGTTTTTTCTTAAATATATTTTTATTGATTTCAGAGAGAGAGAGAGAGAAACATCAGTGATGAGAGAAAAATCATTGATTGGCTGCCTCCTGTATTCCCTCTACTGGGGCCGGAAACCCAGACATGTACCCTTGACCAGAATCAAACCCGGGAACCCCAGTCTGCAGTCTGATTCTCTGTCCACTGAGCCAAACCACTAGGATACAAACTCAGTATTTAAATGGCTAGTGGAAGTAAGAATAGCCAGATCACCTACCTAAGTACTTCCCTGCACACTTGGTGTTAACATGGATTGTTATTGGAAAACATAATTTTGAATCAGAAATTTCCCCCAACATGCATTTCATGGGACCCTCTCTCAGGCTTATTTCTGCTCCATTCTCCGCACCAGTGTTCTCATCCGGAAAACCCGGGCTGTTTCTCCACCGGTTTCCGTCCCCAGGTCAGACACTCAGGAGACTGTGGGAACCCTTCCTTTGTGCTTATGTTTACCTGCGAGAGTCGGAGTCTAACTATTTGACTACGAGCCACCAGGACTCCCATCTCCCTGTCTGTAAAACCGCTCGAGTAGAACGGGGAATTGTGCCTTTCCCGTTTGAAAATGAGCATAGAAGAGGCAAACTCATTAATATGCAGCGTCACAACGCATTGTCGCACAGTAACATATGATATATGATAAAATGTATCAATTCCGAGCGCCACAAATATCTGCGGCTTCACCTCAGCATGAAAGCAAATGAGTTTCCTTTAGCTTGAGTGAGTCTGGAGATAAACTTCAATGTAACGAAATGTATTTCACAGGAAATATTTGATGTGGCGCAGTTGGCTTATGAATCTCTTATCTTTTCTGGTTCACTCCTTAGCGTTATTAGTCAATTTAATTTGAGCAAATGCCAGGATTACTAACTAATTAGAAGGGAGTTAGCGAAGGCGGCGGGTGGGGCCGGTGGGGGCTGGCACTCTGGGCGGGTGGCAGAAGCCCGCCTGATGGTGCCTGACGATACCATCCTCTAAACATTGTCCTTTGTGTTGTTGTCACACAGATAAGCCTCGGGTGCACATTCAGATGACTTATCCTCTGCAAGGCCTGACCCGGGAAGGGGACGCTCTTGAACTAACCTGTGAAGTCAGCGGGAAACCCCAGTAAGTTCTCAAGGCCAAGGTCGGCCGGAGTGGGGGGAGGGTCACAGCAGGGAAGGTCACCACGCAGAGTCTCTCCTGCTGTAAAGGTGGAATATTTTTTCAAGAAGTAAAAGAATATTCAGTGGAATAAATATCTGTGGTTCTTAATGGTGACCTTAGTGGGGGGGGGGGGGGAGGAATGAAATGCCAGCTGAGATTGAAATCTCAGCTAATTCCATTTTATAATCAGCACATGATTGTTAAAACTGTTTTCTCTCATACACAAAAAAATAATCCCAATAAATGGTTGGTGTGCCCACAATCTAATGATATATCTACTGCCCCCGTGTTAATGTCTAAGCTGCCAGAAGGATAGTTTTTAGACAAAAATTAAGCTGCTGTGTTTAGGGCCAGCTGGGGGCAAATGAATTTGCCCTACCTTTGATTTTGCTTCTCTTTCCCGCAAAGAAAAGCGACTACTGGGATTATTTTAGTTAGTAAGGAATGATTCAGGAACTTTCCTCAAGATATATACAGCATCTTCCCCCGCCCTCCCAAATGTATACACACCTTAACAGCTAATAGCTCGGTTTTGAAAATGAAATGTATTTTAATAAACACTGCCTTATAATTATTCAAAGTGTGTGTATCCATTCTGAGGGGACACCCTATAAATGTGTGTGAAAAGATCCAACCAACACTCTAGTTTCATTGCAAGTGTGAAGAAGGTGCTTGCTCCTGCTGAACGAATGAAGGCAAGTTAGAGAAACCACGTGTCATCACTAATGTGGCAAAGCCCACCGCAGTGTAGCCAGGGAGGAGGGGGACTCTCTCCCTCGGAGTGAAGATGGGTGTTAACTGCTTCTGAGGGAAAAGAAACCCATGGAACCCTAAAGGGGCACCTCGGGGCAGCGCAGAGATCCGCACTCAAACTCCCAGCGTCCCCAACAGCACAGCCTTGAGCTCCCCCTGCTGTCCCCCCAGCATGGTTTTCCCCTCTCAGTGTTGCCAACCAGCGTCATTGTCACCGTCTTCCTGTGAGGAACGGGGAGCATCTGAACAAGAAGCTGTGGAGAGGGCTTTCCCACGGCAGCTAAGGAACGGCCCATTGCGGGGACCGGAGCTGTGAGCCTGGCCGCAGGAGGCTCTCTTCCCGCCCCACCGCTCCAGGGCCGCGTCTCTCTCCCAGGGCCCGGCCTGGCTGCTCTCTGTCCTGGTCGCTGCCCTGTGCAAGGCGGCCTTCAGAGGTAGCAGGCGTCTGGAGCGTCTCCTGGTGTCCAGTGTTGCTTCTCCTCTGTGAATGCTGGGAGACTCATGTCTCTTCTGAAGACGACTTGAGCGATGCCCTGGTTAGCAGCTTGCCCGCCTCCCAAACAATCCCAGGAGAGAAGATTGTGCTCATGGGCTGCTTGCCGCTTGGGATACCTGTGTTCAGCCACGTTAACTGGCTCCCAGCGTGTGGCTTGCTGAACTATGTTTTGTTTGTCTGTTTTTTTCTGCTGAAGAAGGTGCTGTGTTCGATGGAATGAGCCACGGGGGCAGAAATGACCCGTTTCCTTGGCACATGGATGCCAGAGAGGCTGTTTGTTCCTGTCGCGAAGGAACAGGTGCAAGTCTGAGCAAGCTGGCATCGTGCTGCTGACCCGACCTGCACGTGGCCTGTTCGCTTCCTCCAGAAATGGCAGAGAGCCGTGGCCCACAAACTTCAGTTCCAGAGCCACCTGCGGCTCTTTGGCCCCTTGAATGTGGCTCTTCTACAAAATATCACAGCCTGGGCGAGTCTGTTTTGAAGAAGTGGCGTTAGGAGAAGTTTAAGTTTAAAAAAGTTGGCTCTCAAAAGAAATTTCAGTTGTTGTACTGTTGGTATTCGGCTTTGTGGACTAATGAGTTTGCTGACCACTGGCCTAGAATGAAAGGGGTCCTTTGACTTGCCTTTAGAGCTGCGCCCGTGCCTAGCACACACCCTGCTGGTGGTCGCAGCTGTCCGGCACAGGACCTCAGTCTGGGTGCAGGCGGGCCCGCTGGCCGCTGCCCGCACGGAGCACCTGCGGTGCTGATTCTTAAATGGCATACCAGCTGTGCCAGCAGGCACTTGTGTCGTTCAAGAAAATGGTAACCTCAGGTCCCCTTTGGAGGTTGGGATGCTGCTGGACAGGCGCCTGAGTCTCCGCCCCCAGCAGCTCCTTTGTCGCATCGCTGGCCCCGGAGGTGGCGCTGGGACAGGGATATTCCCCTGCACTGGAGTGGGCCCCACTCTCCCTTCAGCCCCATTCAGGTACAGTCCTGTCATGGCCGCGATTTCCTTGATTTCCTTGGAGGTCGAAGGAGCCGCCTGAAAGACACTAGTTGCAAAGATGCTGTGGAAGGATCATTTGTGTGAGCAGTTCTGGCTCTGGTGCATCTTGGGAAATGTGCTTCTTCCAGATGGACCGAATGTGGTACTTAAATCACTCATGCACCGTGCTCCCTGCAGAGTTGGCCCTAGGGACTGAGGAGTCCCTCGGGGCGGGAATGCCCTGAGGCCTCCAGTTTCGGGTGCACACAGGGCAGAGCGGGGCAGGCGGCCTGGCAGAGCCTGCAGAGGAGGCACTGCCAGGAGGCACAGCACCACGTGGCCGCGGGCAGCGGGCGGCACGGCTGGATTGGAGGAGGGCAGAGGAAGCGATCGCATCTTTCCACAATGAGAAAAGGTGGTCCTCCTAGAGCAGAGCCCAAGGCATTTGCTCCTCAGGTGCGGAAGCCCGTTCCTTCTTGTGAAACTGGAAATCCATTTCAATTTCACACGTGTCTTCTAAGCAGGTGTCTTGTGGTGCCGGTCACCACCAGATTAATGCCTGCATCGCTAGCCCAGGGTGCAGGCTCCCCTCGTTAATGAGAGGAATAACAATGGGTGAGCTCCGTCCTAGCAGAATTGGTGTGAAACCAGACCAAATAGGGTGGCTGGTTATTTCCTGATTTGTTGAAGGTAAACTGGAAATAATGAGACTCCCACTTGCGGCGTGTTGAAAGTTTTTCAACACCTGAACACGTTGAAAGAAAATTATATTCCAAACAAATGTTTTGGAGACTTCACAGCTGGTAATTCTGTGAACGTAAGCTGCCCGCCGTAAGTCCTCTTTGATTGTGTCGCCCTGCATGAGGTTTAACGAGGGTGATGACGCGCCTGTCCCCCCTCTTCCCGGCAGGCCTGTCAAGGTAACCTGGGTGCGAGTCGATGATGAGATGCCCCAGCACGCCGTGCTGTCCGGGCCCAACCTGTTCATCAATAACCTCAACAAGACCGACAACGGGACGTACCGCTGCGAGGCCTACAACGTCGTGGGGAAGGCGCACTCGGACTATACGCTGTATGTATATGGTACGTGCGATGCAGCTCTCCTCCCTCAGCCTCCGCACATGCTGCTGCTGCTTGTAACTCTCTCCCCAGGTCTTTGGTCGAGTGGAAAGCCCACAGCCCAGTTGTTTCCTTCAAGAACTTGAAGATGCAGGGCCTGGGGCAGACCCTGGCGTCTCCCTGGGAGGGCGGTGCCAGTCGTCTCCCTCTAACGAGGGGCCTGCCAGCCAGGACAGCGGGGTCCCCAGGCACCTGGGAGGGAGATGCATGAGAACTAACGACTGCAGAATCCAACCTGAGCAGTCCATGCTTTTCAGCTTAGGAAGTGTATTCCCCTGGGTATTTTCTAGGATGCCTGGGCTAGCCTTTCTCGTGCTCTGATGAGCAAACCACCCTACTCTCTGCAGGAACCTGTTAGATTACAGGAAGTTGCTAGGTAGTAAATAAATGGGGAAAAAACAGAAGGTCCTTGGTATCTACCTTAACAACCTATAGGTACTGCTTTAGACACCTTTTTTAAAATTTGTTTGCTCTCTTAATATCTTTTTACAGGATCGTTAAAGCACGTTTCAATGAATATCATTCTCTAATCACATTTTAGTGAGCATCCCACTGTGTGCCGGGCGTTTTAAACCTTTTCCCCACTTACATCTTCCTGTCAGCTGTGTGTGGTGGCCGTTCCCCCTCAGTGAGGGAGCACCGCCTGTCCGGTCTGACTATGACAAACCCGGTCAGTTCCGCTCCGAGGCGGTGTCTTGGTTAGGGTAATACCAGGAAAAAGAGCCATGGACTGACAGGACACAGAATGAGTAACCATAGGCGGGAAAATGCCAGCATCTCATAAATATCTGAGGGTGTGAGTGCATGTCTTCCTTCTTGTTAGCAGTGTAAATGACCCCGGTGTGAGTATACGAGTATACACATATGCACATGTGACATGCTTATTTACAGCATACTGTCTCCGTACCTGGCCACTTTCCTTGTGAAGAAAATAGAAATCACATTCTTTTTGATGAGATGGAAGGAGGCTTTACACTCTATCTAGGTGGATATTAGAATAAAATCTATAGCCCACCCCTGAGGTTTGTCCTTAGCATAATGCAAAATTCCAGGATCACTTCTAGTCCCCATTAGTAGACCCCTGAGGTCAGTGGGTGCTGGCTCAGTGCCCCCGTTACCTGTGCTCTTCACACAATGGCATTCCTTCCCCCAGTGGTTAAGGCGGCCAGAGTGGAGGAATGGCTTTCCCAGGTGGGTGCCCTCCTTTTGGGTGACAATCCACAGAGCTGCTCCATCCCTCAGACTACTCACGATGTGCCACTGGCAGCACTGGCAGGTGCATGCCTCCCTCTTGCTTCCAAACTCGCCCCTCTGCTCTGTGAGGCAGGGCGTGAACCTCAGGTGACCCCCAGGTTGCTGTTACCCAGGTTTAGACTTCGGTTCATTTCTCCTTAAAAGTGCAGGTTTTAGAAAGCAGTGACAGATTCCCACCAGCCTATTATATGCTTCCTTGAATCAGAAGACTCAAATACCTAGAAAAACAATGTCAATTTATTGTACTTGCCGCTCCCACACCTTCAGATGAGAAACACTTTATGGGTTTGGTGGACAGCTCTATGTGGATAATTTGGGGTACTAGCTCATGGTTAGGATCTATTCCACACTATAGTATGACTGGCTGTTTTACATGCATAATTACCTCTGATCTCTACAGTAATATTAGGAGGGAGGTAAGCATTGTCTTCATCCCATTGTACAGATGATAAAACGAGGCTTAGAAAGGTCACATAACTTGTCCAAGTTGACAAGGTTACTAAGTCAGAGCCTTGGTACTTTGACTCCCAAGTCCACAGGGACATTTATATCTTTCTTTGTAGTTCCTTTTATTCTCACTGATTTCCACTAGAAAAATCCCCTCCAACATAAGACTGCTTTTTTTGGAATTAACTCCACTGGGCCAGAGTGCATTATAGGAAACCCAAGAAACATAGAGACCTGCATGTTAGGTTAGCACCGTGGTCGGCAAACTGCAGCTCGCGAGCCACATGAGGCTCTTTGGCCCCTTGAGTGTGGCTCTTCCACAAAATACCACAGCCTGGACGAGTCTTTTTTGAAGAAGTGGCATTAGAAGTTTAAGTTTAAAAAATTTGGCTCTCAAAAGAAATTTCAATCGTTGTACTGTTGATATTTGTCTCTGTGAACTAATGAGTTTGCCGGCCACTGGGTTAGCACATGTCCTTCACACGTGCCCCCCCCCCCCCCCAGGATAGGGCCTTGTCCTTGACAGGGGCCTTGTGGGGTCTACACTGTACCACCTACCTCTGTGCCCCTCGAAGGCCTTGGACAGCGGGCTAGCATACTCACCTGAGGTGTTGCTAGTCTGTAGATAAAATATTCTAGCAATCTGAGAAGATGGTGAATAGGTTTTCTTTTCAAAGCCGATTTACTGTGCTACTACATTAACTTACAAAGTGCTTTCTGAGCTAAGAGTTAGCATTCCTTTACGATGTTTAATTCTCTGGAAGTAACTTCTGTACCTCGAGAATCTGGCTGCTTCATGCCTGAGCCCCAATTTGTTTTTGTTCCGTTGCTTCCGTGTGTCAAGCCCAGCTCATTAGCTCCAACTCCGCATTTTTTAAGTAGCAGCTCGTGTTGCTCTTGATGCTGGACACGATCGGAGCATTGCGGTTTTACCTGTTAGCGGAATCTAATTCAGTTAGGTCACTTGAGCCAGATGTGAAGGACAGCGTGTTCCCGACAGTGATGAAAATAATTGAAAACGTGTGATTGTCCACAAAATGAAAAGAACTGTTGACCTGAAGTCTCTGCCCTCATTAGGATGGCCCGGTCCTTGTTTATAACCATTTTTTCAAATCACCTTCAGGTCCTCTTTGATTGACTTGTGGACATCACATATTTGTGCCAATACGTTTACAGACAGGTACAGAAAGAGCAGCCTAGTGTGTCAGGGGAAGCCCAGGTACAGATTTGGCCATTTGGTGATACGTGCTGGAATTGAATCAGCACATTAGCTGCCCGCTGCTGGGCAGCAGGCGCCTCTCCGGTGCAGTGGGCTGGGCATTGGAGGGAGCAGAAGTCTTCAGCGCTGGCTCAGGGCCCACGCGCTTTTCTCATCTGTGTCTGCACCGACACGTGGGGGAGGGGGCAGTAATTGCATCCAGGTGAGCAGCCAGGTCATACCTGTGGCCCCTGAGAGTGTATCAGGAGCAAGATGGAGCATGCTGCCCATTCTTCTTAAAAGGAAGTCTTGAAATCATCAACTTAACGATTTCTACTTGGAAGAGAATGAAATTTTGTTTTGTTTTTGTTTTTAGTGGCTTCCTTCTAGTCTTATGTGAGGCTGCTTCAACAATAGTTCAAACCGCTTCTGTCCTCAAATAAATAATGTCTCCTATAAAACGGATCAATTTGCTGTTGATTCTTCCCGGTCAAATGAGTACATATGTGTATGTCTGAGAGAAGTCTGTGAGGGACATTAAAGCCTCAGATTATTGAGGTAGGGATCACTTTAAACAGGCATTATAACCAAGAACCAAGATAATGTTTTTGTAAACTTTCAGGAAGTTGCACGAAGCCCAGTAAAGGTGCAGTATACCAGTATAATTAAAGTTTTGATGTATTAATTAGACATCTGAGAGCTCACGGGAGATTAAAGGACACCAGATGTGTCAGGGAGAAAAAAAAATGACATGCTTTAGATAAAATTTAAAATCAAAAGCCTTCAAGTCATCTTCTGCTCTGTTACAGCGGAACAGTGGCTTAGTTCAAAGTCTTGCTGACAGTTAACACATTCGGTTTGATCATTTGGGCTTGGAATTTCTCTCCTTCATATCTGCCCTTCCCTTTTCCCCCAAATCATTTTTGAGATGACAGACGGATATACAGCGATCAGCACCTGACAGAGGCTTCCCTGGGATCCCGGCCCCGAGGGCCAGGCCTCACTGACTCCTCCTTCTCTTGTTCTCAAGACAGAAAGCGCTCCTTCGGTTTCATTCTTGTTGTCCACTTAGGTCAAGCTCTTAACAGGAGCAAAGCCAGCTAACTTACCCATATCGATAAGTTGTAAAATGTTACTGGCTTTTAAGAAAGAAAATCTCCTGTGTCTTGGAATGTGGTATTTAGTGGCAGCATCCTCTCTTCTCCGAGTGGAAGTGTGCAGAGAGCAGAGCATTCTCGCCTGCTGCTGGCTATGTTGATGGAAATGACAGGGTCAGCGTTCCTAAGAGCAAGGACGCAGGAGCACACCGAGGCCACCGGAGCCTGCAGACAGAGCGCTCCACCTGCTCCCTCCCTCCCGTCTGTGACAGTATCAAGTGAACAGCAGCCATTACACCCTGAAGTGGGGAGCTGGTTTAACCTCATCTTTGAAATTGGATCCGGTGGGATGCCCTATGTTTTTTTGTTGTTGTTTGTCCTCCCTTTCTGCTTCACATCTCCTCATCTTCATTGACGTCATTCTTTTCTTAGCTCTTCCCACCAGGGCTTCGGGATGTCATTGGAAGACACAGATCTTTGGAGGAGCCTTCTGGTTTTAAAGGGGAATCATCAAACAAACATCTCAGTGTCCTCGTGCCTTTGTTTTGTCATTACTGGTCATTGTTGTGTTCAGCATTGTGGGTTTGATTTTCCTTTTTTTTTTTTTATCCAGATCCCCCCACAACTCTCCCTCCTCCCACAACAACCACCACCACCACCACCACCACCACCACCCTTACCATCATCGCAGGTACGGTACTTCATTCCCATGGAAATGTCCTGCATGGTGTTGTCTTTCTGGTATGTATACAACAAGGCCTCCACGTCCCCTTTCAGTCATCGGGATGTCATTGCTCTTGCAATTTTGTACTCAGCGACTGTATTCTTAGGCTGAATCTTAAGGACCTCAGACAATCTTTAACCTCCAAGCATTTAACAGCAGATCAGAGATCTTGCAGCTTACCCATAAGAGAACTCTTTTTTTAAGCATCACTATGTAAGCAGAATGGTAGGGACAATGGCAGCCTGTCTTAGAGGACACGCTGGTGGCGTAGGCTCAGCCATGGTTGTCGAATGGTAAGTATTCTGGCCGTGCATCTTCTCCTTGTCTCAACTTCACCTTAATCCCCATGAATGAAAACGCACCCCCTTTAACATGCCCCTGTGGCCATGTTCCCAACGTGTCGCCATCCTTCCTGCCCGAGACTGCCTGCTGATCATGCCGCCCGTTCGGGCCGCCTGCGTAGTGAGGAGAGATCAGAGGCAGCCACTGCCTTTGTGGTGCTGGGCACCTGGCTGCCCTCGGAGAAATGTGGAGGGTGGAGCCGCCGTGGCTGCAGGGACGGCTTTCTCTCTGCACCGTTTGAAGCTCCTGTTCAAAGTGAGATTCACAGTCTCCCATTCTGTCACTGAGGGGGGATCCCGCCATGCACCCCTTTCTCAGACCCCAGCGGCTCTCAGCTCATCCGGGAGCCTCAGAGGCCCCTGTCCACCAGGGTAGGAAGGTCTGGGTGCCGTGTCCAGCAGACACGCGGGATTTCCTTAGGTAAGGTCTTTGCTGCTGCTCAGAAACTCGTAATTCCTCCTGTGAGAAAAACTCTTTGAAGGTGACTTTCTATTTCATTTGTTGTCTGATGAGACTGCAAGGTCTCGGAGCCATGTGCCCACGTAAACAGTCCTAGCACTGGACTTCTTAAAATCCCGGAATATTCCACTCTCCACCCTTCATGTGAACGCTCTTTCCCGCCCAGCCGTGGCGCATCCCGTACAGTGGCTTTCTGCGGACACTTCGGTTCTCACCGGAGTCCGTGAGGTGGATACAGAAAAAGTCAAAGTCTTCAGTGAAAGGGAGGCTCATCGAAACTGTTTCCTCCGCCTTCCATGGAGCAGAGAACCGTCAGCCACTGGTGAGGACGTGTTGAATGTTGTTTATAGAAGCAGCAGCGCCTTCACGTAGGGTCTTGGGGAAATCCATCCATCGGTGCTGTGTCACTCGGAGCTCACCTCCGTCCAGCTGCGTTGCAGTCCTTGTCTGGGGAGTTCTGTTCAGCCTCTCCTCGCTCCTGTCCTAGGGAGCTCGCTTTGTGGGTGTCGTGGCTGATTCCTCCCCTTCCTGGGTGACTGACTGAGGTGCTCCTTCCCAGCTCCCTTTTCCAGAGCAGCCGTCATCCTCCGAACCAGGCCACTGCCTTATGACCTCTGACCTCTCGTCCAAGGTGCCCCTTGCAGGCTGCGCTTGTGTCCCCGTGTTTTCACAGTCCCTGGGAGCTGCCCTGTCGGTGTCGTCAGTTTTGTCACCCGTTCTCAGGTCCCGCATCGGGAGCCCGTACCCGTTCAGAGCGCCCTGCAGCGGTCCATCCGTCCGTCCTGTAGGCATGGCTTTGGTAGCTCCTTGGGGCGAGGCCCCAAGGGAACCAGCAGGCACGCATTCAGGGCAGTGGAGCCCGCCTGCTGTACGGCTCTACCTTCTCTCATTGAGGGGCTCCCTTTGTGCTGGCCTGTCTCCGGCTTCGGCCTTTTCTTTTGTTAAGACCTGTCGTCCCGTTCCCTGAGCCCTCCCCATTGTCAGTCTCAGCGGAGAGGTGCTTGGTTCCCAGCCCCGACTCTTCACTCCAACCCTCAACCCCCAGTCCCCGCTGCTCTTTCTCTGCTGCTGTCAGTTCACGCGGCGGACCCTGCGTTGAAGGGACCCTTTAGAAACAAGCGCCGTGTTCTGCCCATGTGGAAGGTGCCTGTGACAGGGCCTGTTCCGGCTTCGCGCTCTGCTCCCGGCCCCTCGGTCAGTCACGGCTGTGCAGGGCGATCTCCCGGGTGGGCACTGTGGCTCCTGTGTCGGCTGCTGGCCCCTCTGACCACAGTGCTCCCGTGGTCATGAATTCCCAGAGCAGTGGACAAAAATGGCCACTAACACAACAATGGAGAACCCGGGCCTTAATGGTGTGATCTTACCGGCTTGCTGTGTCTTAGCAAGTTGCTTTGCATCTGTTTCTCTTGCCCAGAAAGTACACCCTGGATGTAACACTGGCTCCTTTCTCCAGACACGTTGAAGGGTATGAGCTGAAAAGTCCTGCGTCCCATTGAGTAAAGTCCAGGCTGTGCCCTGGACTTGGATCAGGTCCTACAAATTGTCCAAACTGAGCCTTGCCAAACGGACAGCCAAGTTCACGTCCACTCGCCTCTCCTGCACTGCTCGGTACATTGTAGCCACATTAACCTCCACAGCTTCAACAGCTAAATCAGCGACAGTGACAGAAAGCCTGAACTTAAAGAAGAAGCAGCCCTCAGCCATCTGTTGTTTTTCTCCCCGTCACATGCAATAACTGAAACCCGCTCCCAGGTCAGAGTTTCATTAGGAGAAAATGTACAAATTTGACAGAAAAATATTGGTGAACTCCACAGGTCATAGTTGATTTCTGGTTTCTCTGAAAGGAAGTATTCCATTGCCACTTCTTGTCTTCTGTAACCAGGGCGTTCCCCCTGTTAGGAGGCAGGCTGCCCTTGAGTTCCCTGTCACCCCTCCCTCGGCACAGCCAGCCCTTCCTCCTGGAGACCAGAGCTCCCTCCTAAAGACGCTGAGAGAGCAATGCACATCCAGTCTGAAGCCCGGGAGCCACAGGCGCGCAGGTGGGAGGAGCAGGGCGCCTATCCCCCCTCAGCTCCTCCGTGGCCGTCTGTGCAGGCTCTGGAGCTGAGAGGAGTATGTGGCTTCCCAAGCCTATATGGCCATTCACTGCACGAGAATCCCTGACCCACTTAAAAAGCAAACGCACACCCAGCACAGACAGGGAGCCCCGCAGAGCCTCACGGGACCCACCTTTAGGCGCTCTGGTGTCTTGATGTCCTTCATGGGGGTTGATGACCTGACCATCTATTTCCGTTCCCACCATTGCTGTTGGCTGGCACCCCTTCTTTTTGAAAAGTCACCCAGGTTGGGGTTTCATTCGGCTGGGTCTGTGCTCTCATGTGGAGGAGCACACTGCCTGCCTGGCGTGGTCCCCAGAGTCCGGAGAACAGACACGGCCCGGCTGGTGGGAAGCCCTCGCGAGGTCCCTCCCAGAGACCAGAAACCTGCCCGGGAAGCCTGGGCTGGGGTCGGCACGTTCTGTTTAGTTAGGACTTTGCTGAAGGCAGTTGACGTTGGTGTGAGGTCCACACGGAAGCCCTGCTCTGCGCTTGGTGATCGGTGACCACTTCACCTGCCGGTGCGGTCACCTTTCCCTCCTCCCCCTCCCTCCGGGCCCGGGGTGTGGGCACCCAGGCCTGTGGACTGCGTCTCCACTGGCCGCGCCCTGAGCTGGCTCCCAGCCGCCGGCGCCCACGCTCGGTCTAACACCTCCCCGCTCACGGCCACTCAGGCCATGGCCTCGGCCCGCAGGTCGCACTGCACGCGACCCCATACATTAAACTCGGAGTCGCCTCTGAATAAGAAATGAGTAGCTAAGGGGCCAAATTGGGAAGCACATTGAAATCTCCCTTCATAGCAGTGACATAGCAGTCATTTCTAAGTGAGGTTTCCCCTTTTTTGAAGTACATATCCAATTAGGATGGTTTGTTTCTTGGAAAAGAAAACGGCAAGGTTTGTCTAATTGGCATTTCAGAACTGAAACCCCGTTTCCGTGAGGCAGTGAGTCCTGCCCTCAGGTTCCCACGGCTACCCTGGATGCCTGTCCAGTGGCAGGAGCCGTCCTGTGCACAGTGGGTACCCAGCATCAGCATAGGACGACGTGATGCGGCCTGTCTTCTGGGCACCTATGGGGAGGGAGGGGGCGCGGAGCAGGCCCTGGGCCGGTGTGCGGCCTCTTACTCACGCCTGCGTGCAGGTGGGCAGACAGGCGCCTCTGGGGTGGGAAGCTGCCCACAGGGCCACTGCTCCGGAGCCTGGCTGCCGGCTCCTACTCAGCCTCCTGGTGTCTGCTTTCAGGAAGGCATCCCACAAACACCAGGCCCCCTAATGCACTGTGCTAGCGCCTGTGGGGCTGGAAGCCTCCCATAGCCTAACACTGGCTGAGGGGGACGAGGTCGTGCACGTTGGGGTGCTGTGTAGTCAGCAGAGGGAGGGTCACAGGCGGAGACCGAGGCCAGGGTCAGAGGTCAGTGGCCTAAGAATATGTGTGAATAAGAACGGATGGCAGGCACCCTCCCGCCTGAGGGCCCCTTCTCTGTAGAATTGCCCTGAGCAGGTCCTGGGTCCTGCCCCTAAAGGGGTGGTTCTTGGCCAAGGACAATGTTAACGCACCTGTCCCTCCTGTGCCCCGCCCCCTCCCAGGGACGGTGGGCAGCTTCTGGAGACACTTTTGGTGTCACCCATGGGGCACTGATAGCTCGTAATGGATGGAGGCCACGGATGCTCTAAGCATCCTATCATGCACAAGAAAGAATTCTCTGACCCCAGTGCTGCCTGAAACCCCGCCCTACAGGGAACCAGACTTGAATTTTCTAGGGACTTTGCTCTGGCAGAGGAAAAACCCTTCTGACTTTGGGAAGTGAGCCGGCGGAGAGGAGCAAGGTTGGCAAGCGTGGTGGGGGGGAGAAGAAAGAATGGCATTTTGGAAATGAAGCCTGAAGGCCAAACTGCGCCCAGCACTGCCGTGTGTGTGTGTGTGTGTGTGTGTGTGTGTGTGTGTGTACTGTGTGTATGTGTGTGTGCTCTGTGCGTGTGTGCCTGTGCACTCGCTGTTCCAGCATACACCTGCCATCGGTGCTGGAAAGGGCTCATCGGTCCTCCCAGAGTGTCCCAGCTTGCCTTTTCTCTGGCGCTGGCATCTGCTCTGTGGAGACGGCTTCCCATCCAGCGCCTCCCCAGCTTCCCGATGCCGGTGTGGCCGCAGATGGGAGATTATTAGGACCCTAGTAACCGCTTGTGCCGCCTTTTGTGGAAGAACCACCTTTTAAGTTTTGCCCCCAAAGAACATGGCCATCCTTTTCATACTGTTTTCATTTTACTGATAATTGTTAGCCCCTAACAAACAGCATCCTAGCCCAGCAGTGTGGGCCCATAGCGATTGTGAGGGAAGGGAAGAAATTAACATACTATAGTGACGAAGCTCCTGTGAGTCTGCATTTTTTTTAAAAGGAATGAGAGACGGAATGTAATGCTACTATCATAATTCCCGTACTTTTCTGCCCCCTGATTAAAAATAACTGAGATAAAGACTTCACATGCTTCCATACTGAAGCTCTACGGACAGTGCAGACAGTAGCATCAGACATGCAGGCTTCTCAGGCTGAGGAAGGGAAAGCTAGAATACGGACTCGGCAGGAAGGGCCCAGGCCCCGGTCTAATCCGGGAACAGCAGCGGCCGCCGCCTCCCTCTCTGTCCATCACCTCCTCGCAGCACCCTCCCTGCCCCGCCTCCCTGTGCCTTGCCCTTTCTCCCACCAGCATTCTCTCACAACATGACACCCGGATTGTTTTCCTTGTGAAATGAAGCCACTGTACAGGTTCCTATGGTTTTCAGAACATCTGGTTTTCCAATGAAAAGATCTCCGGGCACAGCAGCACCAGCGGACACTTCTGAAGAAGCTTTCGGCAAAGCTTGGAGCTGCTTCGCCTTGTCGTAGCTCTGGCTGGGCCTTTAGCTTCACTTTGTCCCTGACTGCTTCTCCCGCCTCTGAGGAATCAGACTTTGGTGAAAGCACGACATAGGTGGAAAGAAAATTAACCACAAAACCAGTAGAAAATAAGTTTCGAAGTTTAATTTTCAAGCACGTGCTTTTGCTTCCAATAGATTTCAAATAAGTATAAACAAATAAATAAACAGAACAATGGTTTGTCCAGCGCAGCACAGCAATGAAAATAACATGGTTAGGGGGATTCCTCCCCTGCCCTGGTGTCTGGCTTAGAGGCAGCTCCCTCACACACACTGAAGGGGAATTCAATTAAGGAAACCATCGGCTCCTTATTAACTTTAGTTAAGAAAGCAAACTGGGGGGAAGTGTATTAAAATGTGCCTGGACTGCTTAGTATGCTTTCATTTAAGCTTATGACAGTCAAAATGGGAGAAATTAAATTCTTTACAATTAAGCGCTGCTCTGGAGCAGATTGGGTTATTATACCGCATTGTTCTGTACCCGGCTCCCCCCACCCCACCCCACCCCCAGCCTCTCAGGGGCTGCATGGCGGAACAGGGGCTGCGCTGGGCAACTGGAGGAGAGAAGGTATTTAAGGTTGTGAATTTAATTTGGTTCCAGGATTTTCATTTTCATTTATGGCCCCCGTTGTGTGTGAGACCACGGACTAATTTATGGATTAGCTTTAAGCCCCCAGCCTGTCACACTCGCTGAGCAGTTCTAAGTTGGAGAGAATCCATATGACAGGATTAGCATGTGCCACAGCAGCGCTTACACAGGGCTGTTTCCACTGCATATCGCCCAGCTGCCTCTCCGGCAGTGTTTTCCTTTCTACTTGGTTAAATGGCTAGTGTCTCCAGTATCGCCCATTGTCGGGGCCTTTCATTTTGTGACTGTCATCTACCGCAACAAGAAATACAGACGATGTTTAATTTATTCAAGCCAGGGCGCCAGGCATCGCTGGTGTGGTTGGGAGACTAAGAGGCAATGCCCACGTTTAGTGAAATGGCATCTTCCAAACAGCGGGGTGGGCCCAGCCTGGGGCACCTTGAGGCCCCTCCTAAAGCAGCCGGGGAGTGACTGGCACAAAGGGGCACGCGTGCTGGGTTTTCAAGAACACGGGACCGTTTGGTGCTGGCCATATAAAACAAATGTGCCATACGTTTGCCCTCATTATAATTAACATTTTAAAAAAACTAAAATAGAGACAATAGCTGGCAAAGCCTTTTCCATTTCCAGCCCTGCAGCACTGCAGTCAGCTCAGCCCACGGGGCCTGGCTGTCCCGTGGACCCAGCTCTGAGGTGACCCCTGACAGGCAGCACCAGGGGAGTTGGAAACGCCTCTGAGGATAATTAGGCGCTCTCACTTTTCCAGTCACCACGGCGCTTGTCACTCATATTGGAAATTTGCTGTTTGCAAGTTGCCTGGTGTACACGGAGAGTGGTACCAAGCCCTGCGTGGCCCCACCCGCGGATTCGCAGGAGTGGGCTTGCACATCGCCCCAGTCTTCTGATTAAGATCCCCTTATAATCCCGCCGCACAGGCGGCGCCGCTCCGGAGCCCGGGCTGGTTTCTGCATGAAGTCGTAATGCAATTATGAAGGAGAATTAGATTCTGTCACAGTGCTCTCCTGCGGGGAGCGCAGAGCCACTTCTAAAGAATTTTTTTTTTTTTTTAGTTCTTTATTTGAGATAGTCTCCGTTCAGGTAGCACACCAGATGCTCTTAGAGAAACGGGACCGGCTGCCTGGGCACACCCCCTCCGGCGCGTACCCTCTGCAGCAGCCTCCTTCCCGCCGCCTCTCCCGCTGCACAGCCGGTCCTGGTGCTGCCGTTACCGGCTGCAGGAGCTGTGCTGCCCCACTGGGCTGTCTGAGAGGCGCTTCTTCCTTCTCTCACTCCCTTTCTCCTGCCCTTTTGGGTATAGCTGATGGGTTTCCCGTCCCCAGAATGGGGAAGCACACTGCACTGTGAACTTGCCTTCATTCATGTTCTCTGCCCACCTGCAAGCCGATGGCCAGCTCCACGCAGTCTGACCTCGTCGACACTGGCATGAGGTGGTGATGGAGGGCGACAGTGCACGTACACTGGGGAGTCACCGGTTAACCCGCAGCTGTTCTCTGTGAGGGCTCCACCCCCTTGCTTTCATTTCCTGCTAACCATATCCCTGGTGAAATGACCAGCCCAAGCGTTCACTGCCTTTTGTGAATGTTGAGAGGAGCAGTGCTCAGCTACACAATGTATGAACATGCATGTACATGTTTCAGCACAAAGTGCATTGCATTTGCCCTTGAAGTTGGGAGTGTCTCAAACTAACATTGAACTTGGGTGTTTCAAGTAAAGAGACGTGTGGACTGTGTCACGAGAATCTGGTATAGATGTTCCAACTGTACAATTTGGGGTGTTTTTACTGCTGTTTTTTGCTTACAGACTCGACTTGTAAGTATCATGTTATTATGTGGTGAACGTTATGCTTTTCTCTCCTTCACCTGTTCTTCAAAAACCCAGTGAAAAATTAGGCTGAGCTACAGGAGCTGCTCAGACTGCTGGTTAGTTCTCGCTGCTGGATGGGCCCTGTGTTCTGACGGAACGGGATCCTAAGGAAACAATGCCAACTGCAGGGGAACACCAGTGCGGCTCACGGGCCATGCTTGTGAATGGGAAGCACCAGGCTCATTGGACCAAACCAAAACCAGTGCATTGAAACATTGCCTCTGTTGAGTCCGAAATAGTCCTTTGAAATCTCCTAAACTTGTGAAAATAGTGACCGCTAGCTGCATCATAGGATGGACAGGTCACCACCGCAGTGCTGCCCAGAGCGCCGCCTCCGCGCCAGGGGACATGGGAGGACATGCCCTGGCGAGGCGTAGAACGGAAATGGCAGCTGGCCGGGCGGCTGACAGTGGGATGGAGCTGGTGAGAAGAGTGGTGTTAAAGCGGCTGGGGAAAGAATGTCCCTGTGCATTTTCTAGATGTGTGTGCCCCTTCCACTCTAGCCAAGAGGAAAGAGCAAGTTGACGGAGCTGTGAGTTTGCCGTGAAGAGGAGCCAGTAAGGCCGGCCCAGAGGGAGAACATGCACCTGCATCGGGACTAGAAGGAAGACAGACACATTTCCTCCCACAGCGAGTGCACTTGGCAGTGACAAGACCAAGTGCAGTCTCCTGACGCAGCCGTGCAGGCAGGACTCCGGCGGCTCACAGCACGCATGTGCTTCTGAGTTGTGAGCCGAGGGTTGGCTGGACACTTTTAATTTTGGGAGTGTCACATGGGTGTTTCCATGACAAACTCCTGCTCTACAAATGTGCCATAGGAAGATCTGCAGAGTGAGGAATGGCTTAGTGGTGCGTGTGTGTACATGTGTGCACATGTGTATGCTAGTGTGTGTGTAGAAATTAATCTGAAAACCTTGACCATGTTCCTTGCCAGGGCCTCTCAATTACCAGAACTGCCCAGCTAAGCTCTGCTGAAACAACACTGGGTGGAAAACTGGGACCCATATATCCATCTGCTGGCACCAGAGCATAAGCCATAGGTGACCCAAAAGCTGACTCGGGGACCCGGATTCAGGGAGGCCTGACTGACAGTGCTGCCCCCAGCACCGGCGGGTGGGTGTAGAACAAAGGCAATGTTTGAATGTATGAATGCATCGTTAGCTTCGACCAGCTTCTGTGTCAAGTCCTGAGCCTGATGCCTTAGGAGCCATCCGCCAGCTACTGGGCTTGCACTGGTGTTTCTCGTCACGTTGCATGTTCCCTGACTACGCCAGCAAGGAGGCGTGTCCTGGCAGGACCCGAGAACCGAGGGGCTTACTGTCCTCCCCACTGGCTCGCAGCTTTGAGCTGAAGGCATGTCTTAAAACAGTGCAACTCACTTCAAATGCTTTTTTGCTTTTCATTTATTATTGCTTGTCATGCGATGTTCTCTGAAAGCTTGCTCATTTATTATCTGTTCCATTTTTTTCCATTTTCCCTTTTTTTGCATGCCGTTCCTCCTGTCTCTTCCCTTCCTCCAATCCTCTGTTCCTGTCTGTAGACACAACGGCGACGACAGAGCCAGCAGTTCACGGTTGGTATCACATTACTGTTTATCTACTTGCTCAGCACTGCTGAGAGGCAAGGCAAGCCTGGGAAAAGAGCAATGCAGTCTTCAAGGGCGGCCGTGTTCCAAGTAGATGGATGGCACTAACATGCCACGATTCTTAAAGCTTGAAAGATGGCAAGTCTTGTCATTTCTGTTGTGAGCCCAGTGCCAGGGTGGCAATTGGAGGGCAGCCTCCTTACTGGCTAGATGGCAGGAGCCTCAGTTTGCATGTGTTCCTTAGTCACATTACCCACCCAACACTGTAGTCACATAACCTGCCCGACACTCAAGCACCGGGAACTTCAAAACACAGACACTGGCCCACAAATTGTAGCACCAGCACTGCAGGCCCAGGCCGGAGTCCCCGCTGCCTGAGGAAGGGCAGTCACCTGTGTCATTAGCAGTTGAGGCTGGAGGTGGGGATGAAGCGTCCTGTCAGTCATGGGGGCTGAGGAGGGCCATGCTCTTCGGTTACCTATGCCCTCGATACCCCCATGGCCCATTCTGGTTCACCCTTCACCTTGGTGTGCATAATCGTTTATGCTAACATTTGGCAGGAAACATCTCCAAACCAAGAATGACACCATTTGTATATTGTAACAGCATAACCTGGGAATTTTTTTTTTAATCATTTGTATGTAGGTATCTTGTAGGGAAAAAAAAATATTTAAAAAGTTAGTTACCAAAAGGTGATAAAATCAGAGTAAAGCTCAGGATGGGCAGGGAGACATCCTCCCCCCATTCCTCCGCTGACGAGGTGGAAGAAGTCTGTTAATTCATGTCGCTGCAGTCAGAAAACCACCATCATGTGTCATCTGTGGATCACTCATTACTCAGCCCAGCTCTCACCGGGCTGGTGCTGTGCTGGGAGACACCATGTCCGTCTAAGGCAGGCTGAATTTAATCATTGGATCCAAGGGGATTGCTCAGTAAGGGGCCTACTTAAATCACTGCATGTCCTGCAGGGTTGGAATCTAAATTCCAACTTAAATGGCAAGAGGGGATCAGCCAAGCCTGTGCCGGTTATTCAGCTTTAGAGAAACAGCTCTTCCTCGCACAGACTGGCCCCTTAAACAGACCTGCATGGGACCACCTGCCCTCTGGAGATCTCCGAGCAGAACCTGTCCTCCGAGCGGCCTTGAGGGGCAGGCTTGGCGCCTGGACACGCTGGTGGGGGATTCTGAGAAAGCAAAACAAACTTCGGGGTGCAGCCCTCGCTCACCCTGCTCTTCCCTGCCATTTGCAAAGAGGGAAAAGTTCATAAAGTAAGTTAAAGGGCCAAATACACTGACAATCATGAGAAATCAATTAGGTATAAACTTCACTTTCTAAGGTTAATGCCCCATAGTGCTTGTTACATCTCCAGGATCGCACTCCATTAAGCTCAGTTATTTGTAGGTTTCATCATTAATTGAGCACTTCCTGACTTTTATCGATTATTCTCAGAGCTTTAAGGCTATTTTAATGTAGTTCAAGAGATTTTCCTTTATTCTTTTTAAGATGCTTTGAGTTCTGAGCTTCCCATAATTAACTCCAGGGTCAGATGTAACCATAAGATTCCTGAATTTGTGAGATCCCTGAAGAAATATTGATCATGTAGCTCCTAAGACTCCAGGGTTCTGTTTTCTAGGCCCCTTCCCTAAAGTCTATGTTCTTATGTGCCTCTAAGGGGAGAAGCTGGAGTTGTGTGGGGCATTCACGGTAGGAAACGTGCCCCCTGACCTGGAAAATGGGAAGTTTGCTAGGGCCAGTCCTGAGTGTAGGACACCATTCTGAGGAGGGCTTTCTCTCTGGTGACCTGATGTGATGCAAGTCCTCAGGCAGTAAGAATAACCATATTCAGATACATACACATATACATATATATGTATGTATATATATATGTTTCAAAAACAATGAATACACACTTTACAGTAGATAGCTCAATTTGAAAATGAAATGTATTTTAACAAATACTGCCTTTATAATTATTCAAAATATCTGTATACATTTTTTGGACACTATATATGTGTGTATATATATGTATGATATTTTAATCATATACACATGATTCCTTAGCATCAGGAGAGAAGTGAAATCCCAGGCTGATCCTTATATGCTACATTTATGAATACATTCTCCAACTCACCTAAACTCCTCATAGCATCCTCCCAAAAGGATCCAGCCACTATTTTGAATAGCATATTCTCTGGCAAAGAGCTTTAATGAAAACCAAACTATTGTTTAGAACCTTACGGGCCAAAGGGGAAGGTCCCCTGTCGGGAATGAAATGGTAATTGGAATGTGGCAGAAACTGCAAAGCAGCTGCCAGATTTCCAAGGAATTGAAGCTAGAAAACGGACTTTATTTGAGTGAATTATGGCTGAAACCCCACTCCAAGGTAGTTACCGTCTGACGTAGAGGCACCTCAGAACAGCCTTGCTATATGCACTCTGGAGACCTGAGCCTGGGAAACATGGCAACTGAAATGACAAGACTCATCAGGCTGGCCAGTGGCTTTACTGGTCTTGAGGGTTTTTATACTGGATTTCCTTCCATATTTCTCTTCTGTTAAAAGAAAAAAAGACTTTTACAAAAAGCTTTCCCTTTGAAGACTCGTTAAAACACTTTATTCAAGCTTGTGTTGCTAAAAGTATGTATGAAGTAAGCTGGTTGTTTATGTATGTTGACCATTTGTTCTTACCAATACCTTATTGGAACAATAAGCATGTTTTGTAAGGTTAGAAGTGCATGGGCATGATTCAAAATCAAATGGATTTTCTCCAAAAAGAAACTAAACAGCAATTAGCCACTCCGTGTTTTTAAGGATCTAACTGGTAGGGAAGAGAGTGTAAGAATGGAATGTTTAACCTAAGGTAGCCGGAGGGGTTTTCTCTGGAGAAGGACCCTGAGCCTTTGTATTTTTGGAGCTCATCCTTGAGGCCTAGACAGGAAGGCTCCTGTGCTGCGTGTGCATGTCGAGCATTGCTAAGCACACCCCGCCATACCCTGGTCCCCCCTGGTCTGAACCCCATGGCGGAAGTGCATGAGTGGCCTCCAGCACGGACGGTGTACCTGTCATGATGGTTTTTGATGTGTGGGTGCGTGCGGGGGTCTTTCCTTGTCTGTTCAAATGTGGGTGCTTCTCTGTCTGTGTCTTGTGCCTTGTTCTTTCTCTGCCCTGTGTGTCCCCTCTCCACCCCACCCACCTCCCCGTGTGAGGGTTTGGGTGACGGCATGCCCATGGTCTGGAATAGTGCTTGTGCTTTTGCTGCACTGCTGTCAGCTGGCCTCCCCCGATTCCAGGTGTTCCTCCCTCCTTCCTTCCCTCCCTCCCTCTCTCTCCCCTTCCTCCCCCCTCCCCCCTCCCTCTCTCCATCCCTCCCTCTCCCCTCCTAATTTATTATTATCAAATCTAACTGTTCTTTTGCTTTCCACCTCTTGACACATTAGATGCTGACGATTTCATGAATTTTGATCTCCCAAATGAGTTTTTAAATATTTTTAATTCAGCATGTAATTGTGGTAAGACTCAAGCTTGGAACCCCTCTGAAATAATTTTTCCCTTTCCCTCTCAGTTTCTAAATGTTTATACCTTAGCCCTCTGCCCTTAGGTAACCGCCCCACGAATCTTCTTTCCCCTGACTTATTTTCTAAGTAGTGAAAGCCATGATGAAATTCTAAAGGCACATGAAATTCTCACCTTTCTATCCTAATTGTGGGGAAATTCTGAAGCCGTTTTAAAGGAAAGTGGCCAGCAGTGCGCATTATTACAACCTCTATGTCCGCCACCTGAGTGTCCCCCTCTGCACACCTCCATCTGCGCGTGCAGTGGCATCCCAAGGCTGGCGTTCCGCCAGCTGGGGCTCTGCAGGCACGCGGGCCGCCGGCAGCAGGCGCGGTGCAGGCTGCAGCCGCCTCGGCCCTGGAGCTCAGCTTGGAAACTGTGTGCTGCTGTCAACCGTGAACCAAATTTCTGCTCCTGGGAAGAAGGGAGGACTCTCCACAAAGCTGACCAAGCAGGAAGAGCAGGAGGCCTGAGCTTTTAGGTTAAAACCCGGGGCACCTGACATCTCTCATGGCTGGTGATGGAAGTGAGTTTCCATAGGCGGCCAGGGAGCAGACGCGGGCCTTAGGTAAGAGAGACGTCTGCTGCTTCGCACAGTGGGCCTGCGCCCAGGGCCAGAGGGCCCAGGTTTTGTTTCCATTGGATCATTCTCTTTTGAAATTTTCTTTTTTAAAAGATAAAGGAAACTCTAATGAACTGAACCCACAAACATTCACATTTTGCTTGACCTTGTCTTTGACCTTGAGTGTATTGAACTATCTAGGATTTCTTGCTGTTACTAAGTTTTAAAATTTCCCTTAACCCGGTTTAAAAATCAGCGCTTTCAGAGGCCGGTGGTCTCCATGCAGGGGAGGAATAAGCACACAGAAGCTCTTCTGAAGAGGCTGACTGTGCGCAGTGCCTCGCAGCACACCGAGAAGCACAGTCCGTGTGTTCTCAGAGTAAAAATCATCATGTTTCCCCTTAGGACTTTATTAATTGCTCAGAAAAAAATCCCATGGACCAAAAGTGAACTCTCACTTGTTTAACAACATTTCAAGAAATGTGCTGAATAGATTTTAATGAGAAGTGATGAAAGGGCTTTAACAGTTGATACAAAAGTTTAAAGAGAAAATTCAAGATGTGCTTTCCTCCTTATTGTTAAGCTGTGAAGACCCCTTTTGAAGACTGTTCTCTGCTTTATAAGATGCACCTCTGTCTTCTCTGATAAAACGAGAGGTCTATAATTTTTAGCGTGGAAGAAAACTACCTAAGTCACAGCAGTTTGGGGAGGTAAATCCTCCATGTCCTCACCAGCACAGGCGGCGCTTCAGTAAACGCTCCCTGATTATATTTACTCAGAAATGATCCGACTGTGGCAGAGCACATAGATTCATAAAGTACAATCGTGGTGCAAAAACAAATTTAATGCCACTGACGTAAATGACTTCCTACTTTCAGATGTAATCTGAGCAGTAGATTCCAGATGACTTGGTATATTTTAAAGTTTATGTCATTAAAAATGACAGTTCTATCTTTAATGAGGTGTATATCAACTGTCTGCTGCTTTTTAATGGGAAACTGCATATCAATGATATTTCATAAACACATTTGTCTTTATTTTTTTTTAAATCAGCTCTCTAATGCCCTCTCCAAGGAAACGCGCTTGAGTGGTAGCGCTGCCTACTTGACACATCCTTGGTTAAGGCGGTTCAGTGGGTGCCAAGCACGTATGTAGCACACTTTGCTATTCAGTGGCCACGCAGACGTGAGGGATTAGCCTTCCGAGAAGTGCAGACTCATAATTAACTACAGAGAAGTGCTTTATGTTGCCCATTTATAACAATCACTCAAATAATTGTATTCATCAGTCTTTATCCAATGGATCAAGCCACTTAGACACAAGGACACTTTCAGCCAATCAGATTTCAGAACAAATGGAGAGATGGCGTCTTTCCTCAGCTGCCTCTATAATGCATTGCATTTCTCACCGCTTTCACTTTAGTTGCCTCCGTCCATAGTTGGGAGCCTTCATGGACTCAAAGCCTTCCTGATGCTCATTGGCACCTGCCCTTGAATATTGGCCTCAAGAGCTGATGATGCGGCCTCTTCCTTTGATAGCACCAGCCTAGCTATGATAGTCATGTGGCTCGTTTAGAAAACACCTTACAAAACCCAAAATTCTGTGAGCATTTTTACAAGAGTGTTTCTGCTGCTTTGAGTTTTCTAAAGATAGTGCCATCGGTCTGCATGGCTTGTTTCCCCAGCATTTCTTTTGGCTGCTTTTGTGCTCTGGTAGGTAGTTCCCTGAGTGTTACTCCCAGATCCTTAATGCAGCAAACCCTGGGCATGTCCTCTGTCCTTGGCTACAAGAGAAGGAAAGGATGGAAAAATAAACACGCTGTCCCCTCTCTTAAAGACCTTGCCATCAAATAGGTCCACACCTATCTTCCAAAGTGACAAGTCCCCTTAGAGAAATATTAGTGACTTGTGTGAATTAGAGGACCTGGAGCAGTGGGACAGTCAGGACTGGAAGCAGGACATTGAAGAACAAGTAAAGGCCTCCAGGATTGCCCAGCACTGAGTGGTGTTTAGGAAACGTAACACAAGAGGAATGGGAGCCATCTCCTGGCTGAGCCCCAGCCATGCCTTCTCCACTTTGCTCTTTTAACTCAAATCAGAGCCCAGCTGAGAGCCATCACAGCCGGCCTGCCCTGGTGGTGAGGGGGATACCGGCCTGTCAGACCCCCACTGGAGCATCTCCTGACCTAACTGCTTTTTCAGCTTTGAGAGTTCTATTTTTCAGGAATACCTCTGATTTTTTAAATTTTCTTTTTTTTAAAAAACCACTTTGCAAATCAGATTTTCTGACGAAGGCTTAGCCTGCAATCTGCAGTGAGCAGATGCTATACCATTTAAAACAAGTGATACAAGAGCATCATAAATTGATCATAAACTGCATTTGTCAGTTCTGGCAAAGGATTTCAACTTACAATAAAATGTGAAATGAAACGTACATCAGTATGTAACACGAAAATATATTTGTATTTAAAAGATCTATCGGCATCAACAGTCACAATCGGGCTTTATTTATTTTCCTTTTTTGCATGCTGTTATGAATGAGTGATTTTTAGACATTCACCTTCATATTTCATGTGCTTTGAAAGTGGAGACTGAGGAATCCTTCTGCCTTGATTGTGTATCAATAACAAAATCAAATGATTGGAGAAATGTGCTCACCTATGAATACATTCATGCTATCCAAAAAGAAAGAGATGGCAAGAGATTTGGCTCATGATTCTGAGACACTCATCCTCAGTTCTTAAGTGTTTTGTTTATGTCCCTTGAGGAATGAAAAGAAAAACGATTTGTTTTTACTTGTAAGGCCTTACTCAGTTGCCCAATTCCGCAGAAGAACTGGACAGTGAGGACCTCGCAGGTAAGGGCTAGTCATTAGGTAAGGCACTGCGGTGTCCGACCTGTGGGCGCTCTGTCCACGCCTACAAAATGCCCATTTGGTTTGTTGAGCAATCGATGAGCAATGGTGGATTTTGAGACTAAAGAAAAATCAATGGTGTTCACACTGTTTTCCTCCCGCCCACCCCTCTTCCCTGTGGCAGTGGCATGTATATTTCACGCAGGGGCTGATGCTATGAATGGAGTGGAGGTCAAGTCCTGGCGGGGGTTGTGTGCAAGCCACGCAGTTCAGTAGCTTTAATTGGAGTTTATGTCCTCGGTACAGGATGGGTCAGGAGGAATCTCGTTGCATTATAAAGCAATTTAAGGATGTTGGGTTATGAGGCAAGATCTTTATTTTTAAAAGCTCGCATTGACCTTTTACTGCCGTGGAGTAGACTAGAAACTCGTCACCGTGTTCTTGGAAGTGGGGTGGGGAGGGACAGGAGGAAAGGGGGCAGTTGTTTGTCACACACCGTGATGTAAACTAATGATCCACCTCAGACCCTTTTCACCGCACACTGAGCTCTTGCAAAAGACGGTTTCATGCTTGATCCCAGGGTTTAGGTGTTACTAATCCAGAATAAGAAGCATATCCTAAAGGGGAGCCATTTAAAGTGCTCAGAGCTAAACCATTTCATGAGCTCCCATGAGGTTGCAGGACTTCCCTGCCAACCAGCTGTGGCTCCGGGCTCATTTTGATCAGTCACTTCTTGGCGAGTCAGTGAGGAGGAGCCCCTCTCTCCACTGGGAGGTACCAAGACCTGGTGCTGTAGACCCTTCCCCCCCCCACCCCCCCAGCCTGCTGGGAAGAAGGCTCCCTGCTAACCCTTTGAAGAGCTGGTTGTTGAGATAAAGTTTTAAATACGGGTCCTACTCAGGGAGAGGAAGGCAGCACCCACCACCCAGTGTTTCCAAAGGCAACGGGTGTATGGCCTCCTGTGCTTCTGCCAACCCCCAGGAGGCCCTCAGCTTTCTGTGAGGCAGCGCATCTCAGTCGGAGCTTAGCTGTTGGATGTGTCCTGGAGTGGGAGCTGCAGGACATACTGACCTCGCTCCCTCCTGTGTGCCTGCGGCATAGTAGGACCACGTGGATGAATAAGTGATTTCCAAACCCAGTGAACTTAGAGATAAGTAAATAGAATATTGGAAAGACAACCAGCACATCAAGGAAGTGCATCCGTTTTGCCTCTTATTTGGGGTATATTTGGAGAAGTTGCAAACCCATTAACCTGAGTTTCTGTTTAAATGCGAGAACACAAGTCCTCCCTGCATAGAAGGCAATGCAGGCATGAGGGGTCTCTGCCTCAGTCTTTGCCACTCTTACTGACAACACCGACACAGTGGCTGTGGCCTTTGGATCTTCTCGAGGGTCCTAGGAAAGGGCGTTCCCTGTCCCTGACCCTTCCTGGCTGTGAGCCACAGGAGGATCCTTGCAGAGGTCTTTCTTCTCTAGGAAAATGGGATGGAGCAGCCATCCTCCCCTTCCCCTCTGCATCATCAATTAAGGGCCAGTCTGGGTCTCTGAGCGCCCTACCGAGCCAGGCACTGCCCTGCTGCAGTCCTCTCAATCACCCCAAGTCGGGAGCAATAAACCAACAACTGTTTGTGTTCATCATAATGCGGTTAAATTAATCATCGCGCCGCTCCCTCCCCCGCCTCCGGGAGCCGCCATCCCGCCGCTCAGGAGCCCGCGCGGGCCGAACGCCGCGTCCATCAGGCGGCCAGGCTGCCTTCGCGTCTGGCTTGATGAACTAATCAAAAACTGATTAGCACCTTTGTTCAAGGGGGATGCTGATTAATCAATTACTATTGATTGTGAGCCTGACTTCGCTCGGCAGCAAAGAGACATCTTGAAGGGGCAAAAAACAACCAATAAAATTGAGCAGCTGTCATACTGTTTAAATTTATTAAAACAAAATACATTATTTTTTATGAAGCTGTCTTGAAATGGGTCAGTGAAGGGGAGCATATTGATTGAGAAAGGATGAACTTCTCAAATTTCTGTAGCCTAGAGACTGAATTCAATTATAATACAAGACAAACAGGTTAACAACTGCCTTAAACAGTCCATCAATAAATTAGAGGAGGTGCTGCTCGCTTAATGCTAAACCGTGGTAATGAATCATATTTCCATTCATTCCCGCTCTATCTCGGTGGAAATTTCATTCTTTTCTTAATATGGATAAATGGTATATTCTACATTTTCTTCAAAATAACCATAGTCTGTCTCCTCTCCTCCCCTCTCCCCTCCTCCCATCAGCACCACCCCCTCAGCTCACGACTGTTTCCTCAGCAACACAGGGCTCCTCCTCACCCAGCGAGCCCAGCCCGCCGCCCGTCCCGTCCATCTGCATGAAGCGCTGTGCTTGTGTATAGCGCCGTGAGTGTTGCAGACCTGGGAGCTTACACAGGTTGACTTCGAATCTCTCACTTGCTTTGTGGGTATTAACTTTACAAGAGTTTCGAATTGTTTTATCAGTTACATCTGATGACAGCTGGTGGGTATTTGCCACCCATGTGGAATAGAATAGCTTTAAGCATCTTTATCTTTCCGTTTTATTTCAAAACTTTTAAACTCTGGTCCCAACTGCCTCAGCAATGGCCGGGCCTCGGGGACTGTTAAGTGGAGTGCGGTGGCAAGCGCGCCGTGTGCCCAGAGCAGCCCGTCAGTCGTCTGGTTCTGAAGCGAAGGCGTGGGCGGGAAGTCCCAGAGCTGCCATGCTTCCCCAAAACACTCCTCAGCTCCTGCCCTACAAACCAGAACGAGATCTGGGGAAATCCTACGATGTGCCTCTCACACTCCATGGGAGAGTGCGGGTAGAGGGCACGTTCTACAATAAATGGCTTTGGCAGTCCATCCAGGTGAGGCACCTCTGGTCTCCTAGATGGCTTACAAAGAAAGCGTGGTCACACACACAGCCCGAGTTTAGATCATGGAAGCAGTTAAAGGTCTTTGGATCCAGGTGATGTTCTGGCGGGGACACGTGACGTCCGGTTAGTGTGAATGTGTTTTGAGGGACTGTTAACTAGCCCCCACCTAACGTGTGGCTCCGATTTGGCAGATAGGCTATTTCTCTTCACCGGTAGACTAGGTAGTAACCATGCTGATGATAAAACAGCCAGAGCCAGCTGGGCTTGGGCGGTGAAGTCGCAGTCAGGGTCTGCCTCATAAACGTAAAATGTGACGTCGTTTACTCATATTTATACAGTACTGGTATTTACAGCTTAGAAAGCTCTCACATCTGTTGATGATCTCATTTGTTCTTCATTCACTCAACACAACTGACTGAGCTGCTGGCACTGGGCGCTGGGCTGGGCGCTGGCGATGCCGCCCTGAGCAAGGCCAGCAGAAGCCGAGCTGCTGCAGAGCCCAGGCGCGGTCAGGGGCTGGTGAGAGATGGGCTCAGGGCACAGGAAGTCCGTGGTGAACACTGTGCGGGAGCAGAGCCGCAGCGGGACAGTGGAGTGGGTGTGGGCTGGGGAGGGAGGCCCCAGGAACAGAAAGACCGTGGCCAGGATGAGCCAGACCTGGGAAGGTTTCCAAGAGAGGTTGTCCATCTCAGCTCGCAGATGAGGAGACCGGCTCCAGAGGTTGAAATGATGCACTCCAGAGGCAGGGGGAATTTGAACACCTGGCTCCTCCTGCCTCTTTAGGAGCTGGAGGCTGGCTTAAAGTGGTTTTCTTCTCTGGGAATTCCATCCTTCCTCTGCTCTGGGGCCTTGGGAATCCTTTTGCTCTTGGGCCATTTTCAGTCCAGTCTGTGCATCCAGGACGTGAGGAGGGAGAGTCGGGCCCTCCAGACCCATCAGCCGAACAGCCACGCGCTGACTGCCCTGGATGGTCTCCCAGCATTAAATCCAGTTTCTCCCTTCAAAGACCCAACTCCCTTGAACTGTGGAACTCCTTTCCCACTGAGATGGTGCTAAACGCCATGGGACAGTGCCTGATTGCAACAGTTACCCTGGAGATCCCCTTACTTTCAAATTCCATTTAGTACAAGGCATCGCTGACCCGTCAGATCCGGCCCGCCCACGCTAGCTTGTCCATGATGTCCATGATGTCCACTGTGAGGCTCCTCATCATATTGCTGATCCCCCCATGATCCAGCATGCTGCTGTTTCCCCCCTTTCCCCCCGGGAGCACGAAGACCATCCAATAGGAACTTTCCCTCCAAATTAAAGTCGGTGGGCTGCAAGGCAAACGGCAAAGCCCAGGTCTGCAGGTTGAACACTGCTTTTGGGTGACTCTGCCACATTCATTAATCCACCCTCACCCCCCAAATGCTCGAGGTCCACAGAAGCATCCTTCTCCAGAGAGATTCCAGCGGGAAACGTGCGCTTGAAAATACTCTGCAGCCCTGTCCTCTTGAGCGGATGTATCCTCCTTCAAGGAGAACATGGTCCCACCCCCAGCGCCTCCTGGTGCTTAAAGTGGAGAAGGCGTCGCCCTCAAAGCCCTGTTCCTGTGAGACCACAGAGCGGGCTCCCTGCGCCTCTCCATCTCAGAACGCTGGCACTGGGAGACTCCTGGAGCATGACGTCATCCCCTCTGCCGCTTGGATTCACTCCATCCGTTCACTGGAGGAGGGAGAGAAGTGGGTATTAAAAGCCCACGTGTCCTGATGTGTAGCTGACAACTAGTACTCAATACCTAGCACTCGGATGCTTCACCTGTATCGTGACTAGGTGGCCTTCAGCCGCCGGGCTGCAGCCTTGGCCACAGCAGGCAGGTGGCCACAGTCCCCTGTGCCGCTCTGCATAAGGAAGGGCGTGGTGACTTCAGCTGGGCAGGGGCTTATGGGCCTCGCACCATCAGAAAGCCGTGCCGCGTGTTCAGTACCAGCCTTAGCCTAAAGAGCTGGTAGGTGTTTGCCCTGAGTCAGTGGTAAGAACTCAATAGAACCTCAGGCTTTAAGAGGGCAGGCACTCGGAGCGCCTTCCTGTGCCAGCCCTGGCTGGGGAGGCCAGCGCATTGCAGAGGCTCGAAGGACCCTGGGAAATGTGTGGTGCTCAGGGCTCAGAGTAGCCGACAGACCCCCTGTGTCCCAGAACAGTAACGAAGCCCAGCTCCGCCCTGATGGCGAGGCCAGTGTACTTGCCTGGGGACCCCGCAGGAGCTGGAGCCGAATGTCTCCCCGGATCTGCCACTCAGGCCAGTTTCTGGAGGCTGGCATAGGCAGGAAAAGCTGCGCGCGCGCCCAATCCTGCTCGCTGGGTGCAGTGTTCTCACCCAGATGAGCACGTGCTGAGCCTGGGCTCACCATCACCACACGGTGTGGGCTGCACACGGTCCTTCTGGAATGTCAGTGTGGCTGCAGTTACACTGCACGAATGGGATGCATCTGACGGGATGCGATGCGATGCGATGCGATGCAATGCAATACCCGGGACGCGGAGGAGGACGATTCCTGTTCCCCTGGCCCACCTGATGCCTCCCTGTCACTGAGCAGAGGAAGGTGAGCTGCCCAGCAGCCAGTGTGCCCAGTATTAACATCTTAATGGGCGCGCTGGGTGCGTGCTGGATGCATTTACTGCTCTCTGACAAGAGGGAATTAAATGTCAGAAGGATTTGTAGCATCTGTAATTGAATTGGTGCTGAGAAAAGCAAATCTTAAAGAATAACAACATATTAGGATTAGCAAGTAATGTGGCATTTTGTCAGTGGTGCCATTCAGTTCGTTCCCCTTGAGTAGTAAAGTTGTGCTTTTAAGATGCACACTTATTTTTGTTGTTGTGACGGGAGCCGCGATAGGGGAGGAGAACGAGCAGCTACGTGACTCGGGTGGTGCCCAGGTTTTGGTTTGTTTTGTTTTGTGTTTGAGGCCAGATTTTGTTTTTGCGAGAGATTAGGAAAATCCACTGTCAGGCTTTCCCTTTTCCAACAAGTGACACCCTGATCATTAAGCTGCTTCTGAGATAGACTAATCCCCCCTCCAGCCTAGGAAGCCGGAGACAGCCTTTCCATCCTATACCCCAGTCTCAGAGTTTTCCACAAAACTGGCCCATCCAGCAAGACTCCGTGCGGGGAGGGGAGACAGGGCGGGGGGCAGGACTGTGGCAAAGAATCAGTGATCAGAACTCTCAGCAGCCCCCAGAGGAGGGCATGGAGGTGGAGCATCTGACTTGTTCCATAAATTCAAGCAGGAGGCCGGATATCCTCAGAGCCTGCTAAGGTGGTTTGTTAACCAGGAGAGAACAGACAGAGCGTTTAAGGGGAGTGTCTAGCTCTCCTCGAGTTTTCCGTGTGCCTCTCGCCCGAGCGGAGTGTTCCGGGTGGGAAGCAGCACTGTGTGGGACTATGTATTCCTTATGGTGTCCTACTCGGCTTCTCTGAGGTGGACGACTCGGTGTCCTTTTGTAAAAAACAAAACAAAACAAAACAAAACAGCCTCAGGCTGCAGCCTGGCTGCAAGGTACCAGGGTTTCCTCCCTGTTTGCCAGGAGTTAGTCTGGGGTGTCCCTTCCTTGGCCCCCGGTGGGCCCCACCTTTGGCAGCAGAGCCTCTGGGCTCTCCCAGACCATGGTCGGGCACTGGTGTGGAAGGTTATGTTCCGAGACCCTGGCCAGCCTGCCAAGTAGCCACAGCAGCCAGGGCCTGGCCTGGGGCAGGGCGCTCTAACATCAGTGAGAGGCAGCCGGAGAGGGGAGCCCTGGAGGGGGACGCTGCCCCCCGCCAGCTGCCACTTTTCTTGTCAGCCTGGGAGCCAGGGCCTTCATGTGTCCCGCACAGTGCCCTGAGGATCGGGCGGCCGGTCGCCTGGCCAGAGGAAAGGCCTGAGCAGCCTGCCGGCCCTCCTGGAGTTCCTTTGACGTGGGTTGTCCTTTCCGTCCCTGAGGCCAGCGGGAGGCCAGTGGTGAGAGAGCATGCACAGGAGAGCGAGCTGGAGTAAAGGAAAACAAGAACCTCATGGGTGGGGTGGGAGGAGGCACGAGGGAATGAAGCATCGCCACTCTGTCCATCTGCAGTGACCGGAGGTGGTGGTTACCCAGTGGTAGTGAGCCTTCCCATCTGAGATGGGAGCGAGCAGGAGCCACGGCCTCATCGGCACGCACCCGCCGTGTGCCTGACCTGGAGGGGGGGCGGAGGTGGCACCGGGTGTGGATGTGGGCAGTGAGCGCGGGCAGCCTGAGCTCCGGCGGCTCCCGCTTCACAGGAGCAAATGCCGAGGGAATCGTGTGGGCTAGAGAAAGCCAGACACTGCCCGTGAGGTTCTTGTTTTCCTTTACCCCAGCTCGCTCTCGTGTGCGTGCGCGCGCTCTTTTCCTGGGCTTCTAGAACGTTCCTGTGCCTCAATGTGGAGGAGGCGGTCTTCTCCACGCCGGCCCGGTCTGGGTCTGTGCTGGGCCAGCCATCACTGCTGCTCTCTGCTGTCCCCGGCGGGCCCTGCCTTCGCCTCCTGCCTCAGTGCCTGGCACCCTCTCCTCATGGCCAGAACCGCTTAGCTCCCCTCGCCAATTCCCCCAGGTCCCCGGCATGTGGAGGTGAGTGCATTCTCGCTCCCACGGACCCCGGACTTCACAGCTCCCAGGAAGTCACAGTCCGCCGGCTTCCCTGTGGCTGGTGTCTCCCTGTGAGCAGTTTGAATCGGTGCCCTTGGGGCAAGTCTGGTGTATAAACACAGCCCCTCCGTGCCCCCCCCCCCCCCCACACACACACACAGGTGCCGGCATCCAGGGGCTCCCCTAGAGCAGCCTCCCCTTCAGCAAGCCCTGGTGTGTCCTGGAAGTTTCCGTAGCCAAATTCTGCCTTGTTGAGGGGAATTCCAAGGCTGTAGCGTGTGTTGTAGGCAGTGCTTTGGCCGGGAGGGGTTCCTCCGCCGATTTCTAGCCCCGCCTGTTGGACACGGTGCTGGGGGCTGGCATGGGGCGGGCGGGTGAGCTCACTGGCGGGCGCGCTCACGCCCACCTCCATGCTCCGCTTCAGCGCATCGCCTGTGGCCTGGATGGCCGCCACAGCTCTGGCTCGGCATTCCTGTTTGGGGTTGGATTCGGGGGTTTTGTCGTCCTTTTGAAGGTAACTTAATGAAACACTTCAAATGCTTCGTTTTAAAATTTGAACTCTTTTAATTAAAGCCCTCTCCATGGACCCCCTGGGTCAGGAGTCATTTGCCCACGCCCGTCAGTCGTTAACCTGAGCGCAGAATTGGAAACATAGAAAGTGTAAACCCGGCCTCCCGCCGAAAGCGTGCTATCAGGCCTCGGCTCAGAGGAGCGCCATTACCTTTAGCTGTCACGGATCCGCACACTTGATCGATAAACTTCAAATATTATTAGAGGTGGAGGCTTCAGAGATTTGCTCTGTTCTTTGCCGAGAGTCCGAGATAAATCTTTCTTAAAAATGGACTTGGATCTGCGCTCTCGGTCTCCATTCCTCAGGCGTCCAGCAGCTGCGGGGACAGATTTATAGGCCATGTGCTGCTTGTACTGAAAGATTTAAATGGTAAATCCTTCACATATGACTTCACAAATCATGTAAAGTTAAAAGATTTTTACCGTTTCTGTTGCTGCTGTGCTTAAATTGTAAGGTACAGCCAGTAAATCATTTTAATGGAGGTGTCGTACTTGACTCAATAAAAAAAGAGAGACAATGGTTTAGCTTCCACTCCAAAATGTTAATGTATTAATCAACGGGAGAATAATTGTTTTTCACTGCATTATAAATCCTGGGTGCCATTAGGATTTCAGCAAGGGGTGATGTAGCCAGTCCTAAATTAAAATTGTTTACCCCGCCATACATCCACTCCGCACGGCCATCGCTCACTCCGGTCCGTTCCGAGCTGCTCCCCGGCCAAGCACGTCACTCCTCCGTCGGAAGAAGACATCCTGAGGGAGTGATGCTTATGAGGGAGAATTAATTGCGTTGCGGAGTGCTAAATAAATAAAACGGGAGCCGTCCGTGGTGACGGACAATCACTCCTCGCTGTCTTTCTGAAATAGGCCTTTAGGTTTTAGATGGAGGCTTACTCCCGCACACATCCTACATGTAACAAGCATGCCACTTGTCTTTAGTCTCATAATCCTGCTTTATCTCTAGGCAGCTGTGGCTCGGAGCGCCTCGCTTTTCCTCTGCCTGTGCCCAGCAGAGATTAAGACACTGGGCGGGCGGCCCGCCTCCCTCCACAGCTCCCGTTACTGCGCAAAGGTGCCATCCGCTCCAAGCGAGCGCCCTTGGTCAGGCACCTAGACTGGCACCTGGGCAGATAGCGTGACGCTCAGAGCAGCTGGGCGATGGGCCCTTCCTTCCCCGCTCCCGGCCTGAGTGTTCCAGGCTCTGGTGAAGTGGCCCATGGGCGGAAGGGCCAGGGCAGCACTGTAGCTCCTCCCACCTCCCGATTGCTCTCTGTGACTCCTCCGGCCCTGGAGGCCGTGTCCCCGGGGCTTCTGGTGTCTGTGATGAGCTCTACATCCCTCTTCCTCTTCTGCTCCCGCAGACTCCCGAGCAGGTGAAGAAGGCTCCATCCGGGCGGTGGACCACGCCGTGATTGGCGGCGTCGTGGCCGTGGTGGTGTTCGCCATGCTGTGCTTGCTCATCATTCTGGGGCGCTACTTTGCCAGACACAAAGGTAAGCAGGTGCCTGGCAGGCGGGGCCTCGTGCCCCACCACCCACGTCCACATCCGGGGACTTGACAAGGTTGCCCCGGACGGGCCGTTTGGTTTATGTGGCCGCGTGGCCTCTCTGAGTTCTGAAACAGGGAGAGGGAAAGAAAGAAAATCTAGCAGCTGCTAATTAGGACTCTGAGAGCTGATGAATAGCAAGCACTCTTTGATTTGGGTTTCTTCTAAATATAAAGCTTTGTAGATTGTTATTCTACAATTTACAAATGGGGAGAGAGGGGAAACCACAGAGTCGGAGCTGGTGTGTGAGGTGGGGGTGAACCACACGGACATGGAGAGAGAACGCCTGTGACCTAGAGCTTCCGGCGAGCAGTGGCCTGGCTCTGCGCCTGCCCCAGGCTCAGGTAGCCTGCCCACCGTGGCCTGAACTCTTCCTTGGTTTGATGTGCCTGGACACCCACGTAAATATGTATTTTTTTAATTGTCGGTGCCATTGATGTAAATTGCCATGAATCACACACGTATCAGCTGTGCAGTCTTAATGGGCATCACCTTTTCCAGCGCTTCCCTCCTGCCCCCGCTGCCCTGACCCTCCGCTCCCCGGGTAGTTTATTCTCCCTCCTCTCCGTCCACCCTTGTCTCGGCTGTTTCTCTCCGCGCTGTGCCATGAGCTTGTGGGGCTTCCAGCAGATAGACTCTAGGTGCTTGCATACTGCTCGCTTGTAGAACTTGGGTTCGGGGAGGTTCCCTCAAGCTCAGCAATGGAAGTCCAAGGTCCTTGACAACTGCCTTCAGGATCCACAGGGCCAGTCCCAGGCATGAAACTGTTTGGGGTCTGGGGCCTATGCATCCTCCCCCTTCTGCCCACACCCAGGAGCGGGCTGGCCAAGAGCCCGCCGCCTCTCGGGGTTGAGCCAGGAAGTCGGGCCAAAGAGCAGGGCAGAGGTCTGCGCTCAGCTGGGGAGAGCCGGGGAGAGGCAGAGGAGGGGGCGGGGGGGAGGGGGTGTCCTCGGGAAACCTGAGGGCAAACGGGTCAGCCTTCTTTACCCAAGAGCCTCTACGAAGGCCGTGTACAGTGGCGCAGGGCCATTGGATGCTGACAGAGGCAGGGCAGGCCTGTGTCATAACGTACTTTCTTCATGTGAACTCCTGGGACTTGGTGGGAAGAGTGTCACCAACTTTGTACCATCCTGTCTGTTGTCACTATAGAGTGGCCATGCCAGTTAGCAAATCCATGAATCTGGGTCTGGTTATGGTTGCTGTGAGAGAGACTCGCCCGCAGCCTAAGGCAGGCCCAGCCTTGACGAACATCAGGCTAGTTCTGCACCTGGAACCCACCTGCCGTGCAAGCAGGAGCCCATCAGACACCCTGGCGAGGGCCAGCGCCTCCTGGCCCCCGGAGGCACCAGTGGCTGTGGAGACAGGAGGCCAGGCTCGGTGAACCCCTCGAGGGGGCAGTGACGTCATCAGGGCCCTAATCCATTCACCGGCTAATTGCTCTTTCTTGCTTTGGTCCTCAACCATGTCTGTGCATCTATCTGGTCATTGGTCCTGGGCGTTGACTGTGTATGTGTTAGCCAGCCGCTCTCCAGCTTCTGCATTTTTAGCTCCCACCCACGTCTTCTCTGCCGGCATCCCCTGGTCATAATCACTGCTCTAATGTCTCATTTGCTGAATTATATCGCAGCGGTTCAGCCTTTGGAGTGGTGCCTTTGGAACCCCGGATCCCCATCTGTCTCACCCACCCCCGCTCTCTCCTTCCGACTGTTTTCTCCCCTCCGCCGCCTGCACACCACTGCGCTGATGATGGCCATAAAGCAAGTTGCCATCTCTGTACCGCTTGACACAGAGGCCATCAGACAGTCACGGTGCTTTACCCCTTCATCTTGCAGGTACATACTTCACTCATGAAGCCAAAGGAGCCGATGACGCAGCAGACGCAGACACAGCCATAATCAATGCAGAAGGAGGACAGAACAACTCCGAAGAAAAGAAAGAGTACTTCATCTAGAGCAGCCTTTCCTTTCAATGAGGTGTCCCGCTGGCCCTATTTAGATGATAAAGAGACAGTGACATTGGAACTTGAGAGACATTCGTGTGATTTTTTTATGAATGGGTGGAAAGGCGCGAGACCTGGAAGGCTTGGGATTTGCTGTATAAAAAAAAAAAAAAAAATGTTCTTTGAAAAGTACACTCTGCTGATTGACACCTCTTTTTTTTGTGTTTTTTAAATTTTTATTTCCTCCTACCAAGTCAAACTTGGATGCTTGGATTTAGTTTGGGTAGACTGCAGAAAATTCTGTGCCTTGTTTTTTTGTTCGTGTGTTGCGTTCCTTATTTTCTCTTTGTGCGCATTTATTTCTCAAAAGCCTGTTTGATTTTTTCTTTTTTTTTCTTTTTCAAAATCTTCCCATTTTGGAATTTGCCTGCTGGGATTCCTTCGAATCTTCCTCCCTCCCCCTATTTTGCTATTGTTTTTACTTTTTTTGTTTATTGCTGAAGTAACTGCTTTGTGTTCAAAATTCAGTTTCATAAAAGGAGAACCAGCACAGCTTAGATTTCATAGTTCAGAATTTAGTGTATCCATATGCATTCTTCTCTGTTGTTGTAAAGATTTGGGTGAACAAACAATGAGAACTCTTTGCTGCTGCCCATGTTTGAAATACGTAGAGCAGTGAAGACTAGAAACTTAGACTGTGATTCAGAAACTGTTCTGTTTGCTGTGGAACTACATTACTGTACAGGGTTATCTGCCAGTGAGGTGTGTCGCAACGAGGTGGAATCTGTCCGTAATTCTGTGTCTTAGACGGCTCATGTAGCGCCCCCACACTGTCCAGGGGGGTTGGGCTGGAAGGAGCTCCTCCTCTTCCGGTGCCCCAACAGACCTGGCAGGGAGGGCTGTTCCTTTTGTGTAAGTGGACCAATGTGAGTTGCCGCAGGAGGGGACGCAGGGATGGGGAGCGATAGTTCTGCTCCGGCTGTTTCTGTTCCAAATGACTCCATCCGCCTTCCCCAGTCGGCCTTACTTCTCACTCATTTGTAGGCAAGAGCAAGTCCGGGCGACGGGAGCATGACTGAGCGGGACAGGTTTCCCCTCTGTGCTCAGCCCGGAAAGGGTGGGATGTGGCCTGCATGTACTGTATATTACAGATATTTGTCATGCTGGGGTGCCCGACTCAAACCCGTGTGAGACTGTCCTTCCTTCCGACCGGGCTCGGCGAAGGCAGGAGGTCCAGGAGGAGGCCAGCGCTGTTCTCATGCTGGTCTGCGTGGACCTCCAATCTCAAAAGGTCAGAGCAGAGGTGGGGAGCCGCATGCAGGGCTTTTCAGTTACTTAATCAGAACTCAGACGTGAGTGTTTTTATCTTTTTACCTTTCATACACTATCCTTGGCCTCTTTCCTCAGCCTTAAGAACCATCTGCCAAAAAAATTACCAATCCTCGCATGACAGCAGCCATAGTGCATAGCTACTAAAGAAGCCACCCACTGGAGGGCGTCGTGGGCGGAGCCTTGGGGAAAGGGGAGGAGTCAGTTGTTCTCTACATTTTCTAAAGGCAAGTACGTCTAGGAACCTAGAAGTAGCCCTGAAGAACAGAGACGAAACTCTTAACCAGGCGTCCTGGTGAGGCTCCAGACTCCAGAACGCAGTCCCTATGGAAAGATGGCATCAAAAAAGATAGATCTATATATATATAAATATATATTATATAACATTTTCAGTGAGTAACTTTGGATTTTGCAAGGTGCATTTTTACTATTGTTACATTATGTGGAAAACTTACGCTGATTTATTTAAAGGGGGGAAGTGTCAACTCTTTGTTATTTGAAATCGTGTTTATTTTTCTTGTCTTTATTTTAACCTTTGATAGAACCATTTGCAATACGGGGCCTTTGGGCGCGGACTGGCTCGAAAGAGGAGGCCCGCCCAGCAGCCCTGCCTCCCTCTCCCGTCCCGAGGCACTAACCCAGACAAAGGCCACAACCAACGTCCCTTTTTCACGGGATTTTATAATGTGCAGCTCTCTCCCGAGCCCTTAGCTCCCATTCCGACCTAGCGTGACCAGATCAAAGGGTGAGAATCACTGGGCATGTTGGCGACAGGGTTTTTTCAGTCGTTCTTTTGAGGAAAAAACAAAACAAAAAAAACGAAACGTAGCATCGCTCACAGAATTGGCATCTCCGTTTTGGGACCGCCCATCTTTCTGTTCTGAAAAGTGTACAGTAGTGCAGTGTTCCTGATGTAACTTTATGGCTTACAATGTTGACATGTCTCAGGTCCATGTGTTTCGATTGGTGTTTTTTCCGTCTCAGGTAGATTGCTAAGTGTAGGCCCCACACATTGGAAAAAATAAAAAATAAAACAAAGCAAAAACAGGAAATTCTGGATTTTAGTTGTATATTGGTTCATGTATTTTTCTTAAGTATACAGTGCACTGTTTGAAATGTATTGTTGAGTATTACTTTGTACAGGTCGGTCACTTTTTTAGAGTGAAGAAAGAACAAACTTGTTTTTTGTGTTTTTTAAAGGAATATAAAATAATGAAGGATGTATAATTGATGCCAAATAAGCTTGTTCTTTAGTCACACCGATGTCCTATCTCCCTCTAGGCCAGTTCTGTTGCTAAGGTGTCCATGGACGGTGTTACGGTGTAAGAAACTCCATATCCATATGTCCCATTCGCATTTTGTATTGGTTCATGTATACCATTTTTACAAAAGAAAAAAAAAAGAAAAAAAGAAGTACTATAAGATATCTGTCTTCTTAATAAAAAAATTAATGTTACAAAGTGATCCTTTAATCTCATTATGGACTTTTTAACTAACCATGCTTCCGTGCGAGAAGAGACGGGCCCAGTCCGGCTTCCTCCCCAGGACCTGGTGGACCGGAGTGGGGTGCTCTGATCGGACCTCTCCCGCTTCCCCCCTCATCCTTCCTGTCCTGTTCTCTCCTCCTCCTCAGTGGCCAGGCGGGCGGGGTGCCTGGCAGCGCGGATCAGCGGTTTGTGGTTTGTGCAGGTGCGGGATGCAGCGGCCAGCCAGCTGGGATGGGCCCGCCCTCTGTGGACCAGCTCCGCCCCTCCCCACCCCCACCCCCCCACCAACTTCACTGTGTTGGCTGCTCCACCTGTCTCTTACTTCGGGGTTCTGTGTCTTAATAATCCATTCTGCCTTCTTCATTTCAAGCTCTCTCCTGTAACGGAAAGACGCGCTGCTGCGAGGGACTGGCCGGCCACCCACAGAAGATCCTTCTCACTTGCTGTCTAGGCTGCTGGGCCCTCCGGCCCATGCGCTGCGCGCTCCCGTCTGTCCTTGCCTTGCAGGCTGGGGTGTGCCTTGGCTGGGCTCCCGGGGCCGAGCTGACAAATGCGCGGATATGTCTGAGCTGCCTGGAGTGCCCTTTTCCCTCCAAGCTCCCAGGGTTCGCTCTCCCCTCTCTGGGCAGGGCCTGGGGAAAGGCAGCCAGAGACCAGGTGAGCTCTAGGAAAGCCAAAGGCCAGGTATCTCATTTCAGCCTCCTCCCTTCCGGCCTGTCTCTTGCCCGTCTACAAAAACCAGTCGCCCAGATGTGCAGCGGCGAGCCCCTGCCTGTAAGAAACACGGTGTCAGTCCCACCACCCCCGGCAGCAGGAGGTGGCCCTCAGCCGGGGCCCAGCCAGCATGTTAGAAGGGAAGTCAGTGAAGATGGCTCTCCGGAGGAGCCGGGGCCCCAGCCGGACCTCAGAGGAGTCTCCAGGACAGGGAATGAGCCGCAGGGGCCCAGGGCAGTGAGCCCAGCGGCCTCGGCTTGCATGGCTAAATGAAGGGCAATGGGATAAGGTGTGGGAGGTGGGGCAGTCTTATGGCTCAAGGAGTGGAAATGCCAGGGGCCTCTGTCCATCACAGCTGTGTGGGCCGTCTGCTGGAGGGGATGCTGAGGAGAGATGGAAACTGCGTCCTGAGAGGGGCCCGGCCTGCTCCACCCTGTTAGCTGAACCTCAGGTCTGTGGGCACATCACGTGCTCTTGAACTTGCCTTTGACCCTTTCTCTTCACCATTTGGCAGTGCTGTTATTCCAGACCCTGGGTAGTCACCTGGTATGTTTAGTGCCGCCCCCGCCCCGTCTGTAACATGAGGTGGGAGTTTCAGCTGAAACCTGGCAGAGACCCAGGAAGTCCCTGCCCAGCGGCACACGGCGGGCGAGCCTGACCACACATTCCCTGTGAGTTCCATGGGTATGTACGTGAGAAGGTGCCAGAAGAGCCCAGGCTAGCGGAGCTTAATGCGTTCCTGGGCCTTTGTTCTGTCTGGGAGGGAAGTGGCCATTTCCTCCGGGGAGTTTTCCAGTGTTTGGGCTGCTTGCCTTCCCCAAATATGTCACCTGGAGCCCTCAGGTGAAGTGCACATGTGAACTGGCGTCTCTCATTGTCCCGTCTACGTGAAGTGGAATTCTTACCCTGCCAGGCCCGACTCGAGAGGGGTTCCTTTGATTCTGTCGTCCAGAACCTTAGAGCGGCCTGCAGCCTGCACACCACAGACTGCGCAGGGGAGGGCACGCTGCAGGATAAAATCCTGCCCAAGGCAGATACGCACACCTTTTTTGCCAGGACTCAAGGGTCCAGCCCTCAGGCGGGAATAACTGGCCGCCGGATCCTTTCAGAGTGGAATGTGCATCCACAGCCACACGTGAATTGTTTGGAAATGTTTCCGAAGGAAGCCCTTGGCTGTCCTGACCCTGCCCAGGAGGAGGCAGAGGGGACCGGTGGCCACCACCCAATGACCTTGGGGGCCCAGATGTGAAGTCAGTGTGGACACACCAGACATGAGCGAGTGGCACTGATTACAGGGAGGCTAGGCAGCACCTGGTGCCTGTCTCCCTCGTCCTTAGCCACCAAGTCTGTGTCTCAGACCGTGACATCTGTGAGTCCCTCCTCAGCACGAGCAGCTTTCAGGTTGGCCTGGAAGAAGTCAGCCTCCAGCCCCGAGTTCCGTGCTGTTAGTCCCGTCATCCTCCGGGGCCCATGGGGGGTGGCATCCTGGGTAATGGCTAAGCAGAGCCTCATTGCTGGCACATGTGAGGGGCCTTCCGAAGGCGGTATGGCATGCGAGAGGAAACCATATTGCTCGCCTTACCTGTGTTTATCTCAAAACTGTGAGATATGCCTCTTATAGGAGCATGGGATTTAATGCACCCACATCACACACCCACCAATACACACACCACCACCACCACCACCACCACATTAACGTGTGCTCAAATCAGGATATTAGGTGCAAGGATAATATGAGTGCCCCAAAATGAAGGCTTGAAAGCAAGAATCTTCTCAATTCATGTGGTCCAATCCTCCACTTCCAGGTTCGTTTTGTACACAGGAAATTATATTTGTTTTGATTTTTATATTTTTTTAATGTTTCATTCCAAAATACACATAAAATGTGTACTGCCCCTAGTGGCCAGTGCTGGGAAATACAACTCCAGCCTCATTTAAATTTGGAAATCATTCCTACAAGGAACCCGACTTCCAGCTGCTGGCTCTTTGGGTCTCCACCTGCCCAACCACCCTCAGCTACCATTCACCTCCGGCCTATTCCTTCAGGGTGCTGGGCTGTGGGGCGGTGATGCTGGGGAAGGCACGCTCCGGGCCCAGCACTCCTCCAGGTGCCCTCCAACCCCACAAGGCTCACAGCCGCCTTTCAGCCTCAAATCACCTTCCCTAAGTGCCATCTTCCTCAGGTTAATTAACCACCAGACGTAAACTTGCTGTCAGCAGCAGGAAATGCATCCTGAAGTCAGCAATGTTACGGTTGCAGCTCCTACTACTGTTTATCCTGCGTTAGTGTTTACTTAAGGGGGGGAGGGGGGAATTGATCCAAAATAGATATTTTAGTCTTCCAGGGCTGGTGTTGGAAGAGCCTAATGCAAGCCTTTGATAGCAAGCAAATATTTAAATCCCTTAGTGGTTGCTGAATGTTGAAATGTGCGGCTTCATCCCTCCTCTCGGTTTGTTTTCTCTATAGTCGAGTATTTCATCGTTAGACTTGCACGGGATGCTGGCAGGCTCAAGTTCAGCTAATCCACGAAAGCTGCTTGCCCAGACACTGCAGACCTGATTAAAAAGTGTTGCTATGGAAGGAAGTCTTCGCACTAATCAGCCTTTGTTAGCTAGTGACCGAATTACTATCCATCTCTCTCTCTCTCTCTTTCTCTCCCTCTCTCTAGGCCTGTTCTCTCTAACCTCTCCCAGAATAAAGTGATGGGGCAGCCATAGTGTTGCAATTAGGAGCATGAATCTTTTATCGTTTGGACAAGGAAGGGAAAATGCCATTCCTGTCAACCGAAATGTCCTACTTGGGTTTTTGCTCCTGCTTCCCTGCCAAAGCTCATTGCTGCTGCTGAAAGCGTAAACCATTCACAGCTGTTCTTGATGGCTTGATTCTTAACACAGCCAGAAATGTAGCCCGGGAGATGCTTAAGACAGTTTATGGAAAATAATAATTTCCTTGCAGAGACACCAAGGCATGGAGAAGGCGTTGCGTCCTGTTAGACCCAGCCAAGATCACCAGTTTCCTCCTTTTCTGCCTTTAGTTACAAAGGCGATTGCTTAAAAAAAAAAAAAAAAAAAAAAAAAACACGCAGGGCCTCTTCACTCCTCTGTGCTTTCCCGGTTGGTTTCTATCCGCACCCACAACCTCTGGCTGTGACCGCCATTGTCTCGCCACTCACCTCCAGCAGCCGGGAGACCGGGACGAAGCAGTGCCTACCTACCTACGGGAGTAGCACAGGAAGGAAGCTGCGGAGCGGAGAAAAGCCCGGGAGAGCTCGCCGAGGAGACCTGAGCCTGGGCCCGCCAGCCCGGGGGCTCCAGAGACGGGTGGCCAGCCCATCCAGCACCAGGATGGGTCCTTCCCTCGGTGGCATCCCCGTGTGGCCATCGGGAAGGCCAAGGAGTGGTGCCATTAGCTCAGCTAGCTTCAGCTCTGCAGCCCCATCACCGCGCTGCCTCTCGGGCCCAGCCTTAGTTAGCAACCTCTGAGAACGAAGCCTCCTCCAGCAGGCCAAGGGGGCGTGGCCGCTTGGTCACAAACGCTTGGGAGGAGGCGAGGATGAAAGAGCAAACGGTACATCACTGGGCTGCAGCTTTCAAGCTGTTCCTGCCAATGTATGTCCAAAGCCATGTGCTTCTTCAGCCCCGAGTGCCTCCCTCCCCAGCCGTGCCCGGAGGGGAAGTGGAGGCAGGAACCGGCCACACCTCTGGCCCTCCCTCTCCAGTTGTAGCCCAGCGGCTGCTTCTCCCCCACTGTTTTCCTTCTCAGCTTCTCCTAAATGGAATCCATTAATCATACTAAATTGTGCAGTGATTCTGTGATAGGGAGAGTGCTGATGGCAAAAATCATTCTCCTTTGTTGTGCCAGGCAGGCAAAAGGCAGAGGCATTAGCTCGTTGCCCTGCCTGGCTCCTTGCAAATGCTGACCGTGTGTTTGCCCACGCAGCTGCCTCTCCGCACATGGTTTATTTTAGGCCTGGACGGAGGCTCTCCCACTGTTGACAGAAAAGGAGGCGCCCAGACACCTCTTCCTGACGGTAGGGACTGCCGGTGAGACGTGTCACTGGCCAATCCCTGAAGCCCTTCCGAGGGAGGGCCCCAGGTCAGGGCAGGGGTACCCGAGGGGGGAGGTCATGAGTGAGCCGGTTGGCGGGGGACACGGTGCCCTCCAACATGCTTCTGCCAGCTGAATTTCAGAAGCAGCCAGGTGTGGGTACCAAGGAGGCATTTTGCCTTTCAAAACGTGATGCCTGCTTCGCGTTCGACAAGCCTCTTTGTAAGCCACCCCTTCTGAATTAGAATCATTTTCCAAAAGCTCTTAAGCTCTGATTAATGCCGGGGCTGTTTTTAACAATCAGCCTGCCAGTCTGCGGCAGCGGCATTGTGGAGGACGGGGAGTGCTCACAGGCCAGCCAGGAGTTTGTTGACAACAAAACCCGAGAGAGCCCAGCCAGGCGGCCACAAAGGACCGAAAAGCAAAGGGACCGTTTGAGCTTAGCGGACTCCCTGCCCCCAGCGTTTCCCTCTGAAAGTCCGATTGAACGCACACAATGCACTCAGGAGCCGGCTGCGAGCATGCCTAGGTGAGCGGCTGCCAGCCTGGCTTTTGTGTGAACAAGTGAGCAACACGTGTGGAGGCCCTGGTTTATTTATGGACGCACGTGGCTCGCTCACATCACCCCCAACATGGCCAACATCAAAAACCGAGGAGGAAGCATGGCTGCTTGGCTCTGGGCGGCTTACTCCCGTGAATGCTGAGCAAGGCCGGGCCGGCCACAGGGCTTCAGCTCCGGGTGACGGGTGACCCAGCGAACTCGGTGTGATGGGTAGATGTGTGTCTCCGTCCAGCCCCTCCACTGCACTAGTAGTTCCATTGCAGCGCTGCCCAAGGAGAGCAGCTTCTGAGGTAGCTTGGCCCGCTCATTAGCTAACGTCCAGTAAACTCCTGCCAACCGGAATCAGACAGGAGCCCTGCCCTGCGCTCAGCACGGCCTTACGGGTGCCGGAGAAGTTCCCTCACGGTCCCTGTGGACTTCCAGGCCCTGCCTTCAGAGGCTGACTGAGTAGATGACTGGTGTTTGCTCTCTGGGTCCTGCTCCTGCCTCGGAGAGGAGAGCCCCAAAGGAAATCGTAATCTACCAGGGACCCTCCGCATCCCCACTCTGCTCACTGAGATTCTGAAGAGTCTCAGGGATTGCATCCCCGCTAGCACAGCGCCTGCCTTAAGATCAGAGGCTTTGAGGAAATGAGCCTGCTCCAACCCCGTTCTCCATTAATAGCACCTTCAGTCACTCAACCTAGAAAACTGGGAGTTGTTGTAGATCCCTCCCTCTTCCCAGCTCCCCTTTGCCTGGCTCCCAGTTCCTGCCCACAGCCCCCCCCCCCCCCCCTCCCTCACACTCACCCCAACTCCACCCAGCCTCGCCAGTCCCATGGCCCTGGCCTGCCCAGGCCCTGCCTCCAGCCACAGGAATGCAACAGCCCAACCTGTAGCTTACACTGTGTGAAACAGGGTCCCTCCGCTGACCGGAAACTGCTTCTGGTGACCTCTAATGGCTGCATGCACCCAAATGCTCACCATCTCCCATCAGTTCAGTCTCACCAGGTGACCCCTGCCCAGGCCCTTCTCATTTCTATTCGCACCTCTGTGCCTTTGAGGATTCCAGAAGAGTCCTCCCTCCCTCGAGGCTTCTGAGCTTTCCCAACCTGAGAGTCACACTTTCCTTAATGTGAGTCCTTATCACATTCCTGAACCGTGTGCTCGCCTCTCTGTCTCCCTCAATAAAACCCTAAGTTCCTTGACAGGAGAGATTGTGTCTGATCCCACTGAGTCCCCCAGCCATGGCGGGATCTGAGTCTGTGCCCAGGAAGTGGTCAGAGAGGGTTTGTGCCATCCTCTCAGCGGGCCGTCCCTTCCCTGGAAGCCGCTTGCTTTCTTCCTGAACCCCTCTGTCTGCTGGGTTACACAGATCTGGTTGGTTTTGATTCTGCTCCTTGCTGTCCCCGCCAGCACCATGGCCCCTGTCTCTCCTTCCTTCTCTCTCTCGGGTTGTTTTAAGGTCAATGTGGACGGTTCCCATGTCCTGTAAACACGTCAGGGCTCCAAAATGCAGAGAAGAAAACTATCAAACAAAAGGATTAAACGTTTAATTAAAAACCTCCAAACCCATGTTTGCAACCAGCACACTGCAACCAACCTAAACCGGTAAGGACGTGTAGATTGTGTTCGATGCGGGTTATAACGTATGTTATATATTAATTCGGAGCAGAGCCTCTGTCCAAAGAGGTCCTAGAGCCAGCAGAGGTTTTGACACAGCCCCACCCCTCTCTTTTCTTTTGCTCCTTCTTTCACCCTCTCACCCTCTCATCTCTCCTTCTCTGGGTTTTGCACCCCAACCCTGGGCAGACAGACCAGGCCCAGGAGGGAGCCGGGGACAGCCGCCAGCTCCGGGTTTGTGTGTGATGCTGGGAGGGTGGCCATGAGCTCTGACTCCCGGAGCCGGCAGCTGGGCTTGGATCCGTCCCACGACCTTGGGCAAATTGCTTCCTCCCAGGGCCCTGCTCTCCATCTATGAAGAGCCTCCGTCCCAAATTGGTTGGTTATTTGTCTGTGAAGCACGCTGACATCTCAGACCCAGGCATGGGGACAAGCAAAAATACTGCTGCTGTTACAGTGCGTTTAAGACCCCAAATAAAACGTGTTGCCAACTCTTGGGGCTGAAAATGTAAAAGCTGTAATAACTGATGACTGATGCCACTGTTGCTTTACGTTTACGGTATCCTTGCTTTGCTGAGATCACCCCATTTTTGGCCTTTTTCTTTAAAAAAAGAAATGAATAAAGGTTTCTTTGTGAAGAATGGATTTCGCTTAGTAAATAATTTTGACTTGTGTGATTACTTCTGTGACTTCTCCCTAACAACTTGGCATCGCTGAAAACGCCTCCCCACCTTGTCCCCCCATCCTGCGGCTCCCCGAAGTAATTGTGCGATTAGGGAGAGGCGGCTGGGCGCCCCGCTTCCCTGTGTTCTGCGCGGGGCGTCTGGCCCGGACTCCCCGCTCGCCGGAGTGGGCGAGCCAGCCTGTTATTAAAAAAACAATTATGCTGTTAAAAACTCGGAGCTCCACAAGTGCGGAGCATCGATTGGGAGCGCCGGTCAGTTATCACCAGAAGGTCCTGACAACACACTAATAGGTTTTTCTGAAGATCCAATCACATTTTCTAGGCAGAGGCTTGAGGTGTTCCACATGGGATAATGCTTGTCCTGGCTGGTATCGATTTCAGCGCCGGCTCCTCTCCCCTCCTGCCTCAATCCCTCCTGCTGCTGCCACTTTTTTTTTTTTCTTTTGTTTTTTGCAATAAAGACTTGAGCTTTGTATTCCACGTCCACAGTGTGAGGAAGGGGGAGGAACCCCCAGAGCCCGCTGCCCAGCCAGGGCCTCTCTGCACTGCCTCCTTCCCTGTTCCAGCCTTCCCCTCAGACACGGCATTGCTGCCTCCGGTTCTGCCTCCTCTGACCTTGTGGGTTGTGTTCTCACAGCTGCTTCCCCAGCCAGCAGCCCTCGTAGAGAGACTTAGTTAGAAAAGTCACAGAGGCTCCCCATTGCCCAGGGAGGTAGACTTCCTGGCAGGGGAGGGTGTTGGTCTGCAGGGGTGTATGTGTGTGTGTGTGTGTGTGTGTGTGTGTGTGTGTGAGAGAGAGAGAGAGAGAGAGTGTGTGTGTGTGTGTGTGTGTGTGTGAGTGTGTGTGTGTGTGTGTGTTTGGTCTGCAGGGGTGTATGTGTGTGTGTGTGTGTGTGTGTGTGTGTGTGTGTGAGAGAGAGTGTGTGTGTGTGTGTGTGTGTGTGTGTGTGTGTGTGTTTTGGGGGTGGGGAGAGCACAGAGAGGCAGGGCTAGCAGACACAGTTGTACAGATTGTTCCCTTGACCAGAGTGTCAGATTTAGGGGGTGCCCAGGGACCAGGAGCCACTTACTCTCTGCTAGCCAAGCCCGGTGCCCTGGTGCCAGTGGCATCTGGGAGGAAGGCTTGCTATCTTTAATTCGCACAAACAAGCAGTATGGCCCACGGTGGCCTGGAGACAGGTGGCGGAGGCCCAGCACCCCCGGGGTCCTGGGTAGCTCGCTCTTGCACCCTGTCTATCTGGTCCCGGCCACTCCCCACAAACAACCCTTGATGGCCGCGCTAGCAATTTCACGCACGTCTCACCCGGCCCCACCCTTAGGAAGGACTGCCGTTGTGCTGGTGTGTCAGGCTTCCCGGATGTAAGAAGCAGGCATGCACCCCGCAGCCGCTGCTGCCTTCACCTCGCCAGGACCCTCCAGGGCTGGGCGGGGCCACGTGGCGGCCTCTGCCTGTGCCCTCTCTCTTGCTCCTCCCAGCCTCTGGAAGAACAGCCCTTGTCACCAGCGGACTTGGCTTCATCCCAGCATTCCCACTTAAGCCAGTCGACATTGGCAAGTCTCAGAGTGTGTTCTTCCTCCTTAAAATGCCCACCTCACAGCAGGGCCTCGGGCTTGGAGACGAAAATGCATCAGCAGACTGCAGGCTCCAGGAACCTACTTCCCGGCTTCCAGCCCTGAACAGGGTGGCAGCAATAGCCCCTGGCCAGCCTTCAGCCGCCCTCCCTCTCAGGGTGCGCTCCTCTGCTGCCTGTGCCGCACAGAGTCATAGGGTTGCAGGGTCGCGGCTTGCACTTGTCCGCAGTCCCCAGGGCCTGCAGGAGCTGAGCACAGTGGCCATCCACGACCCCTGACCTCCTGGCGGTGACTGCTGCGCCGTTGTCTGTCTCCCCGCACTTCCCATCGGGAGAGACTTACACAGACTCACAGAACACAGGCCGGCAGCACCTCGGAGCTTGTCTGGTACACCCCCTGTACACCCCTCTCTGCAGCAGTACCCCGAGGAGGACCAAACACCAGCCCCAGGCGAGGTGTTTGTTACCGAACCCCCTCCCCAGGTGTGGGTGACTGACCCCCTCCCCAGGTGTCAGTGACTGGCCCCCTTCCCAGGTGTCAACGACTGACCCCCTTCCCAGGTGTCAGTGACTGACCCCCTCCCCAGGTGTCAATGACTGACCCCCTCCCCAGGTGTGGGTGACTGACCCCCTTCCCAGGTGTCGGTGACTGACCCCCTCCCCAGGTGTCAATGACTGACCCCCTCCCCAGGTGTCAATGACTGACCCCCTCCCCAGGTGTGGGTGACTGACCTCCTCCCCAGGTGTGGGTGACTGACCCCCTCCCCAGGTGTGGGTGACTGCCCCCCCCACTTCCCACCCAGACCCTCAGCCAGGTAAAAGGGGGCACGCTCCTCACCATCTCTCACCAGCTGCACACTGCAGGCCGGTGGCCCTCCGTGCTGGAGGCACCTGGAGCTCTTTAAAAATTTGGATTTCAGGCTCCACCATCTTAGAGATTCTAAGTTCTGGGGGCAGGGCCTAGCAGGGGCTACATGCCAGGCCCTGTTCTGAGTGGTCACCTGCCCACCCAGTGGGTCAGGGGAGCATGCCGGAGGCTGTCCTCACGGGGCTTCCGGCAGGCAGGAGGCCACCCTGCCCTGCCCTGCCCTCTTCACGTCCACCAGAAAGCCAGGAAGTGTGCCCGATCACCAGGATGCAGATGGCGGAGGATGCCTGTGTCTACAATATTCATGAAACGGGAGCAGGTCGGTGCAGCGGCTGAGGCTCCGGTCCCAGGCAGGGAGGCGCAGCCCTGTGCGGTGAGCAAGACTGCAATTGCGGTAGCTCCAATTTACTAACCATTTGCAAAAGATTATATACCTCTCACGTGTCATCCTCTCCGCATCTCACTCTAATGAGCACGGCGCTATCTGTATGTGTAATTTCAGGGCATGGGGGTGGGGGGGTGGGGAGAGACACAATTTCTAGCCCAAGAGGCGAAGCCGTAGCTAATACATGAGCATCCAAATTACGGAGAGGGGGTGTAATTGTGAGAGCTACCGCTCAAGTCATTAGAAGCCCCTTCCCTCCCTTCCTCCCTTCCACACGGTAAAGCAGATACGCAGGGAGGCGGCTCCTGTGACAGCCAACGTTCCCTCCAAGATGGCAGCTTCCCCCGGAGCCTGGGACAGCAGGGGAAGATGTGTCTCTGCCGACCTTCCCTGCTGGCTGCTCTTGCATGAGGAAGGTGGTGAGTCAGACCAGTAGGAGAACTCCCAGGAGCCAGGTTGCTAGGAGGGAGCTTAGGAGCCAGTTAGTGAACCCATCTCTACTTCCGTGTCATCACCTGGTGGGGCAAGTGGGATAGTCATGCTGCCTAATTCGTATTTTTATTTTTTATTGAGACCTTCTATGCTCCTGGCACTCTTTTATGTGCCGGGGAGACAGAGTTGTAAAAAATGGATGTTTCCTGCTCTAGTGAAGCTGAGACTTTCCTGGGGAAAGGAAAGCTGATTTGTACTTGGTAGGCTGGATTACCGGACAAGGTCAGCTCCTGCCGCTGCAGGACAAGGGGCGAGCGGGCACTCTCCGGGCGACAGGCCTGACTGCCAGACTCCGGACCTGGGGAAGGCCTTGAGGTGGCTGCCCTGCCAGGCCGCCTCTCTCTTCCACAGGTTTCCTTCCGGAGGCGGGGTTTGCCTGTGAAGTCTGAGTGACATCTCAGGCTTAGGAGGAGGCAGCAGCTGCCAGCCCCGCTGGAGAACAAGGGTGGCTGAGAGCCCACACCAGTGCTCTCTCCAGCCGGGCGAGCTGTGTCCCTGGCAGTCACCAGGGCAGCTCAGGGACCCAAGGAGGAGGTCAGAGAGCACAGCCAGTGGGAGACCACATTTGCAAACCTGGACACGTCCCTCGGGAATGCCTTCCCTGCTTCCCATCTGCAATGCACAGCAGGACTGGGCAGTGGGGAGAAGGAGGTGGGGGGGGGGGGATAGAGACACTCAGCTGTGCTTGTCCTTTCTCTTGTGACACATCAGCCCCCATGAGTTGGGTGAAGCTGAGAAGCGGGGCATGAAGAATAGCCAAATCCTGGTGATCAATGTCAGAACCTCTGTTGTGCACCTACTGTGCGCTGCATCCTCAGCCAGAAGTGTCCTGGCACAGAGTTCAATCCCTGACCCCTGGAATGGCAGGGAAGGGTGATGGCACCCATCTGTATGGAGCCTTTTCCTAGCCTCGACCCCCTCCCTACCCCCCCCCCCTCCTGTACTCCCTTCCACGCTCACCTAATTGCCTCTGAACTGTGTGAGGGCTCTGCTCACAGATCTTGTCAATTACACCTGTCTACACACACACACACACACACACACACACACACACACACACCTGTCTACTCTTTCCTGCACTCCAACCCTTAGCTTGCTCTCCATCTCCCCTCTCTCTCTCTTACATGAGCACAGATACCTGGATGCAGGCCAGGAGAAGCTCCATGAAATCAGCAGATATTGAAACCCATTTTGGGATGAAGGGGTGTGGGCTGGAGGCGGTGCTAGCTCCTCTCCACCCCCCCACCCTCTCAGCCGCCTCAGGAACCAGGGCCTCCAGCCTCTTCACCACCCGAGGGAGTGTGGACTATGGACTTCAGTGGAAAACACTGCCTCCCTTCTCCCCAGTAGGAACCTTTGTATTAATCAGCAAATTTGAGCGGCACCCCTTCCACACCCCAGCCCCCGTGATTTGACAGGCTCCTCCCCAATCTCTTAATAGCTGGCTCTGGTTTCTGCTTGTGTGTGTGTGTGTGTGTGTGTGTGTGTACACGCGCGTGCATGCACGGGTGCACAAGTGTGTGCAAAGGTCCACCAGGTAAGTACATCAAGGGGGAAAGGAGAGAAGAATCTGGGCTAAATATGGAAAGTAAGAGAAGGAAGAAAGAGAGGAAGGAAGGAGGTTAGGGAGGGAGGGAAGAGGGGAGGAGGAGTAAGAAAGGGAGGGAGGGAGGGAGGGAAGAAGGGAAGAAAGGGAGGGAGATAGGGAGGGAGGGGAAAAGGAGAGAAGGAAAAAAGGAGGGAAGAAGGAGAGAGATGGAGGGAGGGTGCTGGGTTCCTGGTTCCATGGTCAAACTCACGGCTGGCAGAGCGGGTATGTGGCCACGGCTGTGAGTTTGACATCAAGCATGCATTGGTGATGGACTGTGTGGCCCCGCCCTGTCTTCTCAGAGTTGTTGTCCATGCAGGATGACCTACCTTCCCAATTTGCCTGGAAATAAGGAGGCTCCTGGGACTTTTTCGACCCAAACCTGGACCTCTTGGTGATGTTGAACCACCCATTTCTGTCCACCATCAGCTGTGCTTTAGAGTAAGGCCTTGTCTCTCCAAGGCTGGTTCTGGAGGCCCAGATGGAGCTGGCTCTTGGGTGGTGGGAAAGGACCACGTTACAAACAAAACGGAGACCTCTTGTTTCTCCAGCCCTGCGTTTGTACCTCCGCGGCTGTCTTTCAGAGTGGCAGTTGTTGAGGTCGCTGCAGGGGGTGGCATGCTAAGAGCAATCACAGCTACCACCCACAGAGGGCTGAGCTACAGCAGGTGCAGCTCCCAGTGCCTAGGGGCCTAACCCTTTCACCTTCCTAACCAGCCTTGCGGAGCTTTACTGCTGTGGCCAGTTATGGCTGAGGAGACTGAGGATAAAGGAAGTCACATCTCCAAGACAGAGCCAGCCATCCGGTGGGGGTTTGCCCCTGGCACTCTGTCTCTAGTGGCCCTGCCCCCTTGCTCATCTGCAGCCAGGCCTCCCTCTGAGCCCTGGGCCTGGGGGCCCCATCCAGCACCCAGAAGCATGTCCGTCATGGGTTCTCATGGGAACCAGTGGGTTGAAGGAAGCCGGGGCAGTGGGCTTTCTCTGGCAGTCACGTGATCTGAGAGTGCTGCTCCTGGTGAGAGGGCCAGGGCAAGGGCTTGGGTCCTTAGAGCCACTGAGGCGCTGAAAGCTCCCAGGCCATTCATGGGGCTGCCCAGGACCCAGCACAACTCCGGTCCTTCCAGGGCTGATGGCCCAACCTCGCTCCCAGGGCTTAACGGTCTGCTCCTCCTGCTGTCATGTGGCCTCTCAGCAGCATTCTCCAAGCCCCAAGCAGGAGCAAAAGGAATATTTGATCACAGGTGGCTCTGGAAGCCCACAGCCTCTGAAGTCCCGGGCCAAGTGCTTCCTGCACTGGGAGCACTGAGGCCCCGCGTCCGTGTCCACAGCCCCAGGCAGGCTCTGCAGCTGCCCCTGCAAAGCCAGAGGGACCTGCTTCGCCATGAATGCCTCCCTCCAGGAGAGTGGTGAGCAGTTGGCTCCCACCAGGCTGCCTGGAAATGCCCAGCGCCCTCAGGACCCACCTCCCAGCTCCTTTCTCACAGAGAGGCAGCGTGCCTCGGGAGGGGTGTGACTTTTGAAACCAGCCAGATGCGGGTTCAGATTCAACCCCCATGTGTAGCTCATGATGACTTTGGCAAAGCCAGACTCTTCGGGTGCTTGTGTTAGGGATGAACACCACCTGCGGGTCTGAACCCAGGTCAGAGGAAGCTGTGTATCTGAGCACCTGGGGGTGTGCCCAGCGGCAGTAGGAAGCTAACAATGGGGCTGGTCAGGAAGCTCAGGGGGGTCCATCCATGCCCTCCGAGGAGGCACACAGTCAATCCCCGACTCGTGTATTGCTGTGATTCTTCCCACTTCTGGAGAAAAGGACATTTCAAAGCTTCCTGCTGTATCCAATTTCATGTTTTACCAATTCTCCTTTGTGGTAATTATTCTTTCGGTCTAACCTGAGTCCCTCATGCTGCAATTCAAGTTGATTTTCTTTTGCCCTCTTTTCAGAAGAGACAGAGATGCCCCGTCTCCGGAGCTCCCCGGGAAGTCTCTCTGTAGAGAGCCACCTGAGCAGGCACAGGGACATTCTTTTAATTCTTATCAGCTGAGCCCAAGGGCACTGGCAGAATCCTGTTATCAGTACTGATTTCTTAATCCGTGTGCTTGGAATGAGGAACAAATAGGACCTTGATTCACCCAGGTCTTGATTTGCTAAATCTTGTACCAAAAAATGAGGAGCTTACCCAGATTTTGATGAGTAGGATCTGGGCACACCCTAAACTCCTTTTGACCTTAAACTCCCCTTTGGAAGCCAATAAATATGCTTTGTTGTCTGTGGTGAGTGTGACTGTCTATCAGAGAGATGGCACCCACCTAGCTCCCAGCTTTATGAATCTATTTCTGCCTCTTGTCTCTTTCTTTCTCTAATTTCTTAATCCCCAGCTCCTCCCCTCAGGAACCTCTCGTTTTTCCGTGTGGGTCTTGGAAAAAGGAGAAACACCACATCCCTCCCAATGGCAGTGCTGCTCTCGGCTACGCCTGTTCGAGGCACAGCCATGGGTGTCAGAGCTGGGCCTCAGCCAGACCTGCACAGGGGCATCTGTGGCAGGTGTGGGGACCAGGACCAGTGCCTCAGATTCCATCCATCTGACTCCCAAAATTGTACCTGCTTGCCTTCTCTAAATTCTTTGCATTCTAGAACTTTCTTGGATTAAAAGAAGAGTGGGGATGAAATAAAGGGGGAAAGGACTTAACTCCATGCAGGAAAGAGACATGTGACTCCAGCTGCATTTCCAGAGGGTTGAGGGGGCCCAGGAGCCTGGGACCGGAGAGGGTGTCGAGGGACAGAGGAGTTCTTGGAGCATTCCCGTGCATGCGGGATGCGTACCCCGTTCCTGCTCATCTGCAGGTGCTGGTGGCACTTCGCAACCGCTTGCCATCCCATAATCAGCATCATTATCTCAGCATAATTTCCCCTTCTCTCTGCAACGTGGCCTTTGAAAGGAGCCCGAGGAAGGACCGGCGTTTCTGGGCCTGGGAGAAGGGGCGACGTGGCCTTGGTTGCAAATGAAAAATTAAGTCCACATGTTTGCATTTGTGCTGGCCTGATTCCGTGAAGCCCTGCACGTCCCCGCCCACCCAGCTGCCTGCAGCGCAGCAATGACTGTCTACCTCTTCGTAGGCTCACCTGGCGTTTAGCAAATCTATACTGCATTAGTCTCCGAAAGCACCTGCTTGGCTTTAAATGCCCAACTTGCTATGGAGAGCACCTGCTACTCTCTCTGCTGTTCTCTAACTCCAGGCTTTTGTTTGTTCCATCTGCTGGGCTCTGCTGGGGAGGGGCACACAGAGTTGTGTCTTTGATCCCAACTGGAGGGGCAAGAGAAAACAATCGGGAGGGACCCAGAGATTAGCTGTTCAGCTGTTCCCACTAGCTCGCCGGCCCCGCCCCCACCACAGGTGGTCATCAGGTGACCAGAGTGTGGGGGAGAAGGGGAGGAAGGGACCAAGAGATGGTCAGTGCGCCTCGTAGTTACTGGCCCACCGGTCATTCTGGTTGTTCTACCATTAGAGTCAATTTGCATATTACCCTTTTATTATATATAATTTTTATATAGGTTAGAGGCCTGGTACACCAGTGGGTGCCGGCTAGCCTGTCCTGAATTGGACCTGCTGGGGGGTGGGGTCAGCCTGGGCGAAGGGCCTGGGCAGTTTGCAGGCCGGCCACACCCCCGGCTTTGTCAGGAAGGATGTCCGGAATGACATCCAGAAGACGTCCGGTCTATCTGGTCTAATTAGCACATTGCCCGTTTATTAGTATAGATGGACTTCCAGCTTCAACAGCGGAATTAGTCCGTTACATGGAGGCTTACCATATTGCATCTGTTTGCTCAGCAGCCATACGGAGTGTCACAGACCGGGAGGGAGGCTTAAGCAAGAGCAGTGTATCTTCCCACAGGTCTGGAGGCCGGGCATCCAAGACCAAGGTGTGTGTTTTCTTCTCAATCTCTCTCCTGTTTTGTAGAAGCTGCCTTCTCCTTCCCCCCCTCCCTCCCGCCCCGTCTTTACCTGGTTCCCTCTGTGTGCCTGTCCCAATCCTTTCTTTCCTGAGGACATCAGTCATGGCAATCATGGTGGACGAGGCCCAGATGACCTCATTTTACCATAATAACCAGTTTAAAGGGCCATCTTCAAACGCAGTCCCATTCTGAGGCACTAGGAGTGGAGATTCAATATATGAATGGGGGTTGGGGGTTGGAGGGGGGGGGAGACACAGTTCAGCCATAACAGACGAACTGACGCTTACACTTGTGTGTATGTAAAACCACCTTCCAGCAGTGCTCCCGGGCCTGCCTTCGGAGCAGTGGCTCCGGCCCTGGCCTCCCAGCAGCAGGGGCCAGTCTCCACCTCTGCGGGCGGGGAAGGGCTGTCACAGCCACCTCAGGCTTTTAGGCTCTTCAGCCTGGATGTCCCAGTGGCCCCAGATGGGGTCTTTGCTGCCAGGGAAGAAAGCACAGGCACCCCTCGGTTCAGAGGAGCAGGGATCCTTGGAAACGCCAGCCCTGTGGTCTCCCCTAGAATGGAAGTCTCACATGGAAGTGGCTCCCCTAACATGAGGAGGGGCTGAAGCCAGGTAATCGGGCTTCTTGACTCCTTTTTGTGAACTAAAGAAGGCAGGGAAAGTCCCCTCATTGTGAGCATTACACGGGATGATGTGTACAAAGCACTTAGTATGCAGAGCTGGCTCTGTAAATAGCTGTTATTATGTTTTAAATCCTCACCTCAGAATGTGCAGAGAGAGAGAGAGAGAGAGAGAGAGAGAGAGAGAGAGAGAGAGAGAGAGAGAGAGAAACTTCAATTGGTTGCCTTCTGTAGACTCCCCAACTGGGAATCAAATCCTCAGCCCAGGTGTGCACCCTGACAGAGTATCAAACAGGCAACATTTCAATGCACAGGATGGCACTCAACCAACTGGGCCATTCTGGGCAGTAGCTGTTATTTTTTTTTTAAATATATTTTATTGATTTTTTACAGAGAGGAAAGGAGAGGAAGAGAGAGCTAGAAACATTGATGAGAGAGAAACATCAATCACCTGCCTCCTGCACACCCCCCACCAGAGATGTGCCCGCAACCAAGGTACATGCCCTTGATCGGATCGAACCTGGGACCTTTCAGTCTTCAGGCCGATGCTCTATCCACTGAGCTGGCGACCCGGTGTGGCCTTGCTCTCGGGTTGATAGATGAGTCTTGCTGCTGTGTCCTCTCATGGCAGAAGGGGTGTGGGGCTCCGAGGGCCTCTTTCCTAAGGCACGGATCCCATGCATGAGTGCTCCATCCTTGAGAATAAGCACCTCCCAACGCCCCTGCCTCCTGATACCGTCACCCTGGTCTAGGATCTCAATGTAGAATGGGCGGGGGGGGGGGGGGGGGGGGGGGGGGGGGGGAGAAGGCACATGAATTGCAGTCCCTAGCAGATGTCATGAAGATGAAATAAAATGATGTGTGTGAAAGCTTTTTTGTAAACCGTGACATTAAAGGTTGATACCAGGGGAGGACCAGGCCTGCTGCGGAGGGAGACGGCCTCAAACAGGGGACAAAGCGGGGCCAACAATGTGACCGTGAAGCATGCTGGGAGGCCAGGTGCTGCAGTGGGAGGGGCACGTGTCAGTGTCATGCTGTGCCCTTGTGGTCAGCCCCTTCCCCTGTACCCGTGGTCGGCACACACACACACACACACACACACTCACTCACACAAACTCTCCCCCCCCCCCCCCCAGCAACACCAGCCTTATCCAGATGCCATGGTGAAAGGATCTGGAAGGCCATCAAGATGTCGCGAGGTACCTCCACTTTGACCCTGTGTCACCCAGGGAAGAGGCACTGAGGCACCAGGCATGACAGGAAGCTCCCAGGAGAGAAGGCTGCCAGCTCCAGGCACAGGAGCCACTGGTTCCCAAAGCTCTCTGCCCAGCACAACCCCTGGGGGGGAGGGGGGTTTGAATGAAAGAGCACAGGGATGCAGGGGTCCTCCCCAGGCTCCTCTGACTCCAGATGCTTGAAGGGGGCCCGCAAGCCAGGCTCTCGTACCGCACCCCGAGGATTCTGAAGCACAGCCAGCGGGGCCTCTAAAGGAGTCACTGCTGCCTCGGGAGCCGGCCCTCTCAAGCAGTCCCCCTTTCTCCCGAGTGTCCCAGCCCCTAGTTGCAAACCATCTCTCCCAGACCCTGTGTCAACTGCTTCTGAGAAGTGATCAGCCTTCTCCAGAGGTATATGTGGCTCCTGGCAGACCAGGCTGCCAAATCCCAGGAAAGCCTGGTGTGGGTGGCGGACAGCTGGCAAAGGCCTGCTGGGGCTGGGGTCCAGCCTGACGATGCCCGTATTTGCCCTGTGTGGCCTGGAGGCGCCAGGATGCTGAGCCTGGCTCTCAGGACTCTGGACAGCTGGCCCTGGACAAGCACCGCGGCTCTGCTTCTGGACGGGATGGGTGGCAGCAGCACGGGGCGACAGGTAAGGACCTCGGTCCTCCTGGCGTTTTCTGCCAAACTGGCATCTGTCACCTTCCATCAGTGTCCTCTCCCATTTGGGTCTCTGCCTTGTGTGTTCCTTTAAGTAATAAAAAAGAAGGCAAGGGAAGCAATCTGTGGCAAGGCGCCAGGCTTCTCTTAATTGCAAATTCCCTTAAGTACCACTTCCCTGGAGCTGCAGGCCTGTCCGCGAGTCAGAACTGCTTCAGCCCGGCTGATTTTAATGGGCGGCAGCCTTCCCAGCCTCTTGGAAATCTCCCGTCTGCTCATTCGCAAATCCTGGCGTGTCCTCACCCTGTGTGAGGGATCTCAAATTATCAGAAAGAACACGTCTTTTTTTTCATCTTTATATTAAAAGGGAAGAGAAAGGTGTAGGAAAAGGGGAGAGAATGAGAGAGAAGAGGAGGGAGGGGGAGGGTAGGAAGAGTGTGACTGCAATTGCTGCTGGAGGAGGAGCACCCTCAGGCCAGGCTGACAGTGCAGCCGCAGGACTGTAAGTTGGTCAAGGATCAAAATATCTACGGACGGACTCGCTGCCCCAGCTCCCCAGGAGCGCACTCCCCTTGCCCGGCCCCCCCTCTCAGGCCCAGACCTCCCTGTGAACAGTAGCACTGAATGGTTTAACCTGGCCTCAAGGGGGGAGTCTTCAGGGCCACATTGGGCCCCAAAGCATTTGTTCTGACACCATTGGAGAAGAATGGGGTGTCTTGCTTTCTCTCTTGGGAAAAAGGAAAGAAGAGTGGAAAAACCCTGAACCTGGGAATCAGTGGGCAGATCCGGTGTCTGGCAATGTTTGTGCAACGGGTTCACCTTGTGAAAGGGCCCCGGCACGCCTGCCTGGAATGCTTGGAAGCAATGCAAGTGCATTATCAATGGCCCCAGCCACCCCCAGAGCCACGAGGCTGCTCCCCAACAGCCAGGCTTGGAGTGGGTCAGTGTCCCCGCTGGCTTCAGGTGTCTCCCGCCACTGTCTTCTGCAGCCAGGAGAGGTGGTGTCATAGGGGAAGCCTGAGCAAGCCCAGGAAGAGATTATGTCAGAAATCGCTGAGCTGATGCAAACACACCTGCTCCATTGCCCCGGAGCTCAGGACACAGCGGCACAGGAGGATGGAGGGAGTGAGCCAGCAGATGGGACTGTGCCGGACACTGCATTCTTCCCGACGCAATGGGCCTCTCTGCCGTAGCTGCCAGGTCAGTGGCTTGGCTTGGAGGAGCCTTCCAGGGTCACCAGCGACCAAGAGCAGGCTCGTGGTTCTTGGTGGAGTTACCAGGCAGCCACCAGGCCGAGGAAGAGGCATGGCCCGCCCCCATGGCTGCACCAGAGTTGCCCCGAGCTGATAGATAGCTCTGGGCAGGACCTACAACCACATTAGGCTTTGGCTTTTTTAAATGTTTTAATATGTTTTTATTGTTTCAGAGAGGAAGGGAGAGGGAGAGAGAGAGAGAAACATCAATGATGAGAGAGAATCATTGACTGGCTGCCTCCCTCACGCCCCCCACTGGGGGGTCGAGCCCAAAACCCAGGCATGTGCCCTTTGCTGCAATCAAACCCGGGACCTTTCAGTCCACAGGCCAACAACTACTCAGTGTGCCAAACCAGCCATGGTGGCTCTGGAGTTCTTTATCCAGAATAGGAATAACAACACCTACTCTTTGTGGGAAGGAAATGCAAAATGGACCAGGGAGTGCTTTGCTGAAGGGAAATGGATTTACGGAGACGATAAGGTTCTCTTCATTGCAAACCACGCTGCCCACTTCCGTCTCCTCGCTAGACTGCCAGTGGCTTCCCAGGCCCAGGACTGCCCCGTTTCTCTTGGAATGCTCAGTGCAGAATGTGGCACTGAGCAGGTGCTCAATCAGTGTTTGTTGATCTGAACTAAATTGTTTATTAGGATGCAGGTATTAATGCCCTGGGGACTGCTCCCTGCCTGCCCACCTTAGGCTCCCTTGGAATCCCAAGGGTCAAAATTACCCTCTTTGCCCCTTGTATTGGGCACGCTTTTCCCTTATACGACCTTTGGGGAAAGAACAGCGCCCTTGAGGAAGATGGGGCTGGGGATTGGGCTGTGTCTGGGCAGCCATAGTGGTCATTGCAGGTTGTGTTCTGTGTGAATAGCGCCCCCTGGAGTTGTGCAAACAGGATGCCTTGCACCTAGCTTCTGGTGGAGGAGAGGAGGCTTGCCAACTATGGTGAGAGGCTCTCCCACCAAAAGAGCTGCCACCTGTTGACCACAGAGACCAGAGTCCGTGCCCTGGAGGCTGGCTGGGCTGGGGCCATGGCTTGAAGAAGAGGGTGGAGAGAGCTGAGCCCCCCACTTGCCCCACATACAGACTCATTTAAAGCTCAAATGAGGTTCTAAGGCTCAAACCAAGTTGCAAGCTCCTCCTAAAACTCCGTGGCATCGAACCTGCCTCCCGCCCGTGAAGGCTGTCTGCGAATCATCCAGCCAGGGGAGATGCAGCTGGGAGCCAGACATAACTGGGACCATGACTTTTTGAAGCTGCATAGCTTGCCTCCCTGGGTCCCAGTTGCCTAATCTGTAAAAATGGGGTCACTAGTCCCCACAGCCTGGTTGTGAGGAATCAATGTGCTAGATAAAGAATCCTGTCAAAACCAGTTTGGCTCAGTGGATAGAGTGTCAGCCTGCAGATAGAGGGTCCCAGGTTTGATTCCGGTCAAGGGCATGTACCTTGGTTACGGATACATCCTCAGTAGGGGGTGTGCAGAAGGCAGCTGATCGATGATTCTCGTCGATGTTTCTAACTCTCTATCTCTCTCTCTTCCTCTCTGTAAAAAAATCAATAATATATATATATATAAAAGAATCCACACAGTGGCCAGACTAGGGGGAGAGCCCAGCCCACTCACTCATCCTCTTCTCTCTGTACCCAACCTCACGCTCATGAGCTCCTGTGCCAGACGCCTTTCTGTGAAGCGTGGACAGCAATGCCCGTCTCAGGGGCCATGAGGAGGGGTAGGTATGAGGTAGAGAGATGTTCCCTCACCCCTCATTTCCATCTCCCACTGTCCCCTGCCAGCTCGAACGTCCTCTGTCTGGAGAGGACATGCTGGTTGGTTGGGTTTCTGGATATGCGTTCAACCTGCACACAAGTTCCTGCAGCCACGCTCTGTCCCAGGCGCAGGAGCACTGGCTCCATCTGCCTGCTCTCGGCGCCTCTCCTGGCCCTGCTCTGTGGCGGCAGTGCCCGACCTTGCTCTTCCCCGGTGCCTCTCTCTTTGGGGGCCCTGCAGCCCCATTCCCGCCAGTAATCCTGGCTCTTGGCTGCCCCACGCCAAAGGCAGATGGTGTTGAGTAATGGGGCTTCTCCCTCGGTTGGATGGGCCGCGTCAGCAGAGCTGACTTCAGCACTACGCTGGCAGGCAGGCCGGGAGCTCAGACTCCTCCTCCTCGCTGTGGGTGGGGAGGGAGGAGAGCAGGGATGGCTGTTTTTGGAATCTTTCCTGAAGCTGGGTATTTGTGGGCAGATTGCATTCGGAGCCTCCAGCTTCCCTGCCATTGAACTTCTCCAAAGACATCTCTCTTTGTTTGCCTGTATTTCACTCTGACGGTGTCTGGACGGCTTCTTCCATTTGCTTTTATATATTCATTTGAAATGACTCCTCCAATATTTAATCTTTATCAGAACCTGGAAGCCTGGTATTTATTTTGCAGGTCAGCTGCTCATCCATTTTCCCTGAGGCCTCTGGCAGGAGGCGGGAGAGCCCGGGCCCCCGGTGCTGCCATCAGCATTCGTCCCGGTGACAGGAGGACAAATCAAAGCTCCGCGGGCCACGGAGAGAAGATAAATCCGGCAAAAGGCTAACGAGCAAACTGGCTGTCGCAGAGGGCCTCCGAGCATCGCCAGGCCTTCTGGTGCAGGGGGCAGCTCTCTTCTGGACAGAGTGAGGGGGCACAGGCTGGGTCTGAGTTGGGTTTTTTCAAATCGAGGCACCAGAGCTCCAATTTCTAGGCAGCAGCAAAGGGCACCGAGGAAGGTGAGCCCACTGTTCAAAGCACGTGGCTTCCTCCTCTCACGGGAAGCTTGGCCTGGCTTTCCCAGTTAGGGCTCATATGTCTAGGCAGGGCCCTCGTCCTCTATTCATCTTTAGATACACAGTGAGCACTATTCCATATGGGATACCAAGCCAGCTTCTTAGAACACAAAGGCAGTGTCTGACTGTAAGGGACTTACGAGGGTTACCAGAGAGCCAGGTTACCAGAGAGCCAGCAAACAGTGTCTCTGTCCTCGTCCATGTCTACTGATTGGAAGCGGCTGCTTGGAGGCTTGTATTAAGTAAAGTTAGAAAGCTACGTCTAGGTTTTAGGGGGGAAATGGAGAAATCAGTTAGTGGTACCTGAACCAGTGCATCATCCGCTGCTCCACCTCCATGGAATGGGAGCATTTTTTCAGCAAAGGTTTTTGCAACGGCAACCATGTGCCCGGCCCTGGGCTCCGAGCTGGGAGGGGCTGAGAATTCGCTTTTAAGCAGAATTCAGTCCAGTTGGGGAAACAGGCAGCAGTGGGAACACTGGCCATCCCTTGTCTGAAGTTCTCAGAGGGCTGGGTTCCTGGAAGGAGAGGAAGGTGTGTGGGAGGGCTCGGAGAAGCGCTTTGAAGCTGCAACAGAGAAAGAAGCCAACCCAAAGACTGCTGAGACATCGGTATTCCCATCCACAGAGGTTCTGTGAGAGCAGGTGAGAAAGGAGGGACCGAGTGAGCTTGTGTGTTCTTTCCTTTTAACCTTCTCTGCCCCTCTCCAAGCAGCCTCCCCTGCAGGGGACGCCCCTCAGTGGTGGGGGCTCCCAGCCTGCCTGGGCCGGTGCATTCCCAAGAACTGCTGGGCTGAACAGCTCTTCCTGGGAGGCAGGGCGGGCCGTGGTGAATATTGCAGATCCCAGATGGAATCCTGTCCACAATTTTCTCTCCTTTTCCTTACCAGCACCGCTCTCCTCACAGTCCTCCACCCCTACCCCACCCCAGTCCCCAACCTTTCCTTCCCAAGTCAGGAAAATCCGTCAAAACATTTATCAGGAATCGGTGGGAACCAGGCAAGCACTGTGGAGAGCTAATCTGTGCAGAGCTAATAAGAATGAACAAAGTCACCACAGACTCCGCCATGGGCATCGCTGATAAGGATTTGTCAGAAGAATTGCAGGTGCAATCTGAAGGGCCCTGGGAAGTGGAATGCAAATGCCTCGCTTCTCATCCCTCTGCTGGTGGCCTGGGAGCAGCCCGCAGCCCTCGGGACCCTCAGGAACTAGCCTGGACAGACTGGACAGACGGACGGCTAGGCCATCCAGACAGATGACCAGAGCCGGGATTCGTGCAGAACTGTGGGGCAAGCCCAGCTGAGCCGGTGGCCGTGGCCCCAGACTGCACTGTGAGGGCAGAGTCGAGGCAGGAGGAGGAGGAGTGGGCTGGGAAGAGTTTCTTTCTCCATTCCTGGGCAGAGTGGGCGTGGTGTGGATGCCAATGGAGCTGAAATTAGACACAGAAAGTACGTTCCCTGACACCTGGAAGCTGCTGGAACTGGGATGTGGGTTTCGAAATGTCCAGCCTGGAGGCTGATGAGGTAGAGGGGGTGGGGCTGTGGAGGCAGACATGGCTGCGAGTCCCAGTTCCAACTATTTCTAGCTGTTGGGCCTTGAGCATGTTCTTAGCTTCCCCGAGCCTTGGTTCCAGCAACTAGCGTTTCCTACCTCATAGGGGCCACTGTGCCTGGCACAGAGGAAGGCCCAAAATGTTACATTATTTTGTTGTTAGTTGTATGGGTAGTTTTGCCTAAAGACAACCTGTAACCTAATGGTGTAATTCAGATGCCAGAAAACTTTTTTTGTAAAGGACAAGTGAATATTTGAGACAGTCCAACCATGTGGTCTCAGTCCCAACTAGCGACCTCTCATATGGTAGCATTTGCATTTCACTTCCCAGATGGAACGAGCTTGGCCATGGTCCAATAAAGCTTTATTTATAACAACAAAAAGCAGCTGAATTTCATCTGTGGGCTGGACTTTTCCAGCCCTGGTGTAATGGAGTCCTGGAATTGTTTCAGCTGCATATCTTTTTCTTCTTTCTCTCCTCATTAAACTTTGTTATTTTCATGGGTCTCAAAATTCGGTGACAGATTTTTGGTCATGCTGTTTCCATTAAAAAGTACTGATTTTAAAAACTAATAACTTAAAAACTGCCACACACACCAAAGAACTAAATGGTCGACAAAACATAGGGACTTTGCAGGGAGGCCATGGTCTGCTGTCTCAAGGGCCCCAGGCTTCCTGCAGAGGTTATGGGGTGGGGGGTGGGGGGCAGCTCCCACAGGTAGCCAGGCTGTTCTGTAGGCGGATAGTAAGGCCAGGCGTGCTGTAGGCCCTGGGCGATTTCTCTAGACCTCTGAGAGCATTTCCCTACAAATGAGATATGGCTGCCCTGGCTGTGCCACCCAGTTCCTCTCTTTGCATCTTCCCTGCAAAGTTTATTGTGGGGCTGATGCATTTTTACTGCATCTCCTAAAAGTAGACACATTTTCATCTTTTTCTTGAAATACATATCGTTAAATCTCTCGACCAATTCTTTCGGGCTTATTGGACTTGGAAGCAAGCTGTGAGGAATGATTTGTTTTCAGGCCACAAAGCCACCCCGAGACAGGCCTCTGTCACACCCCTGTAGCCACGGGGGAGGGGCAGGCTTCTGGCGCTGTAAATGAGGTTTTTGAATAACATTGGTTTTCTATTCCCTCACACGCTTTGAAGTCCGATGTTTTCTCAAGGGCTGAGCCTGCCTCTCTCCCAGGGCAAGCAGATCGTCTTGCATTTGTGTGCGGCTTTGCAGCTTAGAAAATGCTTTCAGTGTATATATTACCTCTCAGCCCTCACCACCGCTCTCGACGAAGCTGGCAGAAGCAGGAAAGTCACTCCCGGACCACGGAAGTGGGCACAGAAGTGGGCACGGAGGCTCAGAGAGGCTGCTCCAGGACGCTGGACAGGAGTTTGAGATCAGAAAAGGCAGTAAGGGATGGAGCAGGAGGGGAAGAGAGCCCCAGGAATATCAGAGACCTCACCCCGAAAGCCTGTGAAGGTTTCCTTGTTTGGAAAATGAGTTTTTGCAAATATGATGAAGTTAAGGATTTTGAGATGGGGAGTCTCTTAAACTTCTCCCAGTGGGCCTAAACTAAGGTGACCAGGCGTCCTGCTTTTGGCAGGACAGTCCCAATTTTTAACCATTTGTCCCGAGTTAAAAAAAAAAAAAAAAAAAAAAAAAAAAAGTCCAGATATTTGGAAAGATTAAAACACGCGGGACGCGGGACAAATGGTTAAAAATTGGGACTGTCCCGCCAAAAGCGGGACGTCTGGTCACCTTAGAAACGCAATCCAGAGAAAAGCATGGGTAGTCTTTTCGCGTTGCTAGTGAGAATGGAATCAGCATCTCTGCAGGTCCCACGGGAGGATGAGGGGTGGGAGAAAGCTTTATTTCCATGAAATTACATCCTGGGTTTCCAAAGTCCAGATTCCCTTAATCCAATCCTGGAAGAGGTGTCGCTAGGATTCAGTGGAGCTACAGGCACAGCCGGCGCCCAGAGCTCTCTGTCCATAACGGAGGTGGGCTGGCAAAGCGTCTGGCTGGCTGCAGTCCCTCAAGCCATCGTGTAGCGTGCACGTGCCGCTGTGAGCCATACCGTGAATGCAGGGGAACCACGAGAATGCACCCCCCTAGAACAAGAGTCCTGAAAACACAAGAAGGAATTCCTTTGTTTAGGATAGGGGTGTCGAACTCAATCAGAGAAGGTGCCAAAATCTAAAATCCAGCCTAAATCGCTGGCCGAATGGTTTACTGAACAGTCATAAACTGTCATTGTGATGGAAACGCAGCGGAGTGCAGTGATGACAGCGCGGTGCGGGCCACATTGCAAGGCCTGGCGGGCCTTGTATTTGACACATGTGGTTTAGGAGATTCCAGGGCTTGCAGTGGCCACACCTACTCTGGCAAATAACCTGTTTCCATGTGTGACTGACAAGCAAGTACCTTCTCTATTTCATAGCCTGCCCTCCCTCCCTTTAGTCCCTTCCCCCAGGGATCTGCAGGGAACAGAGCAGTGGCCCCCTGGGGAGTGTTAGAATGCAACTTCCTGGCAAAGCTGCACAAATGGCAAGTCCCTAATATTTGGCCTTTCCCTTGCTCCTTCCAATCGCCAATAACCAAGTTAATTACAAGGGTTTAATAGGAGTCCTGGTAAGAGCGAGTCCAAGAGAGAGTTTGCACACACGCGCTCACATGTGTGCACACGCACCCTCCCCCCCCCCACACACACACATACATGAGAGGCAATGTGAAGACAGAGCAGAGAGAGACCTGAAGATTTGACCTTGAATTAGAGTGATGTGGCCACAAGCCAAGGAGGCCCAGCGGCCACCAGGGCTGGAAGGGATGAGGCACAGATTCTCCCCTGACCACCTGGGGTACTGCAGCCCTGCTGACACCCTGCTTTCACCTGATGATCCTGATTTCAGCCTCAGGACTGCAGCACAGTGAGAGCATGCATTTCTGTTGCTGTAAGCCACCCCGTTGACGGTACTCTGTTATGGGAACAGCAGCCACAGGAAACCAATGCATCGGAACAGGCTTGACGAAGGCCTGCCTATGGATACGTACCTTCACTCCTGCTTGCTGAGCTTCTAGCACAGGCTGGAGAGGCCGTGAAAGTCTCCGCAGATGGCCCAGGAGAAGGACCTCACTCCTCCCACCTAGCGCATGCTCCCCAATCACTCCCCAATAGTTTAAGCAAACTATTGGTGTGAAAGCACTTATTCCTGCAGGCACGTCACTCCCGTGGTTGTGAGAATGAAAGTGGCCATGTTCAGACAGGATGGAAGTCCAAGATCCCAGACCCGGCTCCACCCAAAGAGGGGGTGGGACAGGGTCCTCCAGCTCAGAGACTGCAGCACACCCGTCATAGCCCAGTCTCTTCTCCCACCCACTGCAGAGCAGGCCCCATTGATAGGGTGAGCTGAGCCTCATAGCCAAAGATTAATTAGTGGGGGACCAGGAGGTTTCTCTTCATAACAATGGGCTTTTCTGCTGGTGCTAATAAGGCACCAATTAGGATATTTGCATTTTAGAGCCAACCTAAATGACGGGTATGCTGCAGTCTCTGAGCTGGAGGACCCTGTCCTCAGGGCCCTTGCTCTGGGCACCCTATGGGGGTGTCCCTATGGAGGGTGAGGGAAGCAGGCTCAGGGAAGGGAGAGAGTGTGGCACAGATGGAAGCTGCTACGGAGGAGAGGACACGATGGAGGACACAGCAGTGAACATTTACTGATTTTCTTTCCTTTTGGGGGGTTTGCTTCATCATCTGAGCCACCTTGCTAGCAATTCTTGGTGGGAGGTGGAGCATGCTTTTCCTCCTACAATCAAAGCAGGACTGACACAAGCCCTAGGCTGGGCAGATCTGGCCCTCTTACCCTCCACTGACCCCAAGGAGGCAGGATTATGGAGACCTGTTGTGGCAGCAAGCCCAGCATTGGATGCCAGTGGGCAGGAATGCCCTCAGATCCAGTTATGTAACCTGATATTACTGGTGCTCTTGACAGCAAAGTTTCTTCCCCTCATCCATTTGTTCTGATGACCTTCCTGATAACTGCGAACTACAGCTATCAGGAAGGTCATTTAAAATACATTTATTTTCTGCTTAAGTCTGCTAGAGTCCGCTCCATTGCTCAGAACTAATGCACCTGACTATAACAATATGTTTTGCCAGGGTTCCTGTTTCGGCATTAAGAAGGGTTCAGCAATCTGGAGAAAGGCTGTGTGTAGATTAAGTAGGAGTCCAGAGATTAAAGATAATTTTGAAAGGCATTGGGGGTCAGAGGAACTTTAGCTAAAGGAGCTAAATTCTCCTTGTCTCAGGACCCTTTACTTTTTATTAACACAAATTGTCCTAAGGCAAGGAGGAGATATACACTTCAAAGGGTAGGGTTTCCTACAGAAGCAATGTCAGATTGGGGAATAGCCTACGGTTGTTCAGATGTTTGGACAACAGGAGGCAATAACATATAGATTGAGATGCCCTGAGCTGCCTGGCAGCAAACAATCATCCTATTCAGGTTTGGGGGAAATGCCTTTAGTCATTCCAACAGGCAATAACATATGTGTCTCAGCCCTTGTTGAGTCCTCAAGTTCCAGCAACCTTTTGATGAAACTCTTGCAGTTATGACATGCTGGAACTAGCTTTCGGCAATGTTTCACCGGACAGAACAGAAGGCAAGGAGGGACATTCAGATTTCTGGAGAGACTGGCATGGGTTAGGTTCCAGGATTGTTCCATTTGACTTTCACAAAATCCTGTGAAATGCCTAATGATTACTTCCTCCACCTTACAGTTAAGGAGGCCGTGGGCTCAGAGAGTTGGCTCATCCATGGGAGGCAGAGCTGAGGTGGAAGCTAGGCTACTATGCCTCACATCGGCTAAGCAGGGTGAGTTTCACCCCTTCGGAGCTCCTCCTTCTTTGTCTGGATGACCCCCGCTCATCTTGCAAAGCTAGACACTCACTCTTTCTTGGGAAGTGCTGCAGATGCCACACCCAGGCCAGGGCTCAGGCCCCTCCTCTTGGCTCCCAGGGTGCTGCACGGAGGTCTTTGACTGGAAACGGTCCTGCATTCCCTAATTCTGGGTGCTTATCTTCTTCTCTGGAGACTCTAAGTGGCTGAGAGTGAGGCCTTTGTCTCATTGTGCCTTACAGCTGTAGCATCTAACACAATGCCTCCTACTTTTTTTTGTGCTCAATACATGCTGATCAAATTGAATAAACACTGATCCAGGTCTGGGCAGTATAGCTCAAACTGAATATTTAAGTTTTCTACTTCAAAAGATACCATCTGATCCAACAGTGGGAACTTCTTTTGTGTTTAAATGATAGAAACTAGAGGCAGAAACTGTCAGGCTCTGTGTAGACCTTTGTCTTCATTAGACTAAAAGGGTTCAAAGATGAATCCAAGGCTCCATCGTTTTATATATGCCTCCTTAGCCTCAGAACTGGTCATCGGCAAAGACCTGTTAAGGGCTAAGGTAGTTCAATGCTCAGCTCAACGTGATGGTCAGTAACTGCAGAGCGCTCCACATGTCCAGTTTCCCACTTAGAATGTACCTTTTCAGAATTGCCCAAATCTGAGAACTTTTTAAAAAAATATTGGTTTTAAGGGAAGATACTAGGGAAAAGATAAGCATTCTGAGGGATGGTAAAGGGTGTTGGGGTGCTTCCAACTCTTTCAGCCTCTCTCAGCATGTTTACAAAATGCTGACAGCAAGAGAAATCTTGCCTGTACGTGCTGCTGGCCGCTTGCCTCCAGGAGGCCATGTCTATACTCAGAACAACTTTGATCAGGTGAGCACTCCATCAACACCACCCACAAGACCATCCTGGGCCACCTGTTCTGCATCAAGAGGTGGCCTTGAGAGGCAGCTTTTGTCTGAGAACTTCCTCCACATCATTACAAAACTCTACTTCCTGTGGCCCAAGGTCCCCACCTGCCTGGAGCTCAGCTGACTGGGCGGGGGTGGGGGGGGTGAGGGCAGAGGGGGAAGAGAAGAAGATTGTCCTTGGACTGTTCTCATCACTAAATAATTTCTAGCCAGCTACAAGGGAGCCTCTGAGCCAGGTAAAGTGTTGTCTGGAGAAATCTTGCCCAGATATAACATTGAGACAACATTTAAAACCTCATTTAAGTGAACACAAAGAGAGGGCTCCTGGGTAAAAGAGACTTAATTAATCTCGTTTCTATGTAGATACTTTTAATTAAATGCAGCTCCAAGTAGACTGGAAGGGCCAGGCAGTCTTGCTACTTGGTGGAGCTGACGTGAGGGGGCCAGCAGGTGGACTCAGGCAATTAGAGACCCCGGGAGGTGCATGGCCATTTCAGGGCTAGAAACCTGGGATGTGGCCCTGCCTCCTCCGTCTCTCCATCTTCAAGGCCAGATGTGCCTCTGACACAAGTCCACCTTCCCAATCATGTGTCGAATGCCTTCTTCTCTCTTAACCCAACAGCGTCAGCTCTGGTTCAGGCCCTTGACATCCTTCCCCTAGGTTATGACAACAGTCTCCTAATTGTTCTCCCTGGCCCCAGTCTGAAACCCTTTCAGTAAGTTCTAATGCGTTTAGATTTTGACTCTTCTTAAAACCCTATTTTCAATGTAATATTATTTCTCTTGGTCAATAACTCAAAATAGGTTCCATTTTTCTGATTAAATAAATGAAGGGCCTTTCTTCCTCACAAATTGGAAGAGTATGGCGCTATCTCAGAAGACTGGTTAAGCCTAGGAATAGGTGTGGTGTCTGGAGAAGGAAATGAAATGGGATGGCTCCAAGAAGGAGCCTCCTGGGAGAAACTAACCAGAGTCAGCCAGGCAAAAAGGGGAAATTTGGATCTGAGGCAATGGAAACTGAGGAGACTAGAAAATAAGTGGAATTCTAATCCCAGAAGAAACTTGGAGAAATTCCATGAGCCCACAAGAGCTCAGCCACAGTGAATTTCCATAGGGTAATCTGCAGAGGAGGGAACAATATTGTACTGACGTAGGTAGAATTACACTGCAACTGTGGCAAAGATTGATTGCTCAATAATACTAATGTTTTTCTTCTCAGTCCCGGAACACAGCTAACTACATTGTCTACCCTCTCTTACTCTTTTACAGGTAAATGGGGCCATTTAACTGAGTTTTGCCCAGTAAAATGTGGGTGGAAAAGATGCATGCCATTTTCAGACTCAGCCCCTAAAATCTAGAGGTCCTGCACACTACCATATCTCTTTTGCTCAACACCTGGCAGGATGAAGGGCATCCAGGGGAGGACTCTAAAGCTTTAGAAAATAACCAAGATATTACATAGATGGACCCCGAGTCTCTGAATGACGGTGGAGAGCAGTTTCTCCTTCCAACTCTACTGATTGTGACATGATTAAGAAATAAATGTACTTGACATTTACAGAACATTTTACCCCAAAGCTGTAGAATATACATTCTTCTCAAGTGTGCATGGGTCATTCTCAAAGATAGACCACATATTATGTCACAAAACAAGTCTCTACAAGTTCAAGAAGATTGAAATCATATCAAGCATTTTCTCAGAACACAATGGAATGAAGTTAGAAATCAGTAAAAATAGTCAAAACCATTTGAACACATGGAGGTTAAATAGCATGTTATTATACAGCTAGAGACCCAGTGCATGAATTCATGCATGGGTGGAGTCACTTGGTCTGGCCAGTGATCGGGTCAATCAAGGCCATCTCACCCAGTCCCAACTGGGGCCAATTGGGGTCAGCTGACTCAGGGGAGGTCCTTTGGGAGGTTGATTGTAGTATGTTGGCTGGCCAGGGGAGGTTGGCTGTTGGGAGCACACTAACCATAAGGGGGAAGTTCCTGCATTTAACATCTGCCCCCTGGTGGTCAGTGCATGTCATAGCTATCAGCTGGTCATCCAGTCCTAAGGGTCACTTAGGCTTTTATATATATATATATATATATATATATATATATATATATACACACACACACACACACACACACACACACACACACACATATATATATACACACACACACACACACATACACACACACTAGAGGTCCGGTGCACAAAATTCATTCATGGGGGAGGGGGGATTCCCTCAGCCCAGCCTGCACCCTCTCCAGTTTGGGACCTATTGGATCTGCTGGTTTAGGCCCAATCCCAGGGAGCAGAACATCCCTCTCACAATCCTGGACTGGTGGCTCCTAATCACTTACCTACCTGCCTGCCTGCCTGGTCACCCCTAACTGCCCCCCCCCCAGCCTGATTGCCCCTCACTGCCTCTGCGTGCTGGCCTAATTGCCCCTAATTGTTCCCCCCTGCCAGCAAGGTCACCACCAACTGCCCCCCCCCCCCCGTCAACAAGGTCACCACCAACTGCCCTCCCCACTGACCTAGTCACTCCCACTTCCCCGCCTTCCAGCCTAATCCCCCCAACTTCCCCCCTGTCAGCCCAGTCACCCCCAACTGCCCCCCTCTGCCATCCTGGTCACCCCTAAATGCCCCCCAACTTCCTCCCCTGCCAGCCTGGAAACCCCCAACTGCCTGCCCACCAGCCTAGTTGCCCCACTTCCCACCTGCCAGCCTAATTGCCCCCAACTGCCCCCCTCTGCCACCTGGTCACCCCTGCCACCCTGCCAGCCTGGTCACCCCAAACTACTCGCCCTGCTGTTCTGGTCGCCCCTCACAGCCACTGCTGCCAATCTGCTCACACTATGCAGCCTGCTTTTTCAGTCGTTTGGTCATCCCTTACTAACCCTCCTGCTGGTCCAGTTGTAGGCAGCCATCTTATAAGATTGTGATGGTCGATTTGCATATTACCTCTTTATTATATAGGATGAATGGGTTACCAAGGAGATCAAGAAAGAAATAAAAAACTTGCTAGAAACAAATGAAAATGAGCACCAACAACCCAAAATCCATGGGACATAGCAAAAGCAGTCTGAGAGGGAAGTTCATAGCACTACAGGCCTACCTCAGAAAACAAGAAAAATAAATAATAAATTATTTAACCCTAAAATTTAAAGAATTAGAAAGAGAACAAGAAAAAGTCCAAAATAAGTATAACAAAGAAAAATAATAAAGATTAAAGCAGAAATAAATGACACAAAAGCTTAAAAACATACAAAAAAAAATCAATGAAACCAAGAGCTGGTTCTTTGAAAAAATAAATAAAACTGATGAACTGTTAGCCAGTATTATCAAGGAAAAAAGAGAAAAGACCCAAATAAACAAAATCAGAAATGAAAACAATGAAGTAACATCTGACATCACAGAAATACAAAGCATTATAAGAAAAGACTATGAACAACTATCGATATATGGCAACAAACTGGACAATGTGGAGGAAATGGAGAAATTCCTAAAAAAAATACAACCTATCAAAACTGACTCAGGAAGAATCAGAAAACCAGAATAGGCCAATAACAACTGATGAAATAGTAACAGTAATAAAAAAAAGTTTCCAATATCTGTAATACTATCAATAGTAGAAAATTTAAAAAAAAAAAAAAAAAAGCTTCAAGCAAACAAAAGCTCTGGTCCAGAAGGCTTTACAGGAGAGTTTTACCAAACATTCAAAGAAGGACTAACACCTATTCTCCTCAACCTATTCCCAAAAATTCAAGAGAAAGAAATACTTCCATGTTCTTTTTATGAGGCTAGCATTATCCTAATTCCAAAACTAGAGACATTACAAAGAAAGAGAACAACAGACCAATATCCCTGATGAACATAGATGCTAAAAATCCTCAAGAAAATATTAGCAAATCAAGCCCAGCAATAAATTTAAAAAATCACACAGCATGACCAAGGGGGATGTATTCCAGGGACAAGGCTGGTACAATATTCACAAATCAATAAATGTGACACATCACATAAACAAATTGAAAGTCAAAAATCACATGATCATATAAATAGATGCAGACAAATCATTCCACAAAATATAATATCCATTTTTTATTAAAATTCTTAGCAAAGTGGAAATAGATGGATCATATTTCAACATAATAAAGGCCATATATAACAAGCCTACAGTCAACATCATACTCAATGGGCAAAAATTAAATCATTTCCCCTAAGAACAGAAACAAGAAAGGGATGTCCATTTTCACCAGTCCTATTCCACTTAGTGCTAGAAGTGCTAGCCACAGTGATCAGACAAGAAGAAGAAATAAAAGGCATCCAGATTGGAAAGGAGGAAGTAAAACTCTCATTATTTGCATATGACATGATATTGTGTCTATATATTTCTATATACAGAAAACACCAAAAAACAACTAGATTTAATTAAGGAATTTGGTAATGTAGCAGGATACAGACTTAACACCCGAAAAAATTGATAGCTTTTTTTCTTTTAATATATTTTGTTGCTTTTTTACAGAGAGGAAGGAAGAGGGATAGACAGTTAGAAACATCAATGAGCGAGTCATTGATCAGCTGCCTCTTGCATGCTCCCTACTGGGGATGTGCCTGCAAACAAGGTACATGCCCTTGACCAGAAATCGAACCTGGGACCCTTCAGTCCACAGGCTGACGCACTATCCACTGAGCCAAACTGGTTTCGGCTTGATGGCTTTTTTACACACCAATAATAAATTCTCAGAAAGAGAAACTAAAAAAAACAATACATTGCAGCAACAAAAGAATTAAGATACTTAAGAATAAACTTAACCAAGGAAGTAAAAGAGTTGTACTCAACAAACTACAGGACATTGAAAAAAGAGATAGAGGAAGATATAAATAAGTGGAAGAGTATACCATGTTCATGGATTGGTAGAATTAACATAATTAAAATGTCCATACTACCCAAAACAATCTACAGATTCAATGCAATCCCTATTAAAATACCAACAGCATATTTCACAGATCTAGAACAAATAGTACAAAAAATGTTTATGGAACTAAGAAATGCCTTGAATACCTGCAGCAATCTTGAGAAAGAAGAACAAAGTAGGAGGAATCATAATACCAGATATCAAGTTATACTACAAAGTCGCTGTAATCAAAACAACCTGGTACTGGCACAAGAATAGGCATATATATAGATCAATGGGACAAAACAGAGACCCCAAAAATCCAACTAAGCAATTTTGCTCAATTAATATTTGACAAAGAAGGCAATAATGGAGTTAAGATACTCTCTTCAATAAATGGTGTTGGGAAAATTGGACAAGTACATTCAAAAAAAAAGAAAAGAAAGAAAGAAAGAAAAAAATAACTGGATCACCAACTTACAGCATACATAAGAATAAACTCAAAATGGATAAAAGACTTAAATGTAAGTCAGGAAACCATAAAAATTCCAGAAGAAACCAAAGGGAGAAAAATCTCAGACATGTTACAGATACATCTCTGGGGCAAAGGAAACCAAGGAGAAATAAACAAATGGGACTACATCAAAATCAAAAGCTTCTGCCCAGCAAAAGAAACCATCAACAAAACAAAAAAGAAGCCCACTGTAGGGGGGAGGAGGGGGACATATTTGGCAATGATACATCTGATAAAGTGTTAATATCCAAAATAACTAGTATATAAGGAACTCATACAACTTAACAAAAGGAAGACATATGATCTAAATAAATGGACAAGTCTTCAAAGTGGACATACAGAAGGCCAAGAGACATGAAAAAATGCTCAAAGTCACTGATCATCAGAGAGATGCAAATTAAAACAAGAATGTGGTATCACTTCACACCTGTCAGAATGGCTACCATCAACAAATGACAAGGCTGGTGAAGATGTGGAGAAAAGGGAACCCTAATACACTGCTGGTAGGAATGCAGACTCGTGCAGGCATTTGGAAAACAGTATAGAGTTTTCTCAAAAAATTAAATATGGATCTGCCATTTGACCCAGTGAGCCCATTTCTAGGAATATATCCCAAGAGAATCTAAAAACCAATCAGAAAGGATATATGCACCCGTATGTTCACAGCTTCACAATTTACAATAGCTAAGATCTGGAAACAGCCCAAGTGCCCATCAGTAGATGAGTGGATAAAAAAAGCTGTGGTAGCCCTAACTGGTTTGACTCAGTGGCTAGAGCATCAGCCTGCAGATGCAAGGGTCCTAGGTTCGATTCCGGTCAAGGGCATGTACCTTGGTTATGGGCACATACCCAGTAGGGAGTGTGCAGGAGGCAGCTGATCAATGCTTCTCTCTCATCGATGTTTCTAACTATCTATCCCTCTCCCTTCCTCTCTGTAAAAAATCAATATATATATATAAATAAATTGATGGAATACTATGGAATACTGTGAGCTGTAAAAAAAAGGATCTCTTACCCTTTGAGACAGCATGGAGGGACCAGGAGAGCATATGTTAAGTGACATAAGTCAGTCAGAGAAAGACAAGTATCACATGATCTCACTCATTTGTGGGATCTAATGAACAAAACAAACTGATGAACAAAATAGATTCAGAGACATAGAAGCATGGAACAGACTGAAATCTCAGAGGGAAGGCAGGGGTGAGTGGGTAGGTGGATGGGAAGAGATCAACCAAAAACCTTGTGTGCATAACCCATGCACACAGGCAGGAGGGTGGTGAAGGCCTGGGATGGGGGATGAGGGTGGGCTAGGAGGGGTCAGTGGGGGAAAAAGGGGACACATGTAATACTTTCAACAATAAAGATTTAATTTTAAAAAGAAAAAAAATGTACTATTCAAGCCCCAGAGATTTGGGCATTGAGATAGCAGTTAGCTCTCCTGACTAATACATTAGGTATCCTGCTGGAGGAGACTTAGAAGAAAAAGAAAGAGGTAGACCTAGACCACATTCAGCCTGCACAGCAGGGCCTGTGAAGACTAAGCTACAAGGGTAGGGCCACCTCTCAGCTGCATCAGTGTCTCTGCACCTGTCCTCCCTGTAACACCAAGGACATCCCCAGTGACCAGGAAAAGAAGCATGCACAGGCCCTGCCTTGATGGGGGAAGGTTGGAGTCTTGAATTAGTCATATTTTGGCTGTCATGTCCCTGCAAAACTACAGGTTTACAACATCAAGCAGTTATATTTGTCAGCGCAGATCTGTTAGTTGACAAGGGTGGCAGCTCTGCTTCATGCTGAGGACTGTGTTCAAACCTGCTCCATGTGCCTCTAATTCTGGGAGTGGCAGATTTCCGAAGCACAAGCCCCAAAACTAAACCAAACCAAGCCAAACCAAACCACAAAAGCACACTTAGGCTTCTGCTCATGGTCCATCCACTAACATTCCATTAATAAAAGCAAATCACAACCCTAGAGTAAATAGGGTGGAGATGTTTACGCTGCACACCATGAGCTATACAGAGTAGGAAAGGAAGAAGTGTGGGCAAATCATACAATGTTCCACAAGCACCATCTATAATAATGAAAGCATATTATGCTAATTAGACCAGACAGCAGAACAACCTTTCAGACGTCATTCCAGATGTCCTTCCTGACGAAGCCATAGCTGTGAGAGCTGAGGCAGAGGGGTTAGTGGCGATCAGGCAGGCAGGTGAGTGGTTAGGGTGATCAGGCAGGCAGGCAGGCAGGTAGACAAGCTGTCAGGAGCCAGAAGTCCCGGACTGTGAGAGGGATGCCCACCCAACTGTATGTTTAGGCCTGCCAGTCGGACATCCCTCAAGGGGTCCTGGAATTTGAGAGAGTGCTGGCCACTCTGCGAGACACCCTCATCCCCTCCCCCCCCCGCCCCCCCAACACACACACACAAATTCGGTGCACCAGGCCTCTAGTCTTAAATAAGGGAGTGACTTGACTAAATTCAGTGTCCCTCAGCCTGTAGGATGGTGCTTGTTGGAGTGAGGGATGTAAGAGGCTTCAGACAGCTGCAAGGATTGACCAGAATGTTTTGGGTAATGGGAAGTGAAATTGGAGTCAAAAGCCTTAGTTTCTTGTCCTGCTGTAAGAGACCATGGACCTTTGGCAAGTCATTTCTCTCAGGGCCTCAGTGTAATTCTCTGGGACATGAGAGAGGTTGGCAGGGTGATTTCCAACGTTCTTTCCAGCTCATGCATCTGAGGAGTCTGAGAAACCTGCCTGTGGGATCCTGAGCCAAGCCTGTGAGATCCCACTGTCTGCAACCAGGCAAACCGCTGGGTGTGCTCTCCCCCAGCAGAGAATAGAGGAGACAATGGTGTATGCAGAGCCCTTCCCAGAGGGACAGTGGGAAAGAGAGGAGCTTGAGAGAAGACTAGTATATTTCTCTGTGCTCATCTAAAAGCCCTTAGATCAGGCTGCATGGGGCTTGATAATTTTTCCATTAAGAGGAAATAATTTTCTGGGTCTGTTTTGGTTGTATATATCTGCAATTGACAGCGTCATCTGCCACAGCCGTGACATGCCGCCTGTCCCCTGCACTAGGCATGTAGTTGCGGGGAGAGGCGAGGGGAAGAAGCCCCAGCATCTTCCGGTTTGAAGGAAGGGGCCAGGCAGCTACCTCATGACCTGGTGTCTATCTCAGAGGACCCAGTTCTGACCTCGGGCACCTCCCACTCCATTTTCTTCCCTAAAAAAGAAGAGTAAACAATAACCCAGGCAAAAAGCCCACCAGGGTGCTGTCTCCTCCCAGCCCCCACCCCCTGCCTATCGCTGCTGCTAAGCCAGCTTGACAATAACCATTCATCATTGAAAAAGAAAACAAAGTACGGAGAAACAAAAACCAATCTAAGGCTGCAAATTGACGTCAAACTTTGAAAAATGGACTGTGCAATGGTTGTGCAGTGAGCCCTCTTCACTTTCCAGAGTAGATGGGGCCGGCACCTCCTGTCACAACCCCCGTGGCCCAAGTTCAACACAGAGGTGACTACAGTCCAGGGAGCAGATCTGACTTTCAGAGGTGACATTGGGATGCGGAAGGTGGAGTCCTTCAGGAATCTTGGCGAAGAACGGCTCTGGTGCTGGGAACACGCCCACTCTGGGCAAGGGTGATGCTGCTCCATGCCATTCCTAGGGATTCTGGGCTCCATGAGGCTGGGCTATGAGATCCTGGCAGATCTGCCTTCAGGAGAGATTAAAGGAGAAAGAAATCACACACTTCGATGCCTTGCACTTGTACGTACAAAGAGCTTTACCAAGTTCAAAGCGTGTTCGTGGGCATGATCTCACTGCCAGCAAGCAGCTTATCCCACTGCACAGCGGAGGAGAGTGAGGTGTGAGGATAGTCTAGGACTCACCCAGAGTCACACAACTTATAAGTGACCGGGTTGGACTTGAACCTCATCCTTCGGTCTCAGAGCTGGTAACCTTTCTCTTTGGGACACTTTGAACTGGTGGGGGTCTGGGGCATCATCAATATCACCAAATGCCTGCATTCCTCAGAAGGGGAATCTCAAGACCAGAGAGGAGAGCTGACTTTGCTGAAATCCCCCAGTCAGTTGATTGGGGCCTGGGTCCAGGGCCAGAGGATTCCTGATGGATTCAGGTGGAAGGGCCGCACCTGTCAAGTCCCAGTGAGACCAGGAACCCTACAGTGGAGACTGCAATTGGGGCCAGATGGGACATTTGTCTCCCAGGCTTTGTCTGAGGACATGGTACCTGTTCATCCACTAGACCAGGCCCGAGGCAGCCCTAAGATGATGGAAATCTGGGAGGAATGGTGATTGGCCCCTAGCTAGTGTGTGAAGGAGGGTCCTCCTGTATCCTCAGGAAGCTACTGCCTTCCTGCCTTCTCCTCTTGCAATCACGTACCTATGCTCCATGCTGGTCACCCAGTGCCTTGGGCCTGTCCCTAAGGCCTGGAGCCAGGTTTTATCTGGCCAAGAGGCACTAGGTCCTGGGGTACCCCCTACCCTCTCTGCTCACCAGCAGGTTTCCCACTTTCATGGCCCATGCCCTCTGTAAGGAGAACCAGCTTATCTGACGGGCTCAGTGAAGGCAAACTGCAGGAGTTCAATCCTAGATTTTACCACATGTTTGCCCTGCGTTCCTGGGCCATTCATGAACTTCTCCTAGCTTCAGCTTTCTTATCTGTGAGATATAAGGATGATAATACTTCATAGGGTTATTGGGAATTTTAAGTGAATTTATGTAATGAACTTAGCACCATGCCTGAAGAATAAAAAAAACATTCAATAAATGTTCGTTATTTTTAGCTTTAATCCTATTCATGCCCCTGTCTTGATGGAGGCTAATGACTCACCACAAAGTTAAAACAGCCGTGTTGTTTTGACAGAGGTCTAACTGAGGAAAGGTTTATCACAAGGGTATGGATACTTTATTTCCATGGTGGGGCCCTTAATGGTGGGGTCTTCCATCCAACCCCTCAGCACATTGCAGGCCCCAGACATGAGTCACGAGTTGGACCTTTGGTTCTGTCTGCCAACATGCTCATTGGAACTGGGACTCACCCTCAGCTGGAGCACAAAGCAGGAGGTTTCAGAACCACTGAATGGATGAAAGGGGGGGGGGGTAAAGTGGGAAAATGGCAGGACCTGTGGCCTGGCATCTCAGCAGGTGGGTGGGACACAGCTGGGCTTTGCAAAAAACTCTGCCCTCCCTCTTCCTCCCCCCCCCCCCCGCCCCGCCACATATACCTATTAATGGTGTGTTTTCAGAGAAAGTATTTGATTTCTCTGAACTTCTATCTCCTCATCGGGACAAGACAACAGATAATGTAGATAAAAAGCACTTGGTACATGATATACTAAGGTATTATTTTGTTCTCTGCACACCTTTCACCTAAAGTGAAACAGCTTTAGATTTGGTAAATCTAAAGGCTAACTCCCATGAATGGTGGCCTTGTTCTTGCCAGAGCGGTGGGTGTATGGAGCAGCGACCCCTAGGAGGACACTGCCCTGGGAGGGGAGGGGAGAGGTTACTGTGGAAACAGGCACCTCCCCAGTGTGTGCCCGAGGGCTGCATGGAAGTGACTGTGAAGGCGGTTTGGTCCATCGTGGCCCATGTGAGCTTCTGGCTCTGTTGGGCAGCCTGGCTTTTCTCTTCCAGCATCGCTTTCTCAGTGCAGCTCTTTTTCTCTCTCCCCCTTTGAGCTTACACTGCTTGCTCCCCTTCCTACTCACCTATACTTCCAGGCGATTTATGCCCAGGCCTCCCTTGCCCTGGGTTTGCAGACTTTCTGCTCCACCGCCCACTAGCACCAATGGCTTTCCTCTCAATGCCTTTGCTCAAATCCCAGGAAGAACCTGACCTTTGTCACCCCTCAGACCACCGACCATTATGGATCGGCTTCCCTCAGGCTCGTGCCTACCCTTACTTAGCCAGTCACCTGAGGCTGTGGGGGTTCCGGGCAGAGCCTGGTCCCCAAGAACAGGCTGTAGATGGTTAGGAAGTGATCAGCAATCCTAGGGCCTATAGGCAAGTCACAGTGTCTCAATAGCAGACTGGACTATTTTGTAGATGAGTCAGTTGGTGAAAGTGATCTGGCCCCAACAGCCACTTTCTTCATCCGGGCCTTTGTCTCCTTTCCCCTGGACTAACTCTGATGTCCCCCAGCTGGACTCTTCACCTCCAGGTTTGAGGCTCAGACCCCGCATTGGATCAAATCTACTTTTCACGGACTCGCCATGGTGAACAACCTAAAACTTGAATTTAAAAAGCTACAGGATCAAGTGCTGGTGATGATGTGATGGAACAGACATCTTACGCTGTAGTGATGGGACCGTAATATTTTTTAATATATTTTTGTTGATTTCAGAGAGGAAGGGAGAGGGAGAGAGACAGGAACATTGGTGATGAGAGAGAATCATTGATTGGCTCCCTCCTGCATGCCCCCTACTGGGGATCAAGCCCACAACCTGGCCTTGTGCCCTTGACCAGAATTGAACCTGGAATCCTTCAGGTCTATGCTCTATTCACTGAGCCAAACCGACTAGGGCAATGGGACTATAGAATTGCTACAGTTTTAGTGACTAGTAAGCTAGCAATGCCTAATAACATTAAAAATACCACAAATGTTGACTCTGCACTCCTACTTCAGGCAATCTGTCCTGTGAAAGTAAAAACAGGCAGATGTAATACCCGTATGGATAAGGCAACTTATTGCGGCATTAGTTTAAGTGTCAACATAATAAAATAAATATATTTACTTAAATAACCTAACTATCCAACAGTAAATGGTTGAATACATTTCCCTACATTCAGGCACTGGAAAATTACACACATTTTAGTGAATGAGTTATTAATAGCTCCACATCTATTGGTGAGCAGGTATGTCACCATCTGAGATAAGCAGCTAGTTTAGTACAAGCTGTGATGTATTTGCAAAAGGACGATTACTGTGAGCAGTGGTATATTTACTTGATAAACACGGAAATGCGGGAAACTGCCGGGTGCGGAACTATGTCTCTTAGCTTTAGTAAGACCAGAATCACCTGAAAGGCTTGTAGCAGATTGCATTTTTTTTCCCCAAACATTTTTTATTGAGGTACAATTGACATATACCAGGTTGGTTTCAGGTGTACAACATGATTCCATATTTGTATCTATTGCAAAATGATCACCGCCTAAGTCTAGGTAACAGCCATCACCACATATAGTCACATTTCTTCTCTTCTGATGAGGGCTTTTATGATCTAGTCTTGCAGCAACTTTCAAATACGCCGCAGAGTGTCATGGCCTGTGATCAGACTGCATTCTAGCAAGTCGCAATGATGGAATGCTTCCATTTCTGTAGCGCACTTAGCAGACCACTGGTGGAGGGGAGTCACCGAAGTGGGTGGAAAAATTATGAAAGGTTTCTTTCTGTAACTTTACATCCTCTCTGGGGTTAGGTACACTTAAGTAACTGTAATCAATTTTGAAGAGGAAGGTAGTAAAAGAGAGGGGAAGGTCCTAGAAAAGGAAAGGACGCCCACATCACTCACTCCCTTTCCCAACATCCTTTGTGGCTCACGCTGCACAGTGGATAAGGTCCAAACTCAACATATCTTTTGGGGCTGGGCCCTACTTTTGAGTCCTCATCCCCACTTTGCCCAGCAGTTCTTGGCCAGTCTCCCCGAGTTGCATGGAGCTGCTGCTCCCAATGTGCTCGCTGCTTCACATTGCATGTGTGCTGCCTATGTGAGTTCCTCAAGGGCAGGGGCTGACTTTCTCGTCTTTTTTTTTTTTTGGTTTGTTTGTTTTTCTTTTTTTAAATCACCACCTGAGGATATTTTTCATTGATTTTTAGGGAGAGTGCAAGAGAGAAGGAAAGACAGAGAGAAATACCTATATAAAAGAAACACATCAGTTGGTTGCCTCCTGCACCTGCCTTGACCAGGGGTCCGGCTGGGGAGGAGCCTACAACTGAGGTACATGCCCTTGACTGGAATCGAACCCGGGACTTTTTGGTCCACAGGCTGAAGCTCTATCCATTGAGGCAAAACAGCCAAGGTTGATTTGCTTGTCTTTGGATTCTGAGCACAAAGAACAGTTCTGTACCGATAGAGTAGGTGCTCACTATGTGTTGTTGAATGGGAAGATGAATGATGAATGGTGGTACCCCAAGAGAGCTGCTAAAGTGGAACCTCCTCTCAGGCTGTGGCCTGTCCACCAAGCATTTTCCTGAGGAGTCGGCTGTTTCTAGTGTTCCCAGGTGCCCGTGTGGCAAGGAATGGCAGACAACTCAGACACCGGGCGGAGTGGGCAGGTGATTTGAGGAGTCTGTGCTCCAGACCCACCTGCTTCTCCTCACAGCTCTTCAGGCCTCCTCCACCTTCTGGAGCCCACTCAGCCTAAGTAGGTAATGGCTCAGGGAGGGTGCAGGGCACAGGGAGGTCCCAGCGTGTGATTTCTCAGGGGCTAAGTCATTATGCTAATTTCTTTTTGGAGCAAGAGAAGTTTTGTGAATGAATGGGTGTCTATGGATATGGATGTGTGGGCATGTGCATGCTCATCTATAATCAATGATAAAGCCTCCTTTGTGCGGACTTTACAGTTTATGAAGCGTTTTACGTCCATTATCCCATTAGGGCCCCATGAAGCCCTGTAATTTATGCAGAGTGAGTATTGTCATTTCCATTTTTCTGATGAAGAAAATAAGGTGCTGAGAGTAAAGGGACTTGCCCAGGATTGCATTTTGAGGACACCCACCGAGATACAGAACAATGGCCTCATCTGTTCTGTTTCTGGTGCTGAGTATGGACAGCAGCCTTGAGGGACCCAATTCAGGGGTCCTCCTTCCTAGGACCCAATCACCCCTACTGCGGATCACGGGCTCCCACATCCTCATTAGTGAGCCATCACTCAGCAGGCAGGTATTGGATTCTGTGATGAGAAATATATATTTGCTCTTTGATCCTGGTTCCTGACAGAGAGCTTTTAAGTCCTTGGAATTTCCTGGGTGATAAGAGTGTATTTTTGTATGCTAATGAGGTAGCTGGCAGGAAGCGCCTCCATAACTTCCAGAGGAGGACTGATCACCAGAAAGACCAAGCCGTGATTAGAAGCTTGGGACTTGCAACTACACTACCAGCAGTGATGACTCCTCCAGATGCTGCCATGTGGGGAGCCCACAGAAAAGGGGTCTCCTTACTGGGTCTCACTGGGCCCAGGAGCTCCTGCAGATGCCTGGAGATGTGCACCACGGTGACTGGGCTGACCAGCCCAGCCTCTTTTCCTTGAAGGTCAGTCCCTGATGTGCGGGCCTGTCCTCCAGGGGACCTTGAGCGCTTGGGAACAGGAGGAGCCTCTGAGGAGAGGGCCAGCCCCTGTGGGCACTGGGTCGGCTGGTGGGGAGGAGCTCAGAGGACAGGAGAAGGTGGTAGAGTGAGGCTGGAAGTGCAGGACTCAACCCAGAGGCGGCTGTTCAAAAAGTGGGTATAGCACCTCTGGGCTAGAGCACGGGACCCACCATAAATGTACATCCTTTATCTACTCTTCAGTCTTTCATTCTCAGACACTTTCTTTTTAGTATCTGTGTTAGGATCTGCTATGGTTTGAATGTGTCCCCACAAAATTCACGTATTGAATCCTAACCGCCTTCTCTCCCCAGGTGATGATGGTGTTAGAAGATAAAGCCCTTGGGAAGTATCAGATCATGAGGGTAGGGCCCTTCTGAATGGAATTGTCCTCATGAAGGGGCAGGAGGAAGCTCTCTTGCCCCTCCGCCCTGGGAGGGCACAGCAAGGAGGTACTGCCTATGACCAGGAAGAGGCCCTTCACAGTCACCAAAGCTACGGTCTTGGACTTCCCGGCCTCCAGGCTGCGAGCAATGCATTGCTGCTGTGTGTAAGCCAATCGTCTGTGGGATTTTGTTAGCAGCCTTGAGGCACCAGGCACTGTTACTTCCTCTTTTGTCCCTCAACCTCGGGCTCTTCCGAAGGGGCAGTGGAAAGGCAAGGGTTTTGAGGCCAGGCAAGCTGGTTGAAACCTGCCTTCACTACTTAAGAGTGGTATCATCTTAAACCAATCCCTTTGCCTCTCTGGGCCTGATATTCCTTGGATGGTAGCAATAGCACCAGACTCACAAGTTCATTGTCAGGACTAAGTGGAATAATGCCCTGAGCTTGGCACATGCAGGCTGGCTCCTTCCCTACTGAATGTGACTCTCCTTTCTCTCCCCTCAGCTATTGGGATGGCCACCCACCCAAGGAATGCTCAAAGATTGCACATGAGTGAATATATAGTTTCCTTCCTTAAAAAAATGTGTCCTTCCAGTTCAGGGTCTCCACTCAGCGCCAGGCAGGGGCTGAGGCCTGGATGCATTTGATGTGGGTCAGAACCTCCTTGTATCGGGGCTCAATGTTTAAAGGCTATTCTCCTTGTTTGTTTTCCCTCTAAGGGAGTCTAACCCGCCTGACTAGCAGCCTGCCAGGGAAGAAAGGTCAGGGGAGCATCCAAACCACATGACCAGTGATATGAGAGGTCAGGGAGTCTAAACTGAATGACCAGCGATATGCTAGGGAGGAAAGGTCACCCTAGGGGTGAGGTTCCCCAGTTTTGCCCGTTGCTAGGGCACCTGAAGCTTTCCACCCTGGTGACCTGTCCCAGGCACATCATCCTTGCCCTGCTCAGGCCTGTCTGCTGCCCGCCAGGCCGCCACATCAGCCCCAGTTCTTTCCCAGTGGTTGCTGCAGACTCTCCTGACCCAACTTTCTCAGGTTCCTCCTAATCCTATTTCTATCAGGCAGTGACCTTGGGCTACTGAGTCTGACCTTGCAGAGTCGATGTTAGCAAGGATCCTGCTAAGCCAGATGAGACAGAATCCCCCCACTCTTAATATGTGATCACCTGTGCCTGCCTTTGGCCACAGTCTCTCTCCCCGTGGTGTCTCCCATTGCTGGTTTCCCATCCACGGCCCCCCACCCCTATCCTGCTTCTTGGTCACACATCTCCACTGGTCCGCACTTGTTCAGAGCTGAGCCCTGTCTCTCTCCCAGGTTGCTAGTGACCCGAATCAAGGCTTCCTGGCCCTGTAACAGGTGTCAGGATGAGTTCCTCTTTAACGCTGCCTCCGCACCCTGAGCTGGGCAGAGGCTGAGCTGAGCAAAAAGCAAGTGAGTCATCTCACGCCTCACACTTCCCACTCCCGTCCTCGGTCCTGACTGGCACCTGCGTGGGAGCTGCTGCAGGAGCGGGTGGGGCCTCAGGGCTCCAGTGCCCGGGGGCGAGGAGGGCTGGAATAAGCTGCCCACAGTGCAGGCTGCGGGCTGCGGCGTCTCCGTGGTAACCGGAGCTGCCAGCCTGTGAGGCCATCTGGGCTTTCATCATGGCCTCTGGTGTACAGGGGTGTCTTGCTACTCTATTTACTTTTAACATTGAATGAACCTGAGGTTGGGCTCCCATCCCACCAGGCTGTCAGACACTTGCCCAGCCTTGCCCTTGGGCCATGATGTGCACAGAACGGCCCCAGCCACGTTCCTCCCAGGCTGCCTGCACTGGTGGCTGCTTCTGTGCTTTCCCACCAGACCCTGGAGTAAGGAGGGACGCTGGCTAAAGCTCCTTGGACACACCAACAAGAGTTCCCCCTCAGCCCTTTCCTGACCGGCCTTGGAAATCCCTCTGCCCCCTGCAGGCACTGAGCACTCCTCCTTCCCCCTTCCCGTCTGGAAGGCCGGCACAACCCGTCCCAGAAGCCCAGGGTGAAGCTGTCTTCCTGTAACCTCCACTTCAGGACTTGGCTGGCTTCCTCCTGGAAGAGGGAGAGAAAATACTTTCAGAATAAAACAAATTAACATCTCAATAAATCATCCTGCCCGCCCGGCTTCACCTGCGGAGAGTGCAGGAGTGTTTGTGCTGCCAGGCTGGGAGGAGGAGGAAGGGACTGGCAGGAAGCAGGCCTTGGAGTGGGAGTTTTCATAAAAGGGGGAGCACTGCTCGCAACCCTTTCCACCACCCAGGGCCTGAACCCCTCCCTGCAAAGGTCTCCGGGAAGGGGAGCTAGTTCCCCTCAGAGTGCTTGTTTATAGACTTCGAAAGGGTCTAGGGAAGCGTGAAAATAACCAAACTCCTGCTGGAAAAACCTTCTGGGGGCCAAGAAGAGCTTTCTGTCCCTCTGCTGGCCTAGGAATCAAGGCGTGCAGGGCCTTCCTGCGGAGTGAGTCCTGTAGTGACCAGGGCCATGACCATCTCTGTGTGTGTGTGTGTATGTGTGTGTGTATGTGTGTGTGTGTGTGTGTGTGTGTTTGTGGCGGGGGTGGGGGAGGGGAAGAGGCCATGCTGGGTGGCAAGGGACTAGAGGGAGTGGCTGTGTGCCCACCCACTGAGGGTGCACTATGCTAATGATTGAGGCATCACAATGCCCGCCCGCACCCCCATGCCGGGGACCCCAAGCTCAGATCACATGCCCATTAACACACTCCTGGAGCGCACTGTGATTGGCATTGCTACAATAAACAGTAAATGAGTGAATGATAATTGGCCAGCTATTTGAAAGTGTTGGTGAGGTTGCCATGGCGATCACACCTTTTATTGGGCTTTATTAAGCTGCAGCTGTGGGGCGTGAGGCGGCGGGAGGCAGCCTGCCTGGGTCCTCGCAGCGGGTCTGACCTGCTCAGTGACCTTTCCCGGGGGCTGAGGGGAGGGCGAGCTCTTTCTTTGGAGCAGCTCACCTGCTGGGCCCTGAGGAGGATTCCTCCTGCCCTCACCTTCGTCTCACAGGAGGACTGCAAAGGCGATGCCCTTTTATTTCCCCCTACCCCCGACCAATGGTAAAAATTAAAATGCAAAAAAATTCATTTTAGGAGCAAAAATTATATTCATTTTAGTTTAGAATAATGACTAAAATCTTTCAGATAAGGTGCTATTATCCCCTCTTTATTATTCCTCTCCCTCCCCACCCTCCACTAGAGAATTCTAAATCCTCTATGCAAGGAACAGATTTTAATGCGAAGCTGCAAGAATAACAGATCATTATAATTCCTGTCCATCCACCAAGAACAGCCATGCAGTACCATTCTCTCACGTCGCAGTATAGGACACACATTCTCTCTCTCTCTCTCTCTCTCTCTCTCTCTCTCTCTCTCTCTCTCTCTCTCTCTCTCTCTCTCTCTCTCTCTCTCTCTCTCTCTCTCCTCTCTCTTCCCCTCCCCCTCCCCCTCTCTCTCCTACACACACACACACACACACACACACACACACACACACACACAGTGCAGGGACTTCTTGCTCTGTTGGGAGTCCACTCTGGCTGAATTCTGGTTCCGGGTTGAATCCGTTCCCAGGCATGGGAGGATGGGAGGTGGAGGACCATGGGGAGAGCCAGGCACATCCCTCATGTCTGTGGAGTTCAAAGCAAGCAGCGTGTGGTGACTGCTGCTCCAGCCGCCTGCCTCTGTGGCAGGGAAAGAGTCAGACATGAAAAAGGTCACCATCAAATCAGGGAAACATCAGCTTGAAATATTTTTTTCCTACAAAAGGTATATCTTATGCAGTCTATAGTTTATTTCAAAATATCCTGGTACAGTTTAGAGCAGAGTTGCCAAATTTTAGCAAATTAAAATACAGAACACATTTAAGTGTGAATTTTAAATTAATACCAAATAATTTCTTAGTGTAAGTATGTTCCAAATATATGTATTTTATCTGGCAACCCTTCTCATCCAGATTGGGGGCACTAGGTTAATATGTGAAGAATCTTAGTGGGGAATGTGGTGGAGCCCCAGGATCTGCAGTCGTCAGTTCCAAGACCTGTGGAAGCCTAACTCCTCAGATGCGCACATTCCTTATCTAAAGTAGTGTAGTATTTACATATAATCTACACAACCCTCCCGTATGCTCCATTTATTTATTTTTAAATTTTACTTACTGTTTTGAGAGAGAGAGGAAGGGAGAGAGAAACAAAAATTTGCTCTTCCACTTACCAGTGCACTCATTGGTTGATTTTTGTATGGGTCCTGACTGGAGATTGAACCCACAACCTTGGGGTGTTGGGAGGATGCTCTAACCATCAGAACTACCTGACCAGGGCTTCTCCAGTATACTTTTTTTTTCTAATTTTTTTTTTATTGATTTCAGAGAGGAAGGGAAAGGGAGAGAGATAGAAACATCAATGATGAGAGGAAATCATTGATTGGCTGTCCCTGCACACCCCTTACTGGAGTTGGAGCCCACAACCCAGGCATGTGTCCTGATCAGAAATGGAACCGTGACCTCCCGGTTCATGGGTCTATACTCAACCACGGAGCCACCCTGGCTGGGCTCCTCCCATATACTTTAAATCACTCTACATGACTTACAAATCCTAAGAAATATAAATGGTATATAGTTGCTATGCTGTATTGTTTAGGGGACAATAAAGACAAGGGGAAGAAGGTTGTACATGTTCAGCCCAGACACACCATCGTAGGCCTAACTTAGTGTGCATCGGCAATAATGCAACATTTTTTCCAAATATTTTTGATTCACTGTTGGTTGAATCCATGGATGTGAAACCCATAGAGATGGAGGACCACGTAATGAAAACTGGAAAGACTCCCAAGCAGAAGCCACACTCTCTGGGCAGCCACTGCGGGACTTTCAGCTACCGTTACCCCTGCAAACGCCAGAGTCTCTGCGACTAAGCACAATGTCTGTTGGAAATGGTTTTCTTTGGAGAAAGAAGATCTGTATATTGGCCAGCAGTATCTTACAGGAGCCCTCCCTGTCCTGCATGGCAGGGTATGCCAGTTGGAATGGCACCCTAAGATTTTAAATAGTTCTATTTAAACCACCAGTAGGAAGATTTTTAAGCCTGACTGCTAACCATCACGAGAACATTGCCACATCTTCCAGCAACAAGCTGTCACAGGACCTCAAAAGTCAGAGGTGGGGGCTTCCTTGCATTTACTGGCTGGGCTTTTATCTGAGTCCAGCTTGCTTATTTGTATACATGGGGAATCTGCCTGCATCTTGTTTTCTTGTCATATGCCACCTGGGGATGAGAGCATGCCCTCAACTGCCTGAAGAAGGAACCCAATCGGTTTAGGCTGGATGGTAGCAGAAGAGAATTGTTCTCAAGAGTATGTGAATAAGGAAAAATGGGGAATTTAGAAGAAGCAAAAAGGGCTAAAGGACTAGCTGAATAAATAAAATGGATTTCTTAGGGACAATAATTATATTCAAGAAATCTTTTCTTTTTTTAAAAAAATTACACTTAACTGTTTTTAAATGTACATATTGGTGGCATAAAGCACAGTCACATTGTTGTGCAATCATCACCAATATTATTTTCTGAACCTTTTCATCATCCCAGACTGAAACCCTGTACCCAGGGAACAAAACTCGCCATGACCCCTCCCTAGCACCTGGCGACCTCAACTCTACTTTCAGTCTCCATGAACTGCCTATTTGAGGTATATCATTCAGATGGAATCAGCCAATAGTTCACCTTTCTGTCTGGCTTATTGCACTTAGCATGTTTGCAAGTTTCATGCATGGTACAGGATGTATTAGAAGTTTTCTTTCAAGGCTGAGTGATAGCCCATCGTAAGTATATGCACATTTTGTCAATCCCTTTGTCCAGGGTCAGACATGCAGACAAGTGTCTTTCTGACAGTGAGTATGGGGTTGGGGTGATAAGACTAGCCTGAGCTCCCATTCCTGGGTGACTGTGAACAGGTCACACAGCTCCTCTGAGCTCCACTCTCTGTTTTTAAAGGCACACGCTTTCTCTTTGTTCAGAGCATTGCTGTGAACATCTAATGAGGCGCCTGGTAAAGCGGCCTCAGCCCGGGCCCTTCGATGTCCTTTTGCTTTCGACCTTGTTGTGGGCGCTAGAAAACACCGACCAGCAGGACTTTCTCCTCATTTCATTCTAACACCAGTGATTTCTTCTGCTCTCATGGTTTCTCCTCTTTCTCAGACGGCGCTGAATACAAATACCTGGAGGCTTAGTATCTTGTAGTAGTTCAATTTATTACAAAAACTTTGAAATATTTAAAGGTAAATCCAATTAGTAAAAGTGTAATTACTGCCTGAATAAACTATACTTTAAATTTTAATATGCCAAAGAGGATCTTTTTTATGAGCAGAATAAGCTCTATGTTATACATTTTTAATGCTCCTAAACTTACAAAGTGACATGCAATCCATAAAAGACACACAAAAATTATCACATTCATTTTCACATTCCTCAGCCAGAGCCAACCCATATTACTCAATGGCTTCAACACCCCGACATTCTGCATGTTTAATCACTCCCGTTTTTCTCTGGGTGATTGATCCACCACAGCTAACGGGCAGAAAGGAGCTACAAGGGGTGAGGCTCCGGAGTTCAAAGGGGAAGGCAGAGGAGAATCTGCACTGGACGCCAGGTGGCCAGCCTGGGGCAGCACCGGGGGACGGGGCGCCGTGGACAGGTGGCGCCCAGCTGGCCTGGCTCAGGTGGGTCCTGGGTCTGGAGTCCTGAAAGCAGTTGCCTCCATCAGAGCTCAGGTGCTCAATTCTGCGGGATGGAGCAAGGTGGGGTGGGCGGTGGGAAGAAACAGGTGGAGCAGGGCTGGGTCTGGTCTTAAGCAGACTCTGCAGCAGCCTCTGTTTCCCAGCCAACACCCAGCCTCTGATGCTTGCTGCCAGCTGAAGCTGTGGGAGATGGAGGCAAGAGGGGAGGAAAGATGAAGTGCATGTCCCCAAGCAGCCCCCTGCTCACCCCCCTCTCCCCTATCCACGCTGGCTTATTGTCTGCTGGGCTTCCAGCTCTCAGAGATGGAGACGGGAGGCCTGGAGTTGGCCCAGTCCCTCACCTGCAGTTTCCTAAACACATGGAAGGCCAGTAATTACCCAGTAATTACTCCGTTTATTGCCTCATTACCGCTGACCACCTTTTGGCAGACATTTCCTGGGAGGTTCTCTTCTCAGCATAGGTTTCTAAGCACAGGGAAGGGAGCGGCCAGCCTGCTGGGCCTGCTGCTGCTTGTGCTGCATCCGGCCCCCCTGTTCCCCTCACCCCCACAGCTCCCAGCCCTGGGCCCTGCCCCAGCCCCCGCTTCTGCAGGCACTAATGACTGGCTGGGTTGGGGGTCACATCTCAGCTACTCCCTCCCATTTAACATCCATCCATCCCACGTCTGCAGTCTCCGTCACCATGGAAAAGGCCCCACCAGGAGACTTCTTACCACTAGCTCTTCCCTGGGACCTTCCTGATTCCCCATCTTGTGCACTTGCGGTGGCCCCAGGTGTGTGGTTGAAAGGGCCAATCCCAGGCCCCTGGTCCCACCTCATCCAACAGCTCCGCATTCTCACCCTGGGATCGGGTGAGCAGCACCTGTGAGCTTGCAGGGTGTGGGGGTGGATGATTACGATTGGGAGCCGGTTTCTCCTAAGCAAGTTGCATGTAATATTGAGGGGTCAGGGGAGAACGGAGCTGGAAAAAAGAACTTGGGCTCAATGGTTGTCTTCTCATAACACAAGTGAGTGAACCCTTGTCATGGGCTGGGGTGGGAATTGGCAGGGACTCATGGCCAAGAGCTCTGGAGGGACAGTGGGGATCATCTGGTCTGCCCCCCCGTTTTACAAAGGAAAGGCCAAGGCCCCGAGCAGAGGGGAGGCCCTGCCTCAGATGGATGCCAGGACCCGTCCGCTCCACTTCCAGTCCAGGGCCTCTCCCCTGTGGCAGCGCCTTCTTCCACACCTTCCGGTCACTTGTCTGTGTGCGTCCTTGCTTTCCCTGCCAGCGCCAGCGGTGGCCATTGCCATTCTGAGGTCATCGGTCTGGTTAACGGTGGCGTGGGAAGGTCCCAAAGCGGCAAGCTCAGCTCAGGTAACAGAAGGTGCAGTGGCTGCCAGCTGAAACGTGGTTTTTCCAGGATGTGTCCATGATGAAAGGCCTTCCGCCTTTCTCCCTGGTTGAGCCTGGGGTTGCACTGCCTCCTGTCCTCCCAGCCCCCTATTCGGCTGGACATCTCACAGTTCGTCCTGCCACCTGCCTCTCTGGGAGTATGGAGCTTTCCCATCCTTCCAGAAAGATCACTCTTGTCAATGAGAGCTGCTCCTTACACTCAGTGCGGGCCAGGCCTGCTCCTGAAGGTAATGTCCAGGCCCCCAGGGCTGGCACAAAGGGGTGGGCGCCTGGGGCACACACCGGGCTGTCAGGAGCAGGGTGGGACCAGGAGCAGGGTGGGACCAGGTGCCTGAAGCTGTCTGCAGCTCCATCTCTATGGAAGCCCTTGTTGCTAAGTTACCATAGCCCCTTGCATGCAGCCTTATTGCTGAGGAAAGGGCGGTGCACAGATGGCATCAGACCCCATGGCAGTGGGCTCAAGGCCTGTGGCCAGCAGCCTTTGTTGAGCAGGAGTGGGGAACCTCTCTTCTGCCAAGGGCCATGTGGATATTTATAACATCATTCAAGGGCCACACAGGATTATCAACTTACCAATTAGCCTGCTGTATTTGGTCAAACATTTAATTGACTCACCTGTAATGCCCTCGCAGGGACAGACCAAATGATTTCGTGGGCCTTATATGGCCCACAGACCAGACATTCCCCACCCCTGGCTTAGGGGGAGGACTTATTCCCTCTGTCCACCCATCCAACATGTCTTTAGTAACCACTTCCCATATGCCTGGCTCCTTGCCAGGTGGTGAGACCGCTGCTCCTGCCTCACCTGGCAGCCACCGTACCCTCTGTTATCTGAGCTGCAGCTGTCCAGCGCCCCAAGATGAGGACGGCATGGACACTGCACGGTGTCTACTCATTCGACCCGCACAACTACGTAACGGTATGGTGGTCCCATTAGCATCCTCATTCTACTCAAGAAACCGAGGCACAGAAGAGGTACCAACAACGTACTAACCAACTAGTACACGGCAGAGCCGGAATAAACCCAGCATAGCTGGTTCCCAGGTGTGTCCTTTTAACCTTCAGCTCTACCTGAGATTAGTCTCTACCTGGAGCAATAGGAACGCATGGAGGGCTGCAATCGGGTTAACGTGGTCAGAAGTTTTAAAACGTTAGACGGGCTGTCACGTGGACTGTGCATTGGATCGGCACAAGAGGAGGTGAGGATGGGCCTGGCGGGGGGCTTTGGCAGATCCCAGTGAGAGTGAGGGAGTGAACCACAGCGAGGGCGGGGGCTGAGAACAGTTGGACCTACAAGTCGATGGTCATGGACTTGGTGTAAATGCCTATCTCCCAGCGTCTGCTATGCTCCTTTCTGCCCCTTGGCACCAGGGGCGAAGTCTTTCATTTTATGGGCATCTTTGGTATTAGAAAAACACAGTTCAGTCAAGTTTAAAATTCAAATCCCAAATCAGATTCAAACTTCATCTGATCTGTTTTTCCCAACCCTAACCAGCCTGCGGATTTGGGGTGGAAATGATGTATGGTCTTGTCTTTCATATTCTTCCCACTTCGGTACCTCTTCTAAAGTGGAGGTGGTGAGCTGGGGCTGGTGGGGGGGTACATCTCCTCCCCCTCCTCTGCTTCTGAGTCTGCCCTTCCAAGGAGAGGCTGGAAGGGGAAGCAGAGCCTCTGTTAGATCAGAAGGTGCCTGGCTGAGAATAGCCCTTACCCACAGAAGGCACTCCCAGGTACGTGTAGAGTGAATGAGTGAACATGCATGTAAGATGAATGAATGAATTCATGATCCCGTATGTAATGTGGTAGTGTTCACTCGACAACAGAAGTTCACAGAGGTCAGGAACTGTGTGTGTGTTTTGTGTATACACAGACAGACAGGCAGGCAGACAGACAGATGATGAACAGACATATACTTATCATTGTGTTTTGCTTCATCCTGTGTCTAGTACAACAGAGACATGGATGCAGGTTTTGACAGTGATGATTCTAGTGCTCTGTGCTCTGTCCTCCAACCCACCTGTCCAATTCCTTACTCTCCTTCATGATTTTTCTGCCTCAGTAAAACATCTCGCTTTCTAGGATATTTGGCATCTTTTTTGAAGTTGCTGGGTGTGGGGGCTGAAGGGAGGCCCCTCCCAAGAATCTGTAGATAAGGGAGCTAGGATGTCTGCCTAGGATTGAGCTTTAAGATCTGAACAGAGCAGAGATGGTTCCCTTCAGAGTCAGAATGGTTCCCTGGGCGGCAAGGTTTGACGGGCACCTGATTGAGCATATTAGCACACCAGCAGGATGCCATGCTCATCAGAGTGGCACTGCCCAGCCATGTGTGTAAAGCACATGTGTCAAACACAAGGCCCACGGGCCAAATCCGTCCCGCCAGGCCTTGCAATGTAGCCCGCACCGCGCTGTCATCACTGCACTCCGCTGCGTTTCCATCACAATGACAGTTTATGACTGTTCATTAAACCATTCGGCCCGCGATTTAGGCTGGATTTTAGATTTTGGCCCCTTCTCTGATTGAGTTCGACACCCCTAGTGTAAAGAAAGAGACTCACCAGGGAGAACATGCAGGACCATGCCCAGCCTGTGCCCCTGGCAGAAGTGGGCCTTGTGGCCATTGCATTTCAGGTGTTTTTGTCACACTGGCCCAGCCATCCCCAGTGGGGAGATGGACAGGCATTTGGTTTCAGTGTGATGCCATTATACATGAAAGGGCTGAGGTGATGCTTCACATGTGTGTTGCAGAATAAGAACTCAATGAGCACAAGCGATCATCGCCATTATTGTGATTATGAGTTGGCTTTCTGCACAGGGGAGGATGTATTAGTCAAATAAGCAGAAATAATTTGTCATGAGACTAAATAGCTCTTGGTAAAAAATGAATGAAATGGCATTCAATCTTCCTGGGAGCTAAGAAAATCAGGGGCTCCAGCCTGCAAGACTGACGGTCCAGCCTTGGGTGGGGTGAGTTCTGGAAGGGAATGGATGCCCGCTGGCAGCCCCTGGGAGCCTGCCAGCTTGGAATGGGACCAGGCTGGTCCTACCCCCAGCCACCCAGCTTCTTTCTCCATTTAAGCCTGCCCTCTGTAGAAGGCTCAGCTTTGCCACACTCACCAGCAAAGCTGGCGGTGTGTGCTCCCTTATCGAGGTTCTGGGCACCTGCTCTCTGCACCTCGTGGGGCATGGCGCATGTGGGAAAAAGTAAACCAGGGGAGTCAAACTATGGGCTTAGGAGTTCTGGGCTCTGTAGTTAAACAAGCTGTGTCATTCAGGGCAAGCAACTTATCTCTGTGCTTTCGTTTCCTTCTCTGTGAAATGGGTATAGAGAGTGCGTTGTTGACTTCATTGGAGGATCATAAAGCTACTGGAACGAATGCATGAAAAGCCCATGGCACTGTGCCTGTCACCTAATAAGTGCTCAATAAAGGTCAGTCCTTGTTGTGAGTTGTTGCTTATCTTTCTAAGCACATGTCCTGTCTCTGCAACTCATTTGTGAGTTCCTTAAGGTAGATACTGTGTGTATGAGCTTCCATTCTTCCATTTATAAATGGAAAGAATAACAACCACTTACCACAGGTTTACTGGGGGAGTAAGTTAAATGAGAAGCATGAAGAGCCCTATTGGCAAACTTACTTTTGCCCAGGTGTATATGTATTACGTGTTCAATACATTTTTTTGTTGTGGTTATTACTTAGGATGTTGACACTCACTTGCAGGCCCTCTGCTTGGCACAGGCCTTGAACATAGTTGTCTGGATGTCGTGGGATTGGGCGGTGGGGAGACAGGCCATCTCACACAGCAACCAGACCTCCCAAGGGGGGAGAGTGAATGCACACAGGCTCCTTACTTCATTCCCAGGGACTTTTGAAAGTGGCCACAGGGGCCATGGTACATGCTGCCCAGCGATGTGGGCTTACTGTACATTGCTGGCCTTTGCACATGCTGCTCCTCCATCTGCAATGTCGCCTCCTCATCCTCAAGCACAAGCAAATGCTACTTTCTTTGCTCTTTCTGACTTTCCCCTCTCCCCATTGCACATCCCCTTATCTCTATCTGTTCCTTCTTTCTAGCTTTCCATACACGTATCATATAGCATGAGTCAGATCTTATCATTCACTCACCCATTAATTCATCTATTCATTCATATACATATACTAGAGGCCTGATGCATGAAATCTGTGCATGGGGTGTGTGTGTCCCTCAGCCCAGTCTGCACCCTCTCCAATCTGGGACCCCTTGAGGGATGTCTGACTGTCCCACAGATCACGCCTAAATGAGCAGTCAGACATCCCTCTCACAATCCAGGACTGCTGGCTCCCAACCACTCACCTGCCTGCCTGCCTGATTGCCCCTAACCACTTCTGCCTGACAGCCTGATTACCCCCTAACCACTCCCCTGCCAGCCTGATTGACAGCTAACTGCTCCCCTGCTGGCCCGATTGCCCCTAACTGCCCTCCCCTGCTGGCCTGATCACCCCTAACTGCTCTTCCCTGCCAGCCTGGTTGCCCCCAACTGCCCTCCCCTGCAGGCCTGGTCACTCCTAATTGCCCTCTTCTGCATGCCTGGTCGATCCCAACTGCCTTCCCTTTTAGGCTTGGTTCCTCCAAACTGCCCTTCCCTTCTGGCCTGATTGCCAGAGTGACTGAAACTGCCCTCCCCTGCTGGCCATCTTGTGGCAGCCATCTTTGACCACATGGGGGTGGCCATCTTGTGTGTTGGAGTGATGATCAATTTGCATATTACCTCTTTATTATATGAGATACACATATGTATACATAGACAGGGTAGGCAAATTTAGTTTAGAATTGTTCATATGGAAAAAGTCATGCAGGTTGTGATTATCACAGTAGCTTTAGTCACCCAAAAGAATGCCACGATGGCACAGGGCACTGTGTAGACCTATGTTACCACCCTGTAGAGGACATATTCACATCCGTCCATCTCGTGAGCAGGTTCTGTGCCTTCGTCAGCGCTGGATCTTTAGAAGCAGCAGCTGCTGGGTGGATGCTGCATGGCATTCAAGTGGCTGACGTGCTCGTGGTGCAGAGGCTCTGTGCTGCTTGTCCAGAGTCCACGTCGGGGTCGCCCGTCCACATGCACTCCTGCGCCGGGGCCCTGCTGTGGCCAGAGACTACCTTGGAATAAGTCTGTGACTTTGGAGCAAAGAAAGACTGCAATACCCTGGGCCCTTCATGCAGACATGGCAGCTCTAGTATATACACGTGTGCAGAGTGGCAAGGACCCACACAGCTGGGGTGGCGGGAACAGCAGGGGTCTGGTCCCACGGGTCGAGGCAGAGTACCTCTGGGAGGTAAGCGTCCCTGTCCTAGTTCCGGGAAACCCTGGAGGAGACATGGAGCTGTTCTGTTTTCTGCTTTGATCCTGGCTGGGAGGGAGGTGGGACCAGGCTGGACCCACCAGCCTTGGTCTCTGGGACCCTGTGGATTGCAGACTCTGCGAGTGACTGAAACTAGAGGAGGTTTGAGGACCGCCTTGCACTCGGGAGTCTTAAGGAGAGGATAGTGCTACATAAACAAAAGCTCGAGGCTAAAGTGGGCTTTGTGCTTTTCTCTCAAGGGCCAGGGACTCAGCAAGCTGTCCTCTGGCTCTGTGTGGCCAGGCCGCCCCCCTGACCTCCGGTTACTGCTAATGATGAGAGCTGGAGACCAGCTTCAATCTGGTGAGGAGGGAGACGGACCCTGAGGTTAGAGATATGCTTTCTCTTCTGGGATTTTCCAGTGCGTTTATTTTTAGCAAGAAAAGATTTAAAGTCCCAGCCGCTCATTACAGCTGTTTGCCTAAAGCACCTTGATTCTCAGGAGAGAGTTGAGGGAGGAAGCTTGAAAATGGTCCTCTCTGGCCAGAGGCAGCAGGTGAGCCTGGGAGGACCCTCTGAAAGATAAGGAATGTGTGACCCATGGGTCCCTCGTGTACCCACTGCCTCTTGCTTGAAGACATGGGCTAGGTGTTGCCTCCCGTGTCCTGGGGGTCAGCAGTGGGACATGGCGGATCTGAGAAGACAGTGCAGTCGGCTGGAGCGGAAAACACGCCACGCTCGCTCCGCATGCTCCTGTCTCAGGGCCTTGGCACCTGCTGTTCCTCTGGTTGGTGCCCACCCTCCAGACACCTGCATGGCTGACTCCTTCCTTCCCCTTCAGCTATTTCCTCAGCATCACCTCTTCAGGGAGGTTTTCTCAAGACATATCTGCATTCCCCCGTCTCCTTGTTGCTTGTCTCTTAGCGCTCATGACTAACTGCCATGAGTTCCCTCATTCTGCTCTATCGATGAGGTGTGCTGAGCTCCATCTGAAGGCTCACCGTGGCCGGGGAAAGGGAACATGGCAAATTGTGTGCTGGCTCTTAACACTTCCACAAAAAAATAACTCTCGTCTCTTGGGCTCCTTTTTCACGGGGCCAACAAGTCCACGAGTTTCTCTAACACAGCAGGGAGGGAGCCTGCAGTGCTCATGGCCTCCAGAAAGAACTGCCCTGTGTCAATGGTTCTACTGTCAGCCATGCCTGTGTAATAGCCTTCGGCGGCTTTCCATAGCTCCCAGGATAAGGGCCATATTTCTTTATGGAACTTAAAGTCTCTGCGTGATCTGGCTCTGGTCTACCTCTCTTAGACTGGCATCTTAAATAGAAGGCCACTTCTTCCAGGAAACCCTCCCTGATCACTCTCCCTAAGTTAGGGACTCTCCATTCCATGTGCTTCCATTAACCAGAGCCTCTTACTTAGCATATTACAATATACTTGACTGTATCTGCTACTACAAGTTCTTCTAGTGATGAATCAATTAGACTTAGTCAATCCAATTGCTTACGATGAGTAGTTTAGAAAAGGAAATGGGACATAACAGGATACCTAATAGCCTATCATGTTGATGAGGGTTAGCAATGCTCTGTGAAACTTGTGCTTCCGTATTTGTGCATGTGGATCGGTCTTATGTGTTGGGCCGACTTGTCAAAGGCATTTCTTAATTTGGCTTGTCCAAAAAGGTTTAAGGCCACAGCCCTATCAGGCCTGTGAATTCCTTGGGGCCTGGGGCTGTGCCTGTCTCATTAGACCTGAACCACCAGTGCCTACCAGTGTCCTTCCCCAAGCAAGCCTTCAAAACGTTTTAGGAATTAGCTTATGAACAGATTCTCAGTGACCTGAGCTACCAGCTCCTTTGAGTAGGAGCTGTGTGGATGGCTTAGGCTGATTGCTGTTCAGTCTCCTTTCTGGGATGACCAGCTAGCAGCTCAGATTTCCAATGCCAAGACTGCCTCCCTCCCTCTCTGTGCTCTCCCTCTCTGCGCTGGACCAATGGACATGGGCAGCACTACAGACCCAGCCGTCTCCTGGGCCCCGCTGGGGAGCCTGAAGAACCATTTCTGTTCATCAAAGCCCTCTGACTCTCCTGGGTCATCCTTCTGTACAGGGACAGTGGGACGCTGTTCCACTCAGCAAAGCCCCTCAGGAGTCAGGCAAACAGGAGTTCAACCCCATTTCACTGCCTCCTAGATGGGCACTGCAGGTGAGGGGCCTCGCGGAGTCTGTTTCTTCTCTGTAAACAGAGGTAACAGCACCTCCTTCCCAGAGCTGGTGTGAGGGTCAGGGAGAATGTCTAGTGTCGAGGCCTGGCAGCACAGGCATCCGAGAGGCCAGGCCTATTTCTCATCGTTAACACCCACAGGCTTTCTAAAGCACTTGGCACCCTGTGGGAGTGACTGACTCTCGGAGTTAAGGCGCTGTTTACAACAAAATGCCTCGGGTTCCCGGGAAGGGTACAGACCTGAAGTCGTTACGGACATCTCTAGTGACTTTATTATTTTGTACTCAGAGTACAACGTCTCATCCTTTACAGTGACCCGCCTCCACTGCAAGAGGCTAGCGGGCAGGATGCTACATCTCCGAGCCATTGACTATATCCCGAGCCTGGGACGAGTGCAGAATGAAATGTGGCCTCCTTGCCCAAAAGGGAGTGAAAAGCTTTCTCTTTCTTTTTCTGTATGTGCTGCCATGTTTTTATTTGCTGTTCAGTGTGTGCTCACTCAGGCTTGTGATAGTTGTGGGCAAGTACTGGACACCTGCACGGGGGGGGGGGGGGGGGGGGAAGGGGGGGAGGAGGCTGCTGAGGACTGTACCAGGGTGACTGGAGGTGGGAGTCAGGACCACCTGCAAGCTGAAGATCCATGGTCTCATCACTTACAAATCCCAAGTTCAAAGGTGAAATTATTTAGAATTTCCAGATGACAAACGACCACAGAGCATTAAGCCCAGGCACAGGGCTCCCTTCTGAGCACGGGGCCCTGTGTGACTGCAGGCGCCATGTCTGTCCATGGAGCAGCCTGCTTTGAGCTCTTCTGAGCATTGCTGCCAGGGTCCCCCTGCTGCTTGTCTTTCGTCTTCCCCTGGCCTCCCACAAACCTCCGTGCTGATCCCAGGTGCCCCTGGGTCCCGAGCAGAACCCACAGCAGCTGGCACTGCAGCTGCCCCTGCCTTTGCCAGGTTCCCCCTCAAGGTCACTGTGGGGGCCACTCACTATGAGGCCTGTTTTTCTCCTCCTGTGGGTATGGGTCCCTCACCCCATGGGTACAGCCTCTCAGTGGGTGTGGCCTCTTAGTGGTGTAGCCTCCTGGTGGGTGTGGCCTCTTCACAGTGCAAAGGGAGCCAGGGCCAAAGGAGAGGAGCATGTCCCCCCTCCCCTTGCCTGCAACTGCTGCTCCTGGTTCTGGTCCAGAGGTGTCCGAGAGTGAAAAACGACTATTTGTGCACATTATTGATCACCTTGCCCTTTCACAGGAAAATGACTAACCTTTCCATCCTGGCAGCCACAGAGCCTCCCTCTGACTTGGCTGGGAGCGACCTGGAGGTTCAGCACGCCAGCCAGGCCTCGGCAACCTGTGCGCACAGAGGCCCTGCCTGCATCCCTGGCCTCCATTCCCATCAGGAAGGGGACGCTCTAGGAGAGAGCATTGCAGGTCGAATGACAAGAGTCGGTGCTGGAGGCCTCCAGCAGCTCCAGTCCCGGGCGGAGAAAGCACACGTGGAAGGCACTGAGGCCACAGGCTGGCAGCTTGGGATCTGAACTCTCCAAACCTGGGTTCAAGTCCTGGGTCATTTTCAAGCTGTGACTCTGTTTTCTTACCTGCAGAATGTCTATAAACATAATTCCTGCTTCCTATCATTGATGTCAGGTGCAAATGATCAAGAAAAATGCTTCTTAAGAAGCTATAAAAATATTTGCTGCTTCGTGGGAGGTATAATTCACACTTGCAATACTGCTTTGAGTATTGGGTACTGTACTGTTTTTAAGTACAAAAGTACTGGTATTTTTCTGGGTGCAAAATACTGTTATTTTTATAATAGTAAAATAATAGGATTTAACTATTATGATTTATAGACTGCTATACTATTACATGCTAGGAAATGTTATATAATGTAAATAAATTTAAAATACATTATTATTATTTTCTAATAAGTACTAAATACTATTATTTCAAAAGTTTAAAAAGTGTGAAATCTGAATCTTTTCTATTTGAGACATCCTGGGAGAGGTTTGCTGCATTAAAATTTCTGATCAGCTGAAACTGGTTTGGCTCAGTGGCTAGAGCATCGGCCTGCAGACTGAAGGGTCTCGAGTTTGATTCCGGTCAAGGGCATGTACTTTGGTTGTAGGCACATCCCCGGTGAAGGGTGTGCAGGAGGCAGCTGGTCGATGTTTCTCTCTCATCAATGTTTCTAGCTCTCTATCCCTCTCCCTTCCTCTCTGTAAAAAATCAATAAAATGTATTAAAGAATACATTCTGATCAAAGAAGTGTTGTTTGGAAAGTACTGTGACTCCATCTTTCCTCCATGTAGAACCTTCTAAAGCAGTGGTTCTCAACCTTCTGATGGTCTTAGGGGACCCTGCTAGCGGTTCACGACCCACAGGTTGATAACCACTGCTGCAGAGCCTAAGACCATCGGAAAACACAGATATTTACATTGCAATCCATTAACAGTAGCAAAATTACAGTTATGAAGTAGCAATGAAAATGATTTTATGGTTTGGGGTCACCACAACATGAGGAACTGTATTAAAGGGTCACTGCATTTAGGAAGGCTGAGAAACACTGCTCTAAAGCATCTTCTTTCACTTGCATCCCATTTCCTAGTTTACTACCGTGTTTCCTCGAAAATAAGACCTAGAGCATCTTTGGGAGCAAAAATTAATATAAGACACTGTCTTATTTTCGGGGAAAGAGGGTAGTAAAGTTGGGCTAGTTAGTGGCTGACGCTGATTAATGATTCCTATGTTCTAAGGGTCTCACCTGCGGCCACAGGTTCCCGAAGGCGTTTTCTTAGACTCAGAGAGTGATAGGAGATAGTAGGAGAAGCAGGCAGAGGTGTATAGTGTTTATGGAGTGGGGGAGGGCACCCCCTCAGTTCTTCTCAAACCTGACCTCATCTTTGCCTTCCACATCCATCTCCTCTGCTTCCTCCCTTTAACCCACCAGGGCCAAGGGGGCCTCTGAGGGACCAGGACGAGGCCTTCCGCCCTGGAAGTGCTTTCTTCCCGTTGGAATGGCATCTGGGGGTAAACTTGGGGAGAACTGCAGCTCAGTCCTCCTTGTTGTAAAATTCCAGTATTGGATATTAGGGGAATCAAAGGTGCTAACTTATTTCGCTGTTGCTGTCACTGTGGATAAAATGTGGAAATTTGGTGTCTGACAGCTCTGCGATTTTTGTGATGTCAGCAAACCACATCAGCTTCCTGAGCCTCAGTTTTTTTTTATCTTTAAAATGGGAGTTAAAGTCAAATGGACTTATTGCCAGAGTGAATGAGATCAATCCAGAAGTGTGTGTTGTTGAATTTTTTAATTGAAAAAATTATTGATTTTAGAGAGGAGAGAGAGAGAGAGAGAGAGAGAGAGAGAGAGAGAGAGAGAGAGAAACATCAATTAGTTGTTCCACTTATTGATGCAGTCATTGGTTGATTCTTGTCTGTGCCCTGACTGGGGATTGAACTGGCAACCTTGGCATATCAGGAAGATGCTTTAATCAACTAGCTCCCCACCAAAGATACCTCAGAAGTGTTTTGGGGGGCACCTGGCACTGGTGGGAGTCAGCGAAGGCAGATTATTCTCCGATATTGTTATCCTTCACAGTTCCACCTTAGCCCTGGAATAATCTACCTGAATGAGCCACCACTCCCCGCCCCTTTCACCCAACAATGGCTCATCACTTGGTCCAACATCCCAGCCACACAATGTTCGTGGCAATGGCAGTGGTGGTGAATTGAGTCCTCTGATTAACTGTTCCTGAGAAAATTTCTTTGTCTTCACTTGTAGTCACTCATCTCTGTAAATAGAGTGTAATTCTATTGTCCCACCTCAGCAAGGAAGATTCAAAATAAAACACGCTGTCTGCCTTCGATGACTCCGTCCCTCTCCCAGTCCTGCATGTGTCTAGAAAAGGTGAGGATTCTAGAAAATGGTGAGCAGGCACACCAGCCAGAGGCCCATGCCCACCCGTGAGCGTGCCTGTGAGAACGGAAGGTGTAGGAGAGTGTGGGTGTGACTGGCGGCACTCCGGAGCTGATTGCAGCTTGGTGTGTGGTGGCCGGTCTGGTTAAGTGAAAATTCCTTTCAGCACAGGTGTCTGCCAGTGACCAGGCTCCTGGCAGGCCCTCGGAGAGTGCCGGGGTGAGGCTACAAGAGACTATCGGCCTCTGGGTCCCTGTGAAGCTTGGGGTCCCTGTGAGCACACGGTCCAATACTGAAGGCCTCTGTGTGACTGGCCGAGGGGTAGCTCTGCTGCTGTCTCAGGTGTTAAGACACTTCCTCTCCAGGACAATCCATTGGAAGCAGAAGGGGCTCGGCCGGCGCTGGGCTGGCTGAACGTCTTTTAGGTTGCAGACATACAGGCGGGGTAAAGGGAAGGTTACACTTGTTCCCTGACCAGTGTGCTAAGTGTTAGAGCGTCGACCTGGGCACCGAAGGCTTTTGTGTTGGATTCCCAGTCAAGGGCATGCACCTGGGTTGCAGGTTCATCCCCGGCCCATTGGGGCACATGCAGGAGGCAGCCAATGCATATGTCTCTCTGACATTGATGTTTCTCTCTTTTTCTCCCCCACTTCTCCCTACTTGCACTCTCCCTGAAAATTAATGGAAAAAAATCCCCAGGTGATGATTAACAAACAAACACCCCAAGGTTCCCACAGATATTACAAAAACGTGGATGGGGAAGCTGTGTGACAGAAGCAACAAAAACAGCAGCAGCAAAGCCTGATGGTCGCTCAGAAGCAGCCCTTCCAGGGGCTCAGGGCTGCCTGCAGTCTGCAGCATTTGCTGAGCCTAGCAAGGTGGGACGGGCGCTCCCAGACTGTGCTGTGACCCCAGCACTCCCCGAGGGCAATGACACAGCTGGGCTGGGTCCGAATCCCTGCGGACAGTGGGCAGCTGTGGATCTGGTTCAGGGCTGGCTCCATCTCAGAGCCTTTCCACAGCAAACTTCGTAGGAACGCACAGCACCAGAGACTGGCTGTCCCAATGTGAGTAATTGCACTTCCATACACTTCCGGGAAGAGCCTTCAAGGCGCTGGGTTCTGTCTTGTCCTTGTGTGTTATTTCACTGTCACAACAACCCTAGGGGTCCTGAAAGGTCCATTTTATAGATGGGAACACTAAGGCTCGGGAAAGATACCTTACTGAAGAGCACATAGCTCCGGAGTGGTAGGAGCAGAGTTTGAACCCAGGTCTTTTCCTCAGCCCATCATCCCCTTACAGAAAAACTCCTGTGGCCCATCTTCTGGTTTTCACGGCAGAGCCAACAGTGTCAGGTGGTTACACCAGAGTCACATGGAGATTTAGCTTTTCTACTGCGGGGCCCATTCGGAGCTTCTGTGTAAGTGGTTCCGGAGTGGGGCTCCTGAATCTGTGACGTTAACAAGCTCCTGATCTCATCCCCACATGGAAGAGAAGCTGCCCCATAAATACCTATGTCCCTTCCACTGTCTTTAGTTGCCTAGGATGCCTTCTGGCTGGTGGCCCCCCTCCCACCCAGATCCCACCCAGATCACTGGGAAAATCCTGAAGGTAAAGGTTACTTTCTGACTTTGGCATCTGTTCCTTTCCTCTATGCCTCACTCTGCCAGTGTCACCCTTGTTACAGTACCTGTGATAGTGGGTGCGTTGACTTGGCTAGGCTCTGTACCCAGTTATTTGATCAAACACTAACCCAGGTGTTGTGTGAAGGTATTTCCTAGATGTGGTTAACATCTGCAATCAGTAGCTTTAGGTAAGAGATTGCCCTAAATTATGTGGGTGGGCCTGATCAGAGGAAGGCATTAAGAGCAAAAACTGAGGTTTCCCCCCAAAAGAAGAAATTCTGCCTCAAGACTATAGCATTGCCCTACCCTGTTTGGCTCAGTGGTCACTGGAGAGTCCTGGATTCAATTCTGGTCAAGGCCCTGTACCTTGGTTGCAGGTTCAATCCCCAGCCCTGGTCGGGACACATGTAGGAGAAAACCAATTGGTGTATCTCTCTCACATTGGTGTTTCTCTCTCTCTCTCTCTCTCTCTCTCTCTCTCTCTCTCTCTCTCTCTCTCTCTCTCTCTCTCTCTCTCTCTCTCTCTCTCTCTCTCTCTCTCCCCACCTCCCTTCCACTTGCTCTAAAAATCAATGGAAAAGTATCTTTGGTGAGAATTAACAAAAAACAAACAAACAAACAAAAGGCTACAGCATGAGTTTACAAGCTGCTGATCTGCCCTGCTGAGCAAAGATGATATGATCAATGAATAAAATGTTTGCCCTGCCCTCAGAGAGCTCACAATCCACCAGAGAGATATAAAATCAACAGGGGACTTATCTACATTATAAAAGAGAAATATGCAAATTGACTGTCCCTCTGCTACACCTACCAGCCAATCAGGAGTGAGTATGCAAATTAACCCAATAAAGATGGCAGTGGCCATGGAGCTGGAGCGAGCAGGAGGCTTGGGTTGCCCCCCCCCCCCCCCACCCCTCCATGACAAAGGAAGCCAAGCTTTCCACTGCCCTGGCTGCCACTCAAGGAAGGGCTGGGGGCCTGGGTCACCAGGGGGCGTGGCCAGCCTGAAAATGGCCCTCAGTTTCTTACCCAGGCTGGCCACACCCTCATGGGGTGAGGGTCCCTGCTGGGGGCTTGGCCAGCCTCCAAACAGCCATCAGCCCTCACCCAGGCTGCCCCAAACCCCAAGGGAACCCCCACCCTAATCCATGACACCCTTTAGTGAAAACCAGCCAGCTCCCACCAATGCACCAGGCCTCTATCTAAACTAATAAATGGGTAATTTGCTAATTAGACTTAGAGACCTTCCAGGAGACCTTCCGGACATTCTTCTGGACAAAGCCATGGTGGCGGGGCCGAGGTAGAGGTGGTTAGAGGCCAAAAGAGGAGGGCAGCTATGGCTGATCAGACCAGAGGTGGGGGTATTGGGAGTGATCAGGCCAGTGGGGGGCGGGCAGTTGAGCCAACCAGCAGGGGGGATAGTTGGCAGCAAGCAGGCCCTCAGTTGGGGGTGATCAGGCCAACAGGGGGGCAGTTGGGAGCAAGCAAGCTGGCAGGCAGAATGGTTAGGGGCAATCAGGCAGGCAGGCAGGTAAGCAGTTAGGAGCCAGTAGTCCCAAGTTGTGAGAGGGATGTCCAACTGCCGGTTTAGGCCCAATCCCTATAAACTGGCAATAGGACATCCTTTGAGGGGTCCCAGATTTGAGAGGGTGCAAGCTTGGCTGAGGGATCCCCCCACCGTACCCCCTCTCGTGCATGAATGTTGTGCACTGGATCTCTAGTCTATAATAATAGAAGTGTAATATGCTAATTAGACTGGACATCCTTCCAGGCATCCTTCCATCTTTCTGGACAAAGCCAGGGCTTCGAGGAAGCCAGGGTCCTTGGTGCCAGAGAGAAACCAGTACCAGCAGCTGAGGAAAGGAAAGCCTACTCTTGTACAAATTTTGGCCTTCAGGCCTCTAGTCATTTATAAATAACTTTCACTTATCCTCTCCTTTAAATTCTGACATAACCTTTGCACTTTAAAAGTAACACCATTATTCTCCTGCTAGATAAGAGAAAATGCAGGGGACCCCTTTCTCCTGCCCCCACACTCTTCCCCTGGCTGTGGACTCCCCCTGCCCCATCCCTAGTCTCAGGGCTGGCATTCACTACTTCCTCCTCTGCATTCCCACTGGTTCTTGTTTATGTTTTTCTTTTGACACATTATCTCATATCTTGCATTTCAGTTATTTGTTTACATAAATGCTTCCTCTCTGTATTGTAAGTTTCTCAGGGGCAACACAATGCTTTATTCAGCAAACATTATTCAGCACTTAGGATGATACGGGCGCCGTTTTCCTGGGTAGCGATTCAGTAGTGACTCAGAGTGCGGCTCTGCGCCCAGACCGCAGGCAGAGCTGGTTCCTGGATGCTGACCTTGGGCGAGCCACTTAACCTTGCTGCGCCTCACCTCCACCTCTGTGAGGTGGAGAGCAGAAAGCTTCTACCTGTTAGGGTCGCTGTGACTGATAAATGGCTTCATTTACATTAAGCGTTTAGAATGGTGGCAGGCACTCAAAACTCTTAGCTATTGATAACAATGATCCTTCTCAGCATCTCAGCAAAGAGTAAACATTTGCTGAGGAAATGCTTGAATGAATAACTGTAGGATCCATATGACCTTGAAATCATCCCATGTAATATCTGCTGAAAAGATGGGGTACTCGAGCTAGCAGTAAAGCAAAAGCCCACTAATCCCAGCGGGCTGATAACTGGACAATGAGTTTGGGCATGCCATTTACCCTCTTGTTTCCACCATTTATGCCTCTCGTTTCCAGCTTGAAAAGAAAGCCCATTGCAGCAGGTGGTCTGAAAGCCAGGCCTCCGTCCTTGGCACCTGCCTGCCTTCGGTGCCAGGACAGAGGCCCCCTGCTGGCCGGTGTGCTCCAGAGCCTGCAGGACAGATCTGAAGGGCGTGGGGTGCTCGGAGAAGTGGGGTGCTGGCTTCGGCCGTTAGCAGTGAGAAGCCTGGTGCCGGATTTATAAAGTCAGCATTTGCTGACATGTCTATTGTGATGGGCTCAAAATAGCCTTCCGCCTCCGTGCAGGGTATCAGGCCTTCTCCTAATACCCAGTAACTTCGTGCTCAAAACATCAGCCTGCTATTGTGTAACTCCAATGACAGCAGGTTCTTGCTACAAATCCTGAAAGCTGTCTCTTGGATACCCTTAACGTATTCATAACATTGGTATTTATGTATTTATCTCTGAAAACCACAACCTTGGAAAAAGCATTTAGGGGAAAGAAGGCTGTAGTGATTAAAGAAAGCTCTGTTCATTTGAACAGCATTAAATACAACTGGCATAATGACAACTGTGAGATCTGATAGAATATAGAGAAGGCTGCAAATAAAGGGCTTGTATTTTTCCCTGATGTAACATAATGGTCACATTTTTCTTTCACAATGGTTTTGCCGAGATAAAGAACAAATTATACTGATTTGATTGCTACTTAGAAATACTTAAAATTGAAAAAGACAGCAGGTGGGCCTGGTTAGAAGGGATGGTTATTTTAGCATAACAGATGCATGCATAAAACATCGCCCAGCCAATTTTTTAATCATAAGACCCCCTCCCAAACTTTCTCTCTGCTACTTTTCCTTGGGATGTGAGCAAGTGGGAGAAATGAGGAGGGCATCTTGAGGGCACCGCTGGGTACAAAGAGCCAGCCAGCCCAACAGAAGCGTCTGAGGGGAGGATGTTACAGGAAGAGGTACAACCGAGGCCTGGTCGATTGCAGGGTGGGAGGGGCAGGGCTGGAGTCAGGGAGGTGCGTTTGCCTTCTCAGCCTTTCACTCCCTAGAACCCCCTTTTTCTGGGGTCTCTACAGGCCTCAGAGTCACCAGGTTCCAGGATGGCAGAAGCCAGGGAACCATGCTTTTTGGGTTCCAGTTTTTCTGTTGCCTAGAAACCCGAATTGGAGATTGTGAGACAAACACGTTTTTGTGTGCCACCCGGATGGTGCCTCATGGGCTGTGGCCTTGCTCCCAGCTCAGGTATTCCCATCTTCTCTGCCGGAAGGCACAGGAGGAAGGCTCCATCAGCTCAGCTATTCAATAAACGTGAAAGGATGAACTTATTCCAGGTGAGTAAGCCCTGGCATCAGGATGGCAGGAATAGCACCGGGTTCAGACAGCTGGTAAGCAGCCGTTTCCGAGCTTAGCTCGTCTTGTTAACACAAAGCCTCTGACCTCTGCTCGCCAGACTCTCAACCAGGCAGCCGGGCTCAGGCGCGAGGCGGCAGCTGGTTATTTGGAGGCCGGAGCACTTCTGGGCAGGAAGCAGCTCGGCCTCAGGGTCAGGATGGAGCTGGCCTCCCCCAAGCACCCGACTCGCCACCCAGGGCTTTGTTCTTGGATTCCCAGGGTCGGACGCCATCCGATCTGTTTCTGCCTCTGAACCTTTGGCCTCAGTTACCGTCCATGAAGTTCCCACACGAGTCAAATCCTCTCTGCTTCTTCCTTCGACTTTTCAAAAAAAGTGTTTTTATTGTAGAATAGTGTCAGATGGACAGAAAAACTGGAAGATATACAAAGAGTTCCCGTTTCCCCACCACAATTCCCCTTATTGCTAATCTTATTTTAGTAGGAGGCAATTTCCATAATTTAACAGACCAATATTGATTCCTTATTTTAACTAAAGTTCACATTTTATTCAGGTTTCCCATTTCCTTATTTTTCACCAGTTTCCAATTTCCTTATTTTCTCCCTTTCTGCTCCAGAAGTCCACTCAGGACAGCACAGGATATTTAGTCATCCTGCCTCCTTACCTGGCTCCTGACCGTGACTTAGACTTCCCTTATTTCCGACCTTCACGTGACCTTCACCTGTCGAGGAGTCCTGGCAGGTGTTCTGAAGAATGTCCTCAGTTAGGATTGCCTGATGCGTTCTCGTGGTTGGACGGGGCTGTGTCCTGTGAGGAAGACCACGGAGGTGGAGTGCCTTTTCCTTCACATCAGATGAAGGGTACGTGCTGTCACGTGACTCACCACTGTTGATGCTGACCTTGATCACCTGGCTGAGGAATGTTTGCAGATTATTTACTGTAACGTTATTTCCCCCACACTGCACTCCGGAAGAAAGTTGCTATTTGCAACACACACGTGAGGAGTGGAAATTCTGCTCACCCCTTCAGTGCTGGCAGAGTCTCTACATACGTTATTGGGCATTTTTTACCCAGGACATTTGTCTCTTACCCCCATGTATTTATTCATGTAGTCAGTATGGACCCAGGGACACTTATTTTATATTTGGGGTTATAAGGAATCATTGGATATTTATTCTGTTCACGTCTCCCGAGCTTCGGCCAGTGGCACTCCGTGGGGTTGGCTCCGGTGCCCCCTTGACCTCTGGTGTTTTGGTCTTTGGAGCACTTTCTCACTTTCTGGTACTATCAGCTTCTCCGGGCTCATCTTCTGTATTTCCTGACTCAGCCCTAGGAGCAGCCATTTCTTTAAGAAGCCATGATTTCTTTCACGGAAGAATAGTATTAAAAATCAAGATATAGGTGCCAGGTGTTTCTTAGACTAGTGGTCGACAAACTTATTAGTCAACAGAGCCAAATATCAACAGTACAACGATTGAAATTTCTTTTGCGAGCCAAAAATCGACTACTGCGCATGGGCCACGAAGTTTCAATTGCACTGTACATGTGCGCCTGCACGTGGTATTTTGTGGAAGAGCCACACTCAATGGGCCAAAGGTCCGCATGTAGCTCACAAGCTGCAGTTTGCCAACCACTGTCTTACACCATTTGAAAGCTCAACTCTTGAGGCTCCCTTTAGTCTTACACAGATCTCCTCTCTTTAGCCATTTCCAAGGTGACTTCTCTATCTTTACCTCATGATTCAGTTGCCTACAACCCAATATTTTCCAACACCCCATATAAACCAAGCATGCATGGAATAGCCGTGTCTATAGCCAGTGAAGGAGTGAGGTGCATCTGGAGCCTGATCTGAGGAAGGGCAATAGTATTGACAGCATTAACATCATGGACAGTCCTGTCCGTCCAGCACGGTATTTAAAGTCTCCCCAATGAAGACTGTAGTTCTACATGCTATAATGACTACAGGCTCCACATGTCCAAGGAGACATATCTGGATGTGAGGACTGTTCCATGCACAGGCCACTAAGGAGGGAAGGACCAAAGACTGACGCAGGAAGTCTGTGTGAGGGGCAACGCTACTTTAATAAAGTATGGCCCAGGACTGTCTCTCAGTGGGGCCATCTGCAGTCATTTGGTGTCTCTGTGGCTGGTCAGACTTTGTGCTTGCCCTGGCCATGCCTTCATTCTTCATGCCTTCTCCCTTCGGTCTTCTCCAGCACTGATTGTGCACAGAGACATGGTTGGGATGCAAAAGCTGCTAGTGCAACCTGGTGCTATCAGGGGTGGAGGTCCTGGGGGTCATCTGAGTGGATCTCCCAGGCAGTGCCTGAGCCTCCTTCACGATGCTCCCAGCTAGGGATTGCCCAGCCTCGGTGTGACTTTCTCAGGATCAGGGAAATCATTGCCTACCCAGAATTTCTCCTACAACTTTAAACAACCACAACCATGAGAAAAATTGTAATTGCCCCAAATATGTTCCCAGGTGGCTTTCTCCTATTGTTGCTACATGTACATCTCTCTGAAGAGCCACTCAGAATAAGTTAACTTTCCCACTTAGCAGCCTTTTGTATATTTGAAAGTGGTTTTCTTTTTTTAAAATCAAATTCTATAACATGAATGTTTTCTCATATCTTTAAATATTCTTTGAAAACATGATTTTTAAGGCTTCACGATATTCCATTGTCGTTATGCACTATAATTATTTAGCCATTTTCTTATTGCCGGTGTTGAGATGGTTTCCAATTTTTTTGGTTATTATATGGAGCATAAGTCTTTGTATTCCAATGATTTCCTGAGGGTAGATTATTAGAAGTAATTTACTGAGTCCGAGGGTGGCTGTTAAATTGTGGTTTTGATGGAGAGGGGAGTCTCTCTGGTATGTGGAGGTTTCGGAGCTCACCGTGGTGTGGATCTGGATGCTGATGGCAGCTCTGGGCAGTTTCTGGAAGACGAGCTTGTAGCTGACAAGTGGTCCTCAAACCAGAAATGTGTGTTGTCCTGTGTCGACGTGAAAGTGAGATGGCTGGTGTTTAGAGCAAAAACTTAAAGTTCCATTTTGGATGAGGACAAATTTGTCTGCAGGTGAGACTGCTGTCAAGTGGAAAGTGTCACATGCAAATGGAGCGACGCCAGAAGCAAGTCTGTGGGAAGGCACCCACCGTGTGAAGACCAGCGACAAGCTGTCCAAGGCGCCACCGGAGCAGCCGTCCAGCAGCCCAGCGCAGACTCCAGAAAGGTCAGAGATTCACACATTGCGACAGGAGGAGGGCCGAAGAGTTAAAATTAGATGAAGGGCCGGAGCCATGCTGGAGTGGAATCTGGACTGGGGCTAAGGTCTTCCACAACGCTCTCTGTGCGCTCCGAGTAATAGAGAGAGCCAATGGCACGCAGCCTGATTGTTTTAAAGGACAGATGAACAATACATTTCAAAATCAAATGCTAACTTAGGATGTGGCGTGTGATTAAGAAGAGCACAGGCATTAGCGCCAGAGGGAGCCAGGATTAACTCCAATCTCTCCCATGACTGGCCAGTGACTTTGCATAAGTTAATTAACCTCCGAGCCTTGGTTTCCTCCTCTAAAAAACGGAGATTATGCTTCTCCCTGCATAGGCCGGCCCTGGGGGCCACGTAAGACTAGATGCAAATAATGGCAGTGTACCTGTCCTGTAGTAGGTGCCTAGTTAATGCTCGCTGTCCTTGCCACTTCTGCTGGGAGCTGGGAGCTGGGAGCTTAGAGCCCAAGCCTGCCTCGAAGAATCTCAGTACCTCTGAGACCAGGGAGAGTGTGAGCCAGGACCAGAAGTAAAGACAACGTTGCTTTATTTTATTGACACCAATCCCATTATTCACATAGAATTCATCCCAGAGCACCTGACACCACCAGGCCTGTGATGCCACATGCTGGAGCTTGGAGAGAGTGGGGGCTGCACAAAAGGATGGAGCTGGGACCGCCGTGCAAGTCTCTCAGGTGGGCAAGAACACATGTTTCATCGGTGCCATCAGAATGGCTGATGTAAGACCAGACCTTTGCGTCTGTCACTTTTCACAGCCTTAGGAAATTGCCGTGAAATGGGCATTTGTGTGGGGATTTTACAGATACAGAGAGTGACAGAGCCACCACCTGAGCTCACAGCCTGTGCTTGCCACCCAACCATGCCGACCCTGAGCATAGACTGGGCCCGTGGCAGTCACTCCTGCGTCTCCTCCGGGTTGCTATTAGAAAATAAAGGTCACCAAAAGAAGTGGTTACTGACCAAAATGTGAGGCTACCCACCTTAGCAACCCACTTGACTCACTGTGATTGGCTCCTAAACATGTGGGACTCTGTCAATCTCAGGTTCCTGCCTTAGGAATGGAGAACAGATGCCATGCAGGCACACAAGCACCCGTGTCCCAGGCACATCAGGATGGAAGTGCTGATGCTTCTTCTGAGCCCTCACAGCTCCCTGAGCCCTTTCTTTCTGTTTCCCGCCTTTATGGAGTCTCGGTGTTCTCTTGGGGACCAGTCAAGGCCTCTTTTAAAGGGAAAGGGGACAGTCTCCCTACTCCCAGCCTCTCAGCATGTTGCAGTTCTGCTGTGGCTTTCTGATCAGGTGGCCCTCCACCCTACTATGGGGTCTGGTCTCTCTCCCAAGGGTCACCAGCATTCTGGGATCCTTGTTTACACTTCTCTCTGATAGTGAAGACAATGGTGTCTTCCCACACAGGAAGAGAGGAGCTACCCCCAGTGAAGACACAAAGAGCTGCCTGGACGGGAGGTTGGAGGGACCTGGCTCCGACCAAGGACTGGGTGCCCGGGAAACAGGGGGTACAAGGGACCCTGGCAGGAACTGTCTGGAGAGCACCAGCCCAAATGGCCCTCAACACCCGCCCGCCCTGCCCGCGCCCCTGTGACCGAGTGCAGAGCACAGTCGGAAAACAACTTGTCTGGCTGTGAGTAATGTCGGGTAACTAAACGCTAATTAACTTGCTATTGCATTTGAGTTAATTTATGGTGTGTTTTCTTCACCAAGTATATTTTAATTAAGGAGACTAAAACAAATGACAAAGTAATTTCCAAAAAATTAATTTTCAGTAAACACACGCTATTGTTTTCCTTTGTATTGATGATAAAATTTAGAGTGATGTGTCCCTCACCCCCACTCCCTCCTCTAACTGTGAAGTTTGAGCTTAAGCCAAGCTCTTGGAGGCGGGCAAATTAGCAGGCAGGTGGGGCCAATGGGAGAAATTTGGCTCAGGCCTCCAAGAAATCCGCCCACTGCTACCTGCTTCCCTGTGAGCCATTTCCATCCAACGCTGGCTGCTCAGGAGCGGGGAAGGGAAGGGTGCTCTGTGCTTGCTCTGGTAGAAATGTTAAACAGGAAAGCAAGTGCTGGGACGTTACGTTATTACATTTTAATTAATCAAGTCGCATAACAAAATACGAAGAACAGGAGAAAGGGAGTAGGAAGGCATCTGCCTTGCGGACTCCCGTGTGCTGCGCTGGAAATTCCGCAGTTACAGTTCCCTGTGTTCCAGATGAGGAAATGGAGGCCCTGAGCCGGTCGACCAGGAAGTCGGATTTGCAGCCCACTTTGTGGTCCTAGCCCTCTGCTCTCCACATCATCATGCTGTCTCCCGAAGACATGGGGAACAAAACGAATTTTGAAATGAGTGTGCCAGGCTGTGCTGGGCCTGCTGCCTGCAGGTTGGCGTTGGTACTGATCTGTGTCTGGCTTGATTAGGAGTTGGGAACTGGGGTGGTGATGGCGGGCACCTGCAGCGGATGGATGAGATCAGGGAAGCCATCCAGAGGCCCATCTCAGAGGGAGGCCTAGAGACCAGGGCAGCTGATGGGCAGCTGATGTGCAGGGCAGAGGAGGCTAAAGGCTAACGGCTCCTCCCCTACTGTCCTAATTGACCCCTCCCCTCCCTGAATCGACGGCGCACTGGGCACAGGTTACGAAGCTCCCTCACTCAGAGAATGAAAGCATCAATTCAGATCCAGGGTCACTGGCAGAGGTAAGGTGACCGCCTGGGAGCAGAGCCCTTCCCACACCCCCATCCCCAGGAAGAAGCTAAGCAGAGGGTGTGGGGTTTGCAGGGCCCCGCTATTCTGCTGCAATCCCTCAGGCTCCTGGGAGAACAGGCATGTGTCCGGTCTCTCTTTTTAATCCCGTCTGCCAGGCCTTAAGCTTGACGGGGCCTGAAAGGTCTGGAGTTAAGCAAATACTCGGTGACCAGTGTCTTTGATGAGTGTCAAAGGGATGCTTACTCCTGAGGGGATAGCTTATTCCCAGTCCCAGCCTGGGCATGAGTCAGGAGGGTGGGGGTGGGGGCAGGGCTGCCTGGAGCAGAGCTGGCCTGAGAGGCACGTGGGGACCGCACAGGAGGAGAGTCAGCCCTCCAGTGTGAGTCCCAGACTCCCAGCACCCACCCCTCTGCAGTCAAGGCCATCTGAATGGTGAGTTGCTTTGGGAACCCTTCCTGCCTGAATAGGAGTAAGGCCAGGAGAGGACAACCCGTAGGTGTTGGCTATGCCCACGGCCTTGGGTAAACACAGAACTGCGGGGAGGCCAGGAAGGAGGGAGCGAGCCGCTCCAGGGTTCCGGTCTGTGTTCTGGAAGACACGCTGTCCGTGCAGCAGGCTGGGCTGGGAACCTCTGCTCCACTCTGCACCCCAGAGGCAGGCTCTGGAGGGGTCAGATGGGAATCCAAGAACCCCTGTTCCCCCTGGCTGGAGTGCCTGGGTCCAACCGACCTCACCTACTACCTGTCAGCCAGGAAGCTGGGCGCACCCTGAGCTGGGAGCAGGGTGGGGTGGGGGCCCTCGAGGTTTGGGCAGGGACCTGAGGCAGTGCCCAGGGCTGTGCCATCTCCTAGCTCAGCACCTCAGGCTGCTGAGTGCCTGGCCCAGGTTCCTGATGAAACTCTCAGGGAGAAAAAAATAAATAAAATAAGCATTCTGCAATGAGATGCTTAAGCAATCAGGTGCTGCCGGTGGCTCCTGCCGAGCTGCAGCCCCAGCCCTAGTCCTGGGTCCATCAGCTCTGAGCGTGGCCAACACTTCAGTTCCCAGAGACCGCTCAGACCCCCAGGAAGGCCCAGCTGTTCGTTCTTTGCTCTTTCTCATCCTCACTGTGCTTTATCACATCAAACCCAATCTGTGCAGGAGGGAGGAGCCAGCAGAAGGGGGGGAGGGTGTGTGTGTGTGTGTGTGTGTGTGTGTGTGTGTGTGTGTGTGAGGGCTCCTGCCTGCTTGGAATGACAAGTTCCCAGAGGGGTCTGAACACAAAAACAGAAGGTGGAGATGATGGTGATAATTGCTGTGTGCCAGACACTGATGTAGGCAGCATAGTGCATTTTCTCACTTAATTTTCATAACAATATATGAGGAAGATGCTGTCAGCCCATTTTACAGATGGGAACAGCCAAGCACTGAGGAGTTGATTTAAATAACTGCCCAAAGTCATGCAGAGCAGGGACTTCAACGGAACTCGACTCCAGGCTTCTGTGTCAGCACCAGCTGCCTGAGTAACCAACCTTGGGAGGAGTGCATTGGGTTTCTTACTGAGGCGTGGGCAACAGCGGAGGCTTGTAGAGCAGGCGGATCCTCACCGAGCCCCCAGAGACGCTGGATCTGTCCAGCTCTGAGCAAAGGGCAGGGTGGCTCCCAGCACAAAGGACCGCACTGAAAGCTCAGGCACCCTCAGTCCCAGGTGAGGCTGGGCTGGGGCTCACTCCCTCCCCTGAACCCGCTGCCCACAGAAACCAATGTGTGCTGGCTCAGCCAGGCTCCTCTCCCCATGGAGCGCAGGAGGGATGCTGACCCCCGGCAGCTGTGCAAATGTTGAGCTAATATATCCATTAAAGAAGTGTTTCCAACATTTGCATCCTCAGCGTCGCTCTCTCCCTCCCCTCTTTTCCCCTCCAGGGTAGGGCTCATCTTCTGGAGGGATCCATCTCTCCTGGCAGCCAAGCGAGCTCTTCAGACCAAGAGAGTTTTCTCTGGAAATTAAAGTAATTCATTTTGCATCTGTAGTCACATGCATACTCTCTTATTAAGATGGTCTCTATTTTAATCGGCTTTCTCCATAGCTAATTACCTATCAGATAAAAGGCTATTCCTTGCATGGAGGGCATTTACCCATCAGAGCATGAGCCTGGGCGTGGGCATGGGCATGGCAAGGTCAGGGCAATCACACTCTGGCAAACCATCATCCAAATGCAAGCCGTGGGGCCAGGTGGAGTTCTGCAGGGAACCTGGGAGGTGGCCATCTTGCATAGACCAGGAGATAATGGAGGGAGGGGGCAGTGGCTTTCTGAGCCTCCGCTTTGCCAAGAGCTGGATTCATCAGGAGTTGGGGCAGCAGCTGCCTGAGTTCCCATTGCAGCTGGCAGACAGGAGTTGGGGGATCCAAAGGCCTCAACTCTCCAACTTCCAGGGAAGAGCTGGGCTTCCCTAGGCCTCACTCTGATCCTTCACTCTCCATTCAGGGTGCTGGGAAATGAACTGTCTGTAGAGACTCTGGGTGTAGTCTCTTATCGCCCGAGGAGGCTTGGAGTCCAACCTTCTAACGTTGCAGGAGAGGGAAAGAAGCCCCGAGAAGAGAAGTAAGTTGCCTGAGGGCACACAGCGATGTTGGAACTTGCGCCAGCTCTCCAGGTCCCAAATGCCTAGTGCAGCAGCGGATCCGGGCAAGGTGCCCTCTCCTCCGGGCAGGGCTCTCTGAGCCCTCTGCTTTGCATTAATGTTTTCTTTAGGAAGTGGGGATTCCAGAGCAGGGCAGGGTTTGCAGGGGTCTTCACTGTCTGTAACTGCCCCGCAGCCCATTGAGAGAGACAGGCCTGCAGGAGGTGAGGGCAGAGCGTGCCCTGCTGTCAGGGAGGATGAGAGCTGAGCTGTTGATCGATGACTATGGTGGTGACATCCGCTGAGGCAGTGGCAGGAGCTGGGCCCTTGGAGTCACGTGGGTCAGAGGAGAGCAGGTGTGTGTGCATGTGTCCCTGGTGTGTGTGCACGAGCGTTCGAGGATGGGACACTGGCCCAGGCACAGGGGCGGTGATCTGTAGCTTTTCTGCAGGGAGTGATCGGACAAGTTCTACAAAGGTTTCTGGTCTTCCTGGGCCTTGGTACCAGCTCCCGTCCCTGCAACTCGGTCCCAAGGCTCCCCTCCCTAGATCTCCCAGGTGAACGAAAGAGCACTGTGAGGCGCCTTCCACTGCACATCTCCGGTTTAGTGGAAAGTGCATGAGTTCAGTCCAGCTTTGCCCCTCATTAGTCATGTGACCTTGGGCCAGTTGCCTGATGTCTGTGAGGCCCAGACTTCTCATGTGTGCTAGGGGATTGCTGGGGGTGATCACACAACACGGAACATAGCAAGGTATTCACCACACAGCAGTCCCTAGTTTTAGGCTCATTCCATGTTGGACTGTAGCCCTCCAATAAAGGCTCCTATGGCCATTTTCTAATAAATCGAAGTCTAGGTAATCCATATTTCCTTAACTCTGCATCATCATTCACGAGTTGGTAGTAGTTTTAGTATCACAAGGAAGGATGACTCCCATAGGTGCTGGGCCTGTGGTAGGGCAAGCCCTCATGCCCACAGCATTCGTGTTAGTCTTGACTTTGGGGGAAGTATCTGAACAGCTGGAATCCTTGGCTTCTGCCCAGCTCTGGGGCTTTGGGACCTTAGGGACACCCACAACTCAAGGCTGGCACAGTGGTGGTGTCATTAGCCATGAAGCCTTCGGAGAGTTACCTGCACTCCCTGGGCTTCATGGGGACAGTAAAATACCCACGTCACAGATGGGACCTCAATGGCTTCATGTACCTGAGGCACTGGAACACACGTGCACACAGTAGGCACTCAGGAAAGGTCAGCAGCTATTGTTACCATTCAGCTGTGTAGCAGACAGGACTAAGTCTCCAGTCCCAGCTCTGCCACTGATTGGCTGTGGGCCTTGGGGTGGCTGCTTCATCTCACCAAACCTCGGTTCCTCGTCTATTAAATGGGGACAATGGTACACACTGTCCAGGGTGGCCGTTGGGAGGATTAAATGAGGTCACAGACATGAAGTATGTGGCACAACGCTAGGCACATGGCAACTGCTTACCACATTTGGTTGCGTTAAGTGACATTATGTGGGCCCTGCACTATGCACCGAGATCGTCACGTGGCTCAGGTCCCCGCTGCCCCCTCCCCGGGCAGCATGCACTTTCAGCCACGGCGGTGCCACCCTAGAGAGTGGGCAGGAAGTGTCCGGACTGGAGGCTCTCCACTGGCATTGCGAGCTGCCTCACCAGCGAGGAGCTCTCTGCTTCTCAGAGTGGGCTCATGTCTTTAATCCTGGCTGGCCCTCGCTGCAATTCCACACGATACGGTGTGTATTATTAATCTCACCGTGGAGATAAGGAAACAGGCTCACAGAGGTTAAGTGATTTATCCAGTCATTCAGCAAGTTAACTGCATGCTCAGGTCTGAAATTCAGGTTCCACGAGAATAATGAACACGTATTTATTGCTGCGTAGCTAAGGAGGACTTCCTCACACGCTATCTCATCTGATGGCTGCAGCGGAGCTGCTGGGCTGGGGACTGCTGGCCCCTTCCACCGCCCCAGTGAGGCACCTGCTCATGATCGCCCAGCAAATAAATGAAGCAAATGGGCTTTAAGCCCATGCTCACCAACTCTGAGGGTTCTGTTCTTTCTATGTGCCTTTGTCTCAGTCCTTCCTTCAAAAGCCAGCTTACAACACCACCACCAATAACAGCCCAGCTAGCTGGGGCCCAGGGGGAGTAGCTACCCTCAGACAGGCAGGCCACACTAACTTGTTGACAGCAGCAAGGAGCAAGGTCCCCACACCTAGCCTGGCACCCCCCGACCCCCAGCCAACTCCCCCCGGAGGGAGAGATTGCAGGCTGACAGGCTGCACACGCAGTGCTGTAACACGTCCACCTGCCAGAGGCCTGGCACGGATAATGGGACCGAGTGGAGCACTCACAGGAGATCTGGCTCCAGGTGCCCCGCCTGACCCCAAGGCAGACACCGCCCCAGAAAACAGGAGGAAGGGACCCACCTGGACGCTGCCAGGGGCAGAGCCATTTGCCATGATGCTCGCTGCACATTATGCTGAAAGTGTGACAGATTTTTAGAGGCAGCCTGGGCGGGAACCATGGAAACCGCTTAGGGAAGGGAGAAGATGATTGCTGTTCTCCCACTAGTGAGAGAGAGAGAGGGTGAGGAGAGGGTGAGCGGGAGGGGTGCGCCCTCCCTCCCCACCAGGCTCAGCCCCTGCTCCTGCCCCCAGCTCCTTGGCTGGCTGTGAGGATCATGCTCCTAAGGATACAGCCAAATGGGTGAAGGGAGGAGGGGACAGCGTGGGGTGGTGAGGAACTGTGGTCCCCAAGCCTGACCCCTGGCTCCACACAAACCCGTCAGAATGACAAGTCCCGGGTTCTGAAGGCGCCCGGTGCTAGGCAAGGTGCGTGCTTCCCCCACCATCTCCAACCTCTCAGCAGCCCCGTGGGATGGTGCCTCTGTGCGGGTGAGGACCGGGGGTGGGGATGAAGCCACTGGCCCAAGACACAGCTGCTGACAGTTGAAGAACTAGGATCTGGAAGGATCTGTGTCGAGGCTGTGCCCCACCGATTATAACCTGTTTCCCGCTAAGGCAGGGGCGCCCCTCTGTAAACGCAAACGAGCCGTTTTCCAACCAGTGGGCGTGCACAGCTGTCCGCAGCGGGGCTGGCTGCAGGGGAGATGGGCTGGCTGCAGCGCCTGCTCTGTGTGTGCAGCCAGAGGGACTGGCCCCGGCTGGAAGGCCTGCCTGGCAGTGAGGCCTCACGCCCTTTCCCTGGGCCTTCGTACGGCCATCGCCTTGGCTCACAGGCTGGCAGAGCCCCCATCTTCTCTTCCACCAAGAGGAGGGGAGAGGCACTGGTGTGTGGGCCTGGAGGGCAGCCCTGGTCGCAGAGCTGTTAGGGATAGAGAAGCTGAAGGAGCCAGAACGCTTCCTGGGGCTGGGGCGGTGGGGCCCAGATGCCATGGGAGGGGGGGGGGGGGGGGGGAGGTTCAGCAGCCTCTGGCCTCTGAGAGCGCTGAATTCTGTTTTCAAGAGACTGAAATCAGCCTGGAGCCACAGTTTGCAGCACCTGTGCTGTGCGCCGCCTGCTCAGGAGGGTGGCCCACAGGACAGCAGGCAAAAGGCAATGCAGATGTGCGGGCACTGGAGACAGTGGGGCTTCCTGGTCCTGCGCAGGAAGTGTGTGTGGGGCAGGGGGGGGGGGAGGGGAGTCCCGGGGAGAGTAGCTGAGGGTGGGGGCGGGCACAGAGACCTCATGGGGGCCTTTCCCAGTCTGGAAGGCTGCGCCCTGGGTTCCATGAGACGGTGGAAGCAGGATGAAAGCTTCTGGGAGGATTCTCTTTACTCTTCTCCTCTGGGAGCTAAGTCGGAGGAAATCCATAAATAACACCCCCCCCCTTTTTTTTTTTTTTGGCAAATTCAAGTTGAAAAAAGATCCCCAGCAGCTGTGGTAGATGGATGCCAGCAGGGCTCCTGTGGGTCTCATTTTTAGGTGCAGCATCTGCTTCCTTCCGTGACGAGGAATCATGTTCTTGTCCTGTTGAGGCGAAGGCCTACGTGTTTGTGATCTCATCCCCACCCTGGGCCACCTTGTCTTCAGCCTCTACCCTCAGTCTTCAGACAAGGCTTCCCCCTCCCAAAACCCTCCCAAAACCCTGCGTTCCTCTTCCCCTCGGTACTAGCTCTCTTTCCTCTCATCGAACATTTCCTGAAAAAGTGACCAACATTTGTTGTCCTGTTTTTACTAGCACTCCAGTCCATGACGATGAGTTTATGGACTGTCCATGTAGCTTCAGGTGGGCGATGCTTAATGAGCATCTACTGTGTGCCACAAGCACACCAGGTGTTGGATGCAGCCAACTAGTCTCTGCCTTTGGGACCTGACTCCCCTCTGGCAGCCATTAATGCAGACACCATAATCAAATGCCAGGTGACAGGGGGGTAAATGTAAAGGAGGCATGAGACGTGGCACTACCAGAGCAAATAACAGGCAGGTCTGACCTAGTTATTAGGCCAAGGACAGTGTCCTGTGGCCACCTCACAGCCAAATGTAATAGAGGTTTAACAGTTGTGAGATGACTGTGGATTGCCCTTGAGGGAGGCTCTGAGGAGTGCTCAGAGGGGCAGCAGAAAAGCTGGAGCAGAATGGTACATACACCTGCAGCCAAGGGGTGAGAGAGTTCTTAGAGGGGAGTCTTTGGGTTCTTTTTGACTAGAATGTCTTCCTTCCCTTCTGGGATTGGCCACCATCCAGTCTTTGTTAGAGAAATGAAAATTGAACCTTTTTTGGCAAAGGTTTCCCAAATTGCTTCGCCCCCATCCTGCCAGACCTACTCTGTGCTAAACAGCACTGTGCACGTGCTCAGAATATTGGGCTGGGTGTATTTCTCATGTCCGCACTCCTTCCCTCTCAGGAATGAGGGGAACAAGGAACTAGGCAGGATGCAATTGATCAATCTTCTTGTGCTCCCACCCTCTCCTATCCCAGAATGCACTCAACCTTGCATGAAGGAAGGGACGGATGGAGGGATGTTGAAGGGAGGGGTAGATGGAGGGATGAATAGGAGGATGGATAGGTGGGTGAAAGGATAGAAGGATGAAGGGAGGGATGGGTAGAGGGATGGATAGATGGATGGATGGATAGAGGGATAGGTAGAGGGATGGATAGATGGATGAATGGATAGAGGGATGGATGGAGGGATGGTGGAGGGAGTGAGAGATGGAGGGATGAATGGGTGGTTGGATAGATGGGTGGATAGATAGAAGGATGAAGGGAGGAATGGGTAAATTGATAGAGGGATGGATGGAGGGATGTTGGAGGGAGGGATAGATGGAGGGATGAATGGGTAGATGGATAGATGAGTGGATAGATAGAGGGATGGAGGGAGAGGTGGATAAATGGGTGGGTGGATGGAGGTAGGGATGGAGGGATGGGTGGGTAGATGGACAGAGGGATGGATAGATGGGTGGATAGACAGAGGGAGGGAGGGATGAGGGAAGAAGGAGGGAGGGAGGGATGTAGGGGTGGTAGGTGGATGGACAGAGGGGAAGAGCAGATGCCTCTGAAGTCCTGTGCCAGTGAAATGTTGTGGAAAGAACAACAGCAAAGACTTGGAAGACCTGAGGTGGGGTCCGTCCGGCTAAGTCACTAAGTTGTGTCATTTTTCGCATTTTTCTTTACAACCTTGTGCCAGTTTTCCAATGGGTGAAATAAGGAAATTAGAAGGTTTGATTTTCAAGATTCCTCTGCACCCTAAATTCCTATCTATTCTCTGTCTCATCAAAGGAGATAGGACCTCCTCTTGGGTGGAAACAATGTTCTGTTCGATCAGCACGTCTTTCCTGGCTGTCCAGCGTGCTAGAGTACGGGTCTATGAAGACAAGACGAGGAGGTGTTCTTTCTGACTAGAATGGGCAACTGCTAGGTCAGAAATGGTGAAAAGGAACGGCTGATTTCCCTGATCTTCTTTGCTCTCAGAAGCCAAGGCAAATGCCACTCACCCTATATCCACCGCTTCCTACTTTCTTGAGAAAAGATGTGGCCTCTTCCAGCTCAGCACCTCTGCACAGAAGGTTCTGCTCTTTTTGGGAGATGATGCTAACCTTTAAGGACCTGCCCTTGTTGCTAAGACTAGACTCTAACCTGACAACAGACTTTCCAGTATTCTTTTTGAAAAGTCCTAAAGGTCCTGTCATTTTCATCACCTTGTCTCTGCTTCTCTCACCACTTCCTCCCTCCCTCAGTTCCACCCCCTTCCTAAGCCGGTGTGAGTCTAAGTGGTGCTGTGTCATAAACTATTGAGTTGTGTCCACTGGGAATGGAACATGATTAGGTAGAGAAGGAGCCCAGCCTTGCCGGCCGCTCAAATCCCTCCCCGCCGCCCCATTCCCCAACCCTCAACACTCACAGCGGGAGTCTTGGCGATGCACAAGCATCTCTTCCTTTGCTCCTTCCTTTGCTCCCACCTCTCAGCATGTGGGACCTCATCCCACAGGCACAAGTGAGGGTGTCATGGAGAGTGGCTGCAGGGGGTGACCCTTTGGGGTAAGGATAGAAGCAGGAGCAGCCCTGCCTGGCCACCTTGGCATAACAAAACCTTTCCTACAGGGGAGGTGTCCCTTGGGGCCCATTTCAGTTCAGATGCACCAGTGGCCGCAGCATGTCTATATTTGTCCTCCCCACCCCAAATATTTCACCAATCCCGGAAGAGTGGAAGGGGTTTGCTGAGTGTGTCCTGAGAGAGCCCTGGGACAGGCACATATGCCCAAAGTGAGCGCTCAGTGCCCTTGGCCAGCCCACACTCCCCTCGCCTCTTGTGAGGACATCACAGATGCCAGCTGCTTCCATTTGTGTTCATCCTGTGAAGCTCTCTGCTGACTGTCTTGCTTCTTCCAGCTGGCCGCCTTGGTAGGACGGCACCCAGGAGTTAGGGTGGAAGAGTGGCTGAGCCCTTATGAGGAGCCCGGGTAGGAATCTGCTACCTGAACATCTGAGCATGTGGTGTGCGAGGCAGGGTCCAGGCACCAGGGCCTCCTCCCAGGTCCAGCTGCCCCTGGACCAGCAGAATGTGGCAGGGATTGGTGAGGAGTCAGGGCCTGGGTGGGTTAGCTACTAAGGATGGCACTGGTGGGTAGAATGGCATAAACCCACTCACAGATATAGGAGAGCGCAGAAGCTGAACACTCATGAATACCCCAGGGAGCCAAATGGCTCGTTTCTCTTCCTATTTCTGATTTGGTACCTTTTCTGTGCTGCTGCCCTGAACTCATCTGGCAAAGCAGTGCCCTTGTCCCTGACCCCAGACACCCTGCTGTGTATCTGGATTTTAAGGGGCCTCACGTGTAAGTTCACTAAAGAGCGCCCCTCGACTCAGTCGACCCTCCGGTGTCTCACCACCACCTCCTTCCACAGGTGAAACCGAGGCCAGAGGGAGCAGCGGGCACGAGGAGCTAGGTGGTTCCCACCTTCTTTTGCTCCTTCATTTCACGGCAGTCTCTACTTTGGTTTGGAGTTGGGGACTTTGGACCCACGGCAAAGGGTTCCTTGTGGCCCTGAGTCTGGGAACCATGGCTGCCCTTCTCCAGGGCATATGGTGGTCCTGGCTCCCCGTGACCTTGCTCAGAGGTTGTAGTACCTGTGAGGCCCAGACCCTTTTTCCAAAGTGCCCGCTGGATGCCTCTGCTGCTGATTCTTGACTCTCCCTTCCTTTATTGCTCACATTCAATCAACACCAAGTGCTGTCAACTCTGCTGCGTAAATACCTCCTAAATCAGCCCCCGCCCGCTCATCTCTACAGCCATAGCCGTAGCTCAGGCCTCGTGGCGTCTCCCCAGGATGATGGCCTCTTCTCTATCCTCTCTCCTCGCCTTCATTCCAGCCCGACAGCCCACCCCCTGCCTCTAGGACTCTTTCCCAGACCTGACGTCCCTGCCCTGCCGAAAACCTCCATGGCTCTCCATCACCTGCAGTGAGCCGTCCAAGGGCCTTCCCCACTTGCTTTCAGTCTGCCTTTCTGGACTCCTCTCCTGGAGTTCTCCCTTTCCCATCCTGTACTCTAGCATGCCAAGCCCTTACACCCCCCCTCAGGACCTGTGGTGTACCCCAGTCCTCCACCTGCCTCCTTCTGCCCCTCTGCCCCTCTCCCTGCCTGGCTGCCGCTTACCCTTCCTGCAGGCCAGGGCGTGTTCTCCCTCCTCCCCGTGTGCCCCGGAGTTAGAAAACCTTTTCTCCGGGTTCCTGTGGCGCATTGCTCACATCTCAGTCACTTACTCTGATCCATAATCACCTGTACACATGCAGTTCTCCCCACTAAATACCCAGCTCCTGGTGTAGGACCCAAGCTCCTAGCATGACAATTGGCCTACACTGTAGGTGTTCAACAAATCATGCTTAGTAAATGTTAGAAGTTTGCAAGCTGAGAGTGAAGGGTATGGGTCGGGGTCCATGAGGAACCTGAGGAGGTTCCCAATGGCCACCGTCTGTGTGATTTTCAGGGGCTCCTAGTGAGAAATGTTTATTCCTGTTTCCTTCTCATGTGCATACCTTCATGAGTCCGATGAAACCCTTTGTGTGTGTGTCTATTCCTGCTGCGGATAACATCACCGTCGCCGACGGCGGCCGGCCGGTGCAGAGTGGCCCTGCTCCTTCTCCCGGTGCCTCTGTCCCATGGACTCGGACACGCCTGGTCTCTGGTCCACTTTGTGCAGGTCTGTGCGTGTCCTTGTGCTGGACTGGAACATGTGACCAGAGAGCGCAGAACCTGGCCAGTCCCTGATCAGCCACCCGCTGACGGAGGCCGCTGTGTTTTTGTGGCTGGAGCCGAGAGGAAAGCCCCTGTGTGGGTCCTGAAAGCAGGAGTCACCTCAGCTGCCCAGGGAATATGGCATTTAGCTGCCCGGGAAATATGGCATTTAACTGGCTTTTATTTGGCGTGCAGTGTTTTGTCCAACTCTAATGCATGGCTTTATGTGTTTAGCTTGTGTGCAAAGTTTATTCTCATAAACGGCTTATACTCACTCGGTCCAGAGGGACTGCAAGTCCTGGCTGGGGCCTGTGAGCAGAGTGCGATATAATTCTTGTGTTTTATTAACCATAATCTCCAGAAGTCTCCCGCCACAAATATATCTGCATAGCGATTTTCCTGAATTTCCAATTATTTTAACATTCAACGTAAACTGGACAGAAAATTCATTTCCGTGCGGTTGAGCTCTTTGTTCTCTCTGAGGGGACAGCGAGGCACCTGCTGTGTGACCGGGTCCAGGGCAGCGAGAGGCTGCTCTCGTGACTTCGGCCACTGGCACCGTCTCCGGGGCATGGGCATTGGCAAGGTTTGGAGGAGCTACTTCCCGTTTCCTTCTACCTTTGCTGGGGCTGACCACCCCAGCTCCCACGTGGACCTGTGAAAACGGACAGAACACCCCCAGCCGCCAAATGTAGACCTGCCGGGCCAGTTGTTGCTGTTTTTTTTTGTGTGTGTGTGTGTGTGTGTGTGTTTTTTTTTTTTTTTTTTTTTTTGTGTGTGTGTGTGTGTGTGTGTGTGTGTGTGTGTTTTAATCCGTGTTGTTTCTCTGTCTATTCCTTTAATAGGTGATAAAATTGATTAAATCTCTGGCTGTAGATGACTTCAGAATATTCGTTGGGATGATATTGATTTTTTTCCTCTCTCTTTATAAAGCTTTTCTATAAAGCAAGCACCTGCCGACGTTAAATTATAAACTTTGGTTAAATTATGAACCTTTTAGCCTTGCATCAGAAGTGGAATCTGAAGCCTGATTTGCTGGATCAAACTACATTAGTTGTGTTATGTTATTTTCTAAAAACACATTTCAGAGAAATAACTCCAATCTGTGTTGCATTTTATAGAGGACGATAATTGAATGGTGGCCGTTTGTAATTTCAGCAATCTCTTAACCTTAATCATATTTAATGGCTTTTCTCTCCAGGCTGACGGGGGAGAGGAAACAGGTTCCAGCGCTGGTGTGCCGGCGGCGGCCACGCGCCCTGGTCCTTGGCAGCCCCGTGCATTCTTCCTCTCGGAATTGGTGGTTCGGGACAATCATTCAGCAGGGAATTACTTTCTCATCTATGAAATAAATGAGATGTTAAACTAGTTTTCTGCTTCCTGTGGTACAAATGTATCAGTGTGCAGCCCCGTGCAGCGAGGAAACAAATGCCCAGGGCCTCGGGCGATGGTGCCCGCAGCTGGAGAGGGGCTGGCGCTGCGGCCGGTGCAGCTGGGGTGGGGAGACTGGGTGAAATGAGCTGGGAAGAAGCGAGGTAGGGTGCCCCCCAGGTGCAGGAGGCGCTGGCCCCTGGGCACAGCAGAGCTGCGAGGGGAGCAGCTCTCCAAAGGAGGTGGGAGGGGGGCCTCTGGGGTCTCTGGGCTGCCACCCCCTTCCCACGAAGAGCAAAAGGATCGCCCAGCTGCTCGTGACATGAGTAGATTTACTCACTTCCAATGGGCTTCAGGCCCATTTCCACCCGGCATCTCACCAGCGGTGCAGCCTGCTGGGACACTGGGAGAAGATGGGAGTGATCCCGTCCATCTTAGAGATGGGGAGGTCCAGCACCTGAGAAGGGGAGATAACCGCTATCGAGTTAAGGCTAAAGGCGGGATGAAAACTCCAGTCTGCTGAGGGAGTGTAGTCTGAAGATGCACCAGCCCTGGTCCCGAGGCTCTCCCCCACCCCCCGGCCCCTCCACTACCCCCTCTGTCCCCCCGTCTCTCCCCCCCTGCCCCTCGCCATCGCTGCTGCTGCTGCTGCAAGCAGCCCGGATGCGGGAGATGTGCCCCTGCCTCTCCAGGTCTTCTCCTCAGGCTTGGGGACCTAGCGGGGTCTAATGTTCTTACAGGGCCTGCCTGCTTGGAGGGTGGGCTTCCCAGGAGGTGCCCTCTTCGGCACCTTCTTGCTTGTCCTGTCCGGCGCTGCAGAATCCCTGTGGAAATGAGTACCTGGGGCTTGTCGGTCCCCTTTGGGGAGGAGGAGGTAGAATACGGGGTTGTGCTTTCTAAGCATCTGACCTGCCCCAGGGTGGGAGGCCTCCCAGAACCCACAGCAAGAGGCGGGGTGTTTGTTTGCCTGTCTGTTTGTTGTTTTGAGCGCCTGTTGAATGTCTTACGTTGTGCCAGGAACAGTTAGGTCCATTGTCTTAGCTGATCCTGACAGTGACCCTGCGAGGCAGTTACCTACGCCCATGGTGTTAGCGAAGACACGGAGACAGAGAGTATGGTAACTAGCCCCAAGTAAGTGAGTATGGGGTATGCATGCCCCAAGCAAACCAGGCGCTTGGAATCCATTCTACCTCCCTGGGCTTATGCTTGGCTTCCTTGGAGGAAACCTTATTTTGCCAACTGGGCTAGCTAGGACCCTGGTCACAGCTGCTCTGTTAAGTCTGTGAGTCAGGTGTTTGTGTGATAACCCGATTTCCAGTCAACTGCAGGCTCCACAAGAGCAAGAAGCACGTCTCCCTGGGTCTTACCCTTGGGGTCCTCAGTACACGTTGAATGAAGGAATATGCCGCGCTGCCTGTAAGCCCCTGAGCTCCAGCCCAGCCTGTAAGGGAAGGGGCCTTGGGGGAGAGGAAGGCTTTGTCTGCTCAGAGGCGTGCTGCAGCCCGACAGGCTGTGTGACCCCCACTCCATTCCAAAACAAGGGGTTCTGAAGCCTAGCACCCTTGGGCCAGGCTGGCAGCTGGTGTCTCATTCTGGGGCTCGTTTTAACCCAAGACCCAGCTCTGCTGCAAGAATGGCTTCCCCGTTGCCAAGGCCTAGTGTGTCGTTGCTAATTAGAAAATTGCCTTTGGAAGTGAAATATGTTTCGCAGATGAATTTACGGTACTCCTCGCCGAGGTGTGATTCTCTCGTGCTTGTTGTGAGACAATCCCACCCGGAGGTGGCATATGGAGGCACCAACATCGCTGCAGTCACAACATCCTCTGTGCCCAGCGCCGTGCCCCCCCTCCCCTCCTCCGTGCCTGGGTGCCTGCACGCAGCTGGGCTGGCCGCTGGGGAGGTTGGGGGCCTGGATCCGCCCACGGGGTTGGGGGGCAGCAGCGGCTCCTACTTCTCGGTTTAGGGCCCTCTGCTGGGTCCCTGCTTCTGGCCAGGGTTCGGAGAGAGGCCTTCTAGAAACAAAGCGGGCCCAAGCGTATGCTGGGAGCAGAGCTGGGAACGCACATCTTCACTTGTGCTTATTTAAAAGAGCGCCGTTCTCCCGTGAACTGGGAGGGTGTCTTTGGCATGATCAGGGAACAGTCCCTTAGTGTGCCTAATGTACTTGAGAATACTTGACCCCATTAATTTATTTTTATTCTATTTTATTTATTTTTCATTTAAAAAAATCACCAGTAAATGGGAAAACACAGGGTAGATCAGCCAAGCGGTCTCCCTGTGCCATGACCAGGAGGACTGGCCGACTGCTGGCCGGTGGCACAGACCTGGGAAGGTGTCACTCAGAGGGTCTTTGTGGATGACAACTTCTCACCTGGGAAGAAAGCAGGGGTACAACAAAGGCCCCTTGATACCACCCATGCTACTATTACTATTTCAGTTACTACCTAGTATATATTATCTTTTTAAAAATAATCTAGGTTTGTTTTTTTTAAAATCTTTATTGTTGAAAGTATTACATATGTCCCCTTTTTTTCTCCCATTGACCCCTTCTAGCCTGCCCTGGCTCCCCGCCTCAGGCCTCCACCACCCTCCTGCCTGTGTGCATGGGTTATGCATATCTGCATGCAAGGTCTTTGCTGATCCCTTTCCATCCACCCAGCCACCCACCCCTGCCCTCCCTCTGAGGTTGGACAGTCTGTTCCATGCTTCTGTGTCTCTGAATCTATTTTGTTTGTCAGTTTGTTTTGTTCATTAGATTCCACAAATGAGTGAGATCCTATAATACTTGTCTTCTTCTGACTGGATTGTTTCACTTAGCATGATGCTCTCCAGGTCCCTCCACGCTGTCTCAAAGGGTAAGAGATCCTTCCTTTTTACAGCTGCATAGTATTCCATGGTGAATGTACCACAGCTTTTCATCCACTCGTCTGCTGATGGGCACTTGGGCTGTCTTCCCAGCAGCCCCTAATCCTAAGGGAAGAGAATGACCTCGGGAGGCCAAGCAGCTACCCGGGTGACCCAGCCAGATGTGGTGAGCCAGGTGTTAACTTAGAGCAGATGGACCCACAGCCCATGCTCTTCTGTGGAGGGACAGGCCCCGGGGGGAGTGTTTGGTGAGAGGGCATGAAGACAAGGCCAGCGAGAGGGGCTGAGCTAAGCAGTGGCCTTGGTGACTCCATTCTCTCCGGGCCTTCCCATCCACTCCGCCTATAATGCCTGGCACACTCCCCTCAATAATGTTTGCGTGAATGAATATCTGTCCGAACAAAGTGGTTTACCATCAACACTGTCCTCAGAGGCCTCCCGGGGCAGGTGAGAGTAAGTGGAGGTACAAGGCCCAGGCATTCAGAGCCGCTGCCTCTGGAGGCAGAGGACACATCTGTGTCAGGAGCTTCCCGAGAGGACTCCTGGGAAGCAGGAGCTCCGTGCCGACTCTGGCAAGAGATCTTTCTCACTCTCCCCTGCCCGTCCTCCTCCACAGTGCCCTTCCTCCTCCCCCTTCCCCCAGGAACCGCATCTTACCTCATATCTGGCATCAACCCAGGACAGGAGGTGAGGAGTGTGGCCCACGGCACCTGCCCCCCCCCCCACACACACACATAGCATTTTCTTGGTTCTGGGGCCCCTTCCCTAGGGCAGGTGCCATGCTCCAGCTGTGGGCCTCTCATAGAGGTTTGGTCAGTGCCCTGGCTCAGCCACACCCCAAGCCCAGTCCCCAAGGCCCCTCCACGCCCCTCAGCCTGTGGGGTGAGGTGGGAGGTCAGAGGCATTCCCAGGGAGACAGCTGTCTTCGCTCCAGCCCTCGGTGCTGCCAGGCCTCCGAAAGTATTAGACTTGCATTTGTCTCACCACCTGGGAGCGTGCTCGTGTGCATGTGCCTGTGTGTGTGTGTGTGTGTGTGTGTGTACACGAGTGCGCATAGAGCTCCCATCTGATAGCAAAGAGAAATATTAAAGAAAGCAATCAGCTCCCTCCTCCCCATCAGGAGTACAAATAACTTTGCTATCTGGTGAGCTAATGGCCTGCCGTCCCCTCCCCCGCTAACGAGCTCTTTCCGAGCTGCCTCCCGCGCTCCTAATTGTTTTTAAATGTCTGTGCTAACCGCTTCACGCCGAGAGCATCCATCTGCATGCGGGGAACCGGAGCCACACTGCCGGGCAGGACGACACATGTTTGCGGTAATTAAAAACATGCTTAAGAGGACCAGCCCTCTGCTTCCAGGCCTTGGCCACAAGGGTGAGGGCTGGGGCTACTTCCGGCCTGTGGTGGCCTCACGGGCTGGCCACTGAGCCCATGTCCTCCCGATCCATGGCTTCAGCTGTCCGCAGGGCTGTGCTGCTGACAGTGGTCTCCAGCCGCCCCAGCAGGGCTCCTCTGTGCAGGTGGTGCTCCTTCCCCGCCCCCTGTGCCGGTGTGAGGCCCCCTGTGCCGGTGTGAGGTCCCCTGTGCAGGTGTCAGGCCCGCACAGGGCCCACGCTCAGTTCTCAGGGGCCCAAAGCCCCCAGAGAGCTGACATTGACGGCCTCATTCAGTCACGTTCAAGGCAGGCCTGTGGTTGAGACCAAGGCAGGCGGAAGGACAATGGGATGAGTGAACACTTAGTGGTTCCTTTGGTTGCTTTGTGTCCCTGGGATCTGGTGAGGGGGGTGCTGGGAAGTGGGGGGAGGCTAGGGGGAGGCTCTCAATGTGTCCTCGTCCAGAGCCAGGGAAAATGTGGCAGGAGCTGGAGGGACTGGGAACCGCGGGACTGCGGTAAAACCCAAGCGAGCTTCTTGCATCTGTGTCCGTGCCGAGGATGGTCTGCCAGGATGCCTGGCAAAGAAACACAGTCCTGTGCCGGGTAAGGACGTTTCTGTCCACGGGCCACATGACGATGGGGTCTCACAGGTTGGAGTGCAGCTGGAGAATTCCTCCACTCAGCGGCCGTGGCTGGCATGGCATCCGGGCACAGCAGTGGCACAAGGTGAAGAGGGGATGCACAAGCGTGATGAGAATGACTGAGGAGCCCTAACCACGGCTTCTGAGGGATGCACGTATAGGGAGTGCTGGAGTGGACATAGCCATGCGGCTTCAGAAGAAGCCAGAGTGAGGAGACTGCAGGCAGGAGAGGACCCTTATTTTAAGCCGTGCTATTACGAAAGAGATGAACATTTAAAAAGAGTGAGCACGTTTATAAAGTGTGCAGTATGCTAAGGCTCTGGCGAGAAGAGCGAGGACAGCCTTCAGAGCAGGCAGTGTCCAGCTGCAGGAGCAGTTGGTGCCTGGTGTAGCGGAGAGCAAGGCCCCTGACAGGCTGGCGAGAGGACCCCAGCACCAGCTCCACCCCCAAGCTGCTTCTGGTCCCGGCTGCTGAGGCCTGGCTAACAGAAAGAGGGACCTGCTGGGGGACTTCCCTCCGCTCTGGACTCCAGGCTCAGAAAATTCCTTCCAGCCACAACGGTACACCCTCCCCCTCCCCCGCTGGACGGGAAGGGGGTGTGTGTGCGCGAGGGTGCATAAAAACATAGATAAGTTCCCACAAATACATTTAGCCTACCAGACCCTAACTTCCCGTGGGATTAAGATATGCACCAGCTTCCAATGAAAATTGAATCTTGGTCCTGTTTAAACTTAAGCTGCACGAAAACTGTGCATCCCCCAGGTCTTTAGCAACCAGGAAATACATAACTAACTGCAAGGAGAAGCAGCACTCAGAGAGCAGAGGTCTGGAGCGGCCCATTGCTGGAGGAATTCCGCTCCGTCCTCTGCGCGGAGGTGAAGTTCATGCAGAGAAGCAAACCCAGGGACTGCCATCCGGCTCCCCTCAACCAGCTCATTATGTGTGAACCCGAAAGACAATACCTGGTATGTTTTAAAGAGAACCACTCTCCTCACCTCAGGAAAGTGGCATTAACATAATCTGTGGGAGAGAACAATGGGGGAGAAATGGTAGTCATGGTTGATGGAACAGGTAAGTTTCAGTAGCACGATCTGTTGCATATTCATACGATATTGTTTTTGACATTTAAGAACTCAATTATCTGGTGACTAATCAGTCTTTTACAGGATGTTATTTTTGTGACTAAAGCGGAAATACTGATAAGCCCCGAGAGAGCTCGGTGCTCAGATGGCTTCATTAGTATTTTCCGACCCCGGCTTTCCCGGCACGCGTGTCCAGGGAAATTTATCCCTGTGACAGTGAGGGGCCAAGGGCCTGGCTGGAGTCAGCGAGTGCGCGGAGCCCAGATGCTGTGCGGATTGATTCTCTCTGGTGATTTTTTTCGGCCAGTGAGGGCAGCCAGGACTGTGACGAGCCCAGAGCTTTGGGCTCAGAATCAGCTCCTGGCTGCACAGCCCCTGTAGGTGAGGGTGGGGTGCCTGCCAGTCTTCACCCAAGCCCCCCTTCCCCACCCCTTGGGCACTGGCTCTCTGTGGGCAAGGCAGCTTGGGGCTGGAACAGCGGGTTAAGCCTATTTTGGGAAGTGTCCATGGTAACTCTCCAGAAGCAAGGTCTCTGAGGCGAATTAGAGACTTTGCTACACGTTCTTTTCTGCTCCTTCCATTGAGAGTACAGTCTACTGCTCCTCCTCGGACCTGGGCCGGCCTCAGTGACGTTCTTGACTAGTAGAATGCAGAAGAGAAGAACATCTGTTTCTAAAACTCAGCCACCAAGAAGTCCAAGCCCGTCCAGTGGCGAGGTCCACGGGGAGGAGCCCACGCCCCTGGGGGGCAGTCCTAGTCGAGCTCCCAGCGACAGGCATCTTAGAAACGACCACTCCAGCCCCCCTCAAGCTGTTCCTGTGGAAGCCATGTGAGTCAGAGACCCACCATCCCCACCACACCCTGCCCAGGTGGCAGGATTTTGAGCCAAATCATTGCTTTTGCTTTAAGTGACTATGTCTTGGGAGGCTTGTTATGTCCCAACAGATGACCGGGTCCCCAACCAGTCAACAGCAGCTGCTCATTGAGCTGGGGACCAGCGGCCAGTTCTCATTCTAGCTGCGCTGCTAGGACTCTGGGACTAGAGCAAATACCTGCCTCTCTCCCGAGGCTGCACGGCCCAAAGGAAGGAATTTATGCTTCAGGGCCAGAGACATCTAAGTTCTCCTCCTCCATCTGGCACTTATTCATGACTTAGGGCAACCCATGTAGCCATCCAGTCTTTGTTCCCTCCTGTGCTGAGCAGGCACAGCCATTCTCAGGGGCAGCTTTGATTGCCCAGCAATGCCTTAGTTGTGGTGCGTGGTAGCCCCAGTCCTCATCCGCAAAGTGAAGGGGGCAGAGGGGAGCACTTGGACTCTGGAGCTGGGCTCATCCAGCTCCCAGCTGAGGCTGATGCTGACACAGAGGGCACCTCTGAGGAAGAGAAAGGCAGAGGCAGCCGGGGGACACAGCAGGCTGTTCCCAGTGCCACTAGACAGATGCCCCTCCCTCATGGAGGGCCCTCCCAGGGGCCCATCTTGGTGAGCCGAGCGCAGGTTGGATTTTAACCCCTCCCTGAGGGCCTTTGGCCACTGGTCGACCACCCAGACCAGGGTTTTGTTTTGGTTTCACTTTGAACAGGAGCTAACTTTAAGTTAGACTTGTACACTCTCAGTTCCCATGTCAGACCAGCGCTGATCGCTCTCGGACTCCTGTGAGAAATAAGTGAGCAAACATGCCAAGGGCCCAGCAGGGTGTCTGGCACACAGGTGCGCGGTGTTATTTTCTTTTCCCTCCCCACACAGGATAATGTTTTTTTTTAAACTTTCTGCCAACCCCAGGAGTGGGTGAAGGAAGAGAGGAGTTGGCAGCAATGTCAACTGCTGCAGAAAAATTTAGGACAGTGATGGGAAGAAGGGCAGTGACACACTGGAATGGTGCGAGGGCTTCTGGGAAACTCCGTATGTTACCCTGTTTCCCCGAAAATAAGACAGTGTCTTATATTAATTTTTGCTCCCAAAGATGCGCTAGGTCATATTTTCAGGGGATGTCTTATTTTTCCATGAAGAAGAATACGGTACACATTTATTGTTAAATGAAAATAAAGGAAATTTATTACCTGTATACGGTATAGTAGTATGGTAGTTGTCAACACAAATCAGACAAACTGTGAATCCTACAGTATCAAGAATTTACTCATTTATTCAATGACAATCATGTCATCATCTTCTGGAACATCATCATAACAATCCAATTCCTGAATTTCCTGGTGAGTTTCTGGTGACTCCATTTCTTTCACAATCAGTGGACCAAATCTCTCCTGTTTAGCAATAGCACTGTCTTTAAATGAGTACTTCTGGTCAAGGTAGCCTGCTCGCAATGCATTTGCAATGCAACTGTCAGTGATTTTCTCCCATGAATTCTTCACCCAAGTTACAACTTCTTGCAGTTTAGGTTTCACAAAGTTTCCATGCTGATTTCTCTCCATTCTATTTTCAATGTAGTCATTAATTTCCAATGCTCAAATTGTCTTTGAATGGCTTGTTTATTGCAATATCAAGAGTCTAGAGATAGGCCTTATTTTCGGGGGGATGCCTTATATTTCACTCAGAAGGAAACCTGTAAATAGGTCTTATTTTCGGAGGATGTCTTATTTTCGGGAAAACACTATAGGAGTCTACAGTTCTATGACCTATTCGTCCATCCTGAATCCCAATAGCACCAATTACTGCCCATCATTGGCATCATTTCCACAGTCAGGGGTAGGTGCTGGTTGGCTGATCCAGTACAAGAATTGATGCACAGGTAGATGGCCAAGGATAGGGTACTCTCCTCGGGACCCATAAGGCCATGCTTACTTATTTAATTATTGTCACCTTTAACTAATTTTATACAAGTATCTGCTAAATTGTCTCCTCCCTTCTCCAGAACATGAGGTCTTGGGGAGTAGTGTCTATCTGTGTCTTTCATCCTCATACCCCCGCACCTGGTGCCATGCACATCATGGGACTCAGTGAATGCTTTCTTCATGCCCTTTATTAGGTAACATAAATGTGCAAGGGATGTTTTGTTATGTAAGTTGTCATTGACTCCTGAGGGCATCTCTGTGTATGGGAAAGCAGAAAGGGGATATATGTACCAGGAATTCTTCTAGGGACTTCACCACATCATTTAATCTTTTAAACAAGTTTGTGAGTGCTTATACCCATTTTAGAGATAGAGATAAGAAGGCTGACAAAAATTAAACAGCTTATCCAGATCTATATAACTCATGGTCACCCAGTTGAGATTTAAATATAGATTTGTTTGACTGTGAAGTCCTTGAACTTTCAACTATACTATGCACCTCCTTCCGGAGAAGCAGAGCCTGGGCATCCCAGAGAATACAAGAGCTCGCGTTCAAAGGCCGGGAGAAAGCAGGAGTTGAGGGAAAGAGACAGGTGAGACATCCAGTCAATAAATATTCATGAAGGCTTACTTCATAAATGCCAGGCAGTATTCTAGCACCCTTGTCACATGGGGTATACCAACGAATGCACTGGGCAATCTGCCTTTCTCGAGTTTACAATTCACAAGTGGTATCACCCAGGAGCATGAGAGTCAGGGCCGGGGTGGCTAGTGCAGGTCCTGGCCGATCATCTGCAGGAGTCCCTGGGGAAGGACTCAGGTAGAGGGTACAGGCTCGCAGTAAAGAGCTTCTGGGACCCTGGCTCAGACAAGAGAGCAGCCATCCCTGAATCATCAGTAGGAAATGTGGCTTCTGGAACTAGTCCCCACTGGATAAGAGAGTAATCAGGACTTGACATCTAGAGTGCAAAAATGGATACAAGGCACAGAGAGACCCAGCCATTGAGGAGAGATGTGCTAGTCTTCCCCTGTTTGTCTCTCTGGGGCAGAGCGAAGCTGCAGATAGGCTTCAGCAAATTCACAGAGCCAGGCAAATTATTTCATTTCAGAAGCTTCCAGAACATGCCACCTCCCTATGCTTGAGGGTAGCCATTAGCAGCCATGGTCTCACACCGGCATTTGGATCAACTGCCCACGTACCGTCTCTAACGTGAGTGACCTGAGCCCCTTGGGATGTGAAGAGCATATTTGCTCTGGGATCAGGCTGAGGGTCTCTGCTCAGAATCCAGAGCAAGCAAACCATCCAGAAGCACTGTCAGTTCTTCATGATCTGAATGGATGTTACCTTCCCAGACTTTCTTGGGCTTGGGTAAGGTAAAATAATGGAAACTCTAAAAGCCATTTACTTCTGGCTTGGTATGAGTTATATTATCTTTTCAGTAGGTTTGCTTTCATAATGATATTTGATTTAAGATGATGTTAACATTCGGTGGCTTTCCCAAGCACACATCAGCTGGGGAGTGGGCAGAAGGAGGTGGAAAACACGGGCTCTGAGATGCTGGGAGGAGGTGGCAGCTGACTGTGCCCAGTTCAAAGTGTGGGCATTTCTCTAGGGGGCTTGGCGAGGTCAATATTTCACCCTCCAGATTCAACTCAACAATTTTTTTTAATGTGTCAGACACTGTGACAAGCACTTTAACATCTCTATTTCGTTTAATCTGCCCAGGGGCCTCATAATGGATGTATTATTACCCCCAAATTGCAGAAGAGGAAATTGGATCTATGCTTCCAGGTTACGTAGCCAAGACTGGAGCTGGGCTTTAAAAGCCTGCTACCCTCCCCACATCTGCTCAGATGTGCGACCCCATCTATGGAGCCGCGTTCAACGAGTGCCTGCACATGTCACCAGGGACATGGAGATGAAGAAGGCTGTGCTTCAGGATGTCGGGCAAGGCACCAAAGCTTTCCTGCCTTCTAACATTCAGATGAAAGCGAGATAAATGCCATGCATTAATCACAGAGAATTTTAAACAAGTCCCGCAGTGGCTGCCATCCAGAGGTTGTATCTGCTTTGGGGAAGGCGGTGGGAAGGGGGGGAGGTGGCTGACAAATGCAGGTGTGTCCTGTGTCTTGTCACCATTGTTCAGGCAAGTGCGGATCCTGCTGCCTCCCTCCCCGGAAGACCTCAAACTGCCCTGTGTCCGTTTTTACTTATAGATTCCAGGATGGGTTCTCTCTCTCTCCTTCAAGGCCACTGAGAAGACAGAAGAGGGTGGACGATGCTCTCGGGCCTTCCTTGTAATGACCAGACTGCTTTTCATTTCGCTCCGGAATCGCTCCCACCAGCCCTGCTGACTTCATTATGGTCCTCGCAGCCACAGCGTGGGGGAGGGAGCCTGCCTGCGGCCCAGGCTCGGCTAACCTCTCTCCGGGGCACCTTCTTCTTTCTGAAGAGGAACCAGGGGCGGTTTGCATCTCTCCGTAGAAGCCACTCTGTCTTGGACACAATTTCCTGGGCTGTAGAAGTGAGTGGCGACTGTGGCCTTTACAGTAACTGCCAAGCCTAATGGCATCATGTGATGAGGTTTTACTGTAAACAGCAGAGGGGGTGGAGGGCAGCGAAGCCGCCGGCATCCAGCGCTTTGTCCCATCTCAGCGATAACACTTCTCACGTGGGCTTCCTTACCAGCCGTGCACATTGTTCCGTGTGCGGGACCCTGGGATTAATACCAATGTCGCCTGCTGAGTTTATTGTGCCTCTCACTATTTTTTCTTTCCTTCTGTTTTTTTTAGAGGAGTCAGGGAAGAGGAGGAGGGGCATGGGAAGGCCTTTGATGGTGAGCGAACCCTGGCCTCAGAGAATGCCTTCCAGAATGCTCATTTTCCCAGCAGGCCCTGCTTTCCTCTGCTCTGGGCCTCCTGCCGTTTCTTGTAGACTGTCAATGGCCGCTGGAGACAAAGCCAGTGCAGATCTCTATCTTAAGTTTTCAGGGTAGCTGGGACCCCAAAAGCCTCACCTTCTGGGCCCTCCCATCAGCCCAAGAGCCCTGTCATCTGGTTCTGGAGCTGGCAAGGTTTCTCAGCTGCTGGACGGGCAGAAGGCTGATCAGAAAGGGGGAGAATAGCTGGGCTGCAAACAGCTGCCCGCCCACTACCAGTCTCAGGGCCTCCAGCTGCTGAGCACTGCCTTTTCCCAGAGCCCGGCTGAAGCGGGGAGGGGGCAGTTGGTGGCTAGGGCAAGCCTGTCACTCAGTTCTCCACAATGCAGCTTTGCATGGTGGCTGCGTTCTTTATGCTCTCCGCCATCCCCTGCACCCACCTCATTTACCTCACATCATCCGAAGGAGAGAAGCAAGGGCATCCCCTCCCTGTTGGCAGGGGACCAGGACCAGTAGGCAGGGATGGCGGTGTGCAGGTGCAAGAGTGACAGCTATCTTGTCTGCCCTCCCACCCACTGCTGCTTGTGCTGCTGAAGACCCCGGGGTGCAGGAAAGCTGGGGAAATGGCTACTGTGTGTGCAAGTGGCCATGGAAGCAGGCAGCCAGTCGCCAGATCACCACCTGATCCAGGCCTGTGCGTCGACAGCAGGAGCAGCAGTGCATGACTGGGGGTCATCACTCAGACAGGGGAGTAGTGTAAGAGCCGCTGATGACAAAAATGAGATGATGATGATGATGATGATGATGATGATGATAGAAGCAGTCTAGGATTCTGAGGCATTTATCTTCCCTGCCTTTTTCTTATCTTAGCTTCTTTTCAACCCCTGGTCATCTGAGAAGATGGAGAGCATCTGTCTTCATTGTTTGCATGTGGAGAAGCCAGGCCTAAGGTCACAGTGGGTGCATCTCAGTGGAAGGGGCAATAGGACCATAAGAAGCATGACAGATCTTTTCTTGCATGCCTACTCTGTGCTGGTAGTTTCATTTAAATGTTGACTATGACAATGGTGCCATCACTATCCCATTGCACAGAGGAGGGTCCCTGGGCATGCAAAGGAATGTCAGCCCCCCATGGGCCCAGCTCATGGACTCAAAGCTCACATTCTTAGCCACTGGCCACTGCCCTCAGACCCCGTGTGCAGAAGGTCTGCCCTTCAGCCTAATTGGTAGTGCTTACCCAAACTGGAATGACTCACCCCGCTCTCCAGTAAGACACCAGGGCTCTGGGACAGGAAGGCTAAGGCAGGTGTGTTAGTTTGCTTGGTCGCCATACAGAAGCCACAGACTGGGTGACTCAGACAACAGCAGTTTCCCCCCACCTTCTGGAGCCTGGAAGTCCAAAATCCAGGTGCTGGCATGCTGGAGGCTGGTGAGTACGCTGCTTGGCTAACAGATGGCTCCCTTCCCACTGCACCCTGTCTTGGCCTTTCCGCTGTGCCTGGCCACTCCTGCTATCTCTTCCTCTTAGAGGCACACCAGCTATATTGGGCTAGGGCCCCTTCTTTATGATCTATTCAATCTAATTTCCTTCCTAAAGGCCTTATCTACACAGCCAGTTTGGGAGTTAGGACTTCAACATATGAATGGGAAGGTGGGGGGGGGTACATATCGATACAATTGATTCCATAATAGTAGGGGGCAAAAAATTTGACTCCCAGGAGTAGTTGAAAATGCACAGGGGAAAGAAGCAAAACCCAGAAAACAAAGGCAGAGCCACACCTCCCTGTCCAATGGGAGCGCTTGCTGTGACCAACTGCAGGGCCTTCTCCTGCTCACCTGGCCCTTCCAGGGCCGGAGCCAGAGGGATTGTGGGAACAAGGACCGTGTGAGCCCATGTTTCATTCTCCTACTTCTCTTGCCCTATTGGGTGTCTGAGACTTACCCCAGGACTCTCCTGGGGCCCTGGACAGGTTAGCCCTGCAGGGCAGACACTGCAGGGAACTTGTAAGGTGTGTGTCTGGGGCACCAGCGAGAGTCCCGCTTGGGCGTGGCCTCCCACTATGTCCAAGTTCTCCTGAGGACTGAGCCCCACCTGCGAGGGGAGCAGACGAAGCTGAGAACAGTCTCTCCTGGGGTCAAGGTGCCACAGAGTGGGCTTGTGCCCTCACCTGGTGCTTCTTCCGAGCCCGTTAAAGGTGAGGGGAGCGGCTGAGTCTTGTTTAAGGAGAAGCCCCAGCAAGGCTTTGACCTGACCTGTTTGCTTCTGGAGTCCTTTATATAGGACCCTGGCCCCTTAGAGATGGCCAGGCTCCAGTCACTAGCTGTGGGCCCTGCGGGGACAGGGGGCCCCAGCCTGTCCCTGGGGAGCTTCCCCCCAACATCCAGACCCCACATCTGGCCTCCTCTCGCAGCTCCTGGCCTTGTCTGCTGCTTCCCTGGAGCAGAAGCCATGGAGCCCAGGCACAGGGAGCTGTTCTTCCGTGTCTGCCGGGGCCAGGGGAAGCCGGGGCTGCCGGCTAAAGTATGGTTTGGGGATTATCTGTGAACTTCAAACACCCATGTTCTTGCCTGAGGCTAATTGAGGCAGGTTTGTTACTTCTTTTGCGTTTTCCGTGTGGCAATCCTTCCCCAGGCCATCGCCCTCTCCCCTTCCCCCCCTCCCCATCCCAGTGTGCATGGCTGGAGGAAAGATGTCTGAGGAGGAAGCTGTCTGCCAGGCTCCGGAAAGCCCCTGGTGGTTGGTTTTAATCTACAGTAGGAACCCTCGCGTTTTCCTGCGTCCTGGGATGTGACAGGTATTAATAACCCTATTAGCCGCAATCCCATCCGGCACTATTTGCACCGGCCGCGTCTGTGTCGCAGCAGCCACTCGGTTGCAAGGGACTGTGGGCGTTCAAAGCTAACGAGACTGGCTTCTGTTTTCCTCCTCTGAGTCTGGGGACTTGACAAATTAGGTTTCGGAAGGAGACCCCCATCCCCCCATGCAACACTGCCTGCGGCCCCCTGCCCAGCATCTCTGGAGATTCTGCGAGGATCTCACCACCGTGTGGCAGGCACCTGCCCTCCGCCCTCCCTTCCGCTGCATCTGTAAAGCCTTGCCATCCTTCAAGATCTGGTTCAAAGTCACCTCTTCCTTGAACCCTCCCCAGAGACCCTCAGCTAAAAGTCAGCTTCTGCCCAGAACCCAGACAGCCTCAGTGTGGTTCACCGGTACCCTGACCTCTGTGTGCCCTGTGTTCTGCACGCATGCACGCTGTCTCCCCTCTTCTCCCAGGTGGCACCGGAGCGCCACAGGCACGCTGCTCCCTGCACCCGCTGTGCCTGTGGAACGTGCTGCCTGCTGGGTGCAGGGAGCTGGCCACGCAGCAGGGAGTCCACCCAGCAGAGGGGCAGAGCCTGCCTAGCCTGGTCATAGCCCCACGGAGCTGCGGGACCAGGCTGTGGGGACTGGCAGAGGCACCCCTTGGCCCCTTGTGCAGGAAGGAATAGGGGTGAAGTAGGGGGAGGGGGTGACCAGGGCAGGAGGCTGACGGAGGAGCTGCAGCCGGGCACTGTAAAGGGGTCCAAAGTGTTAGCAGGAATGAGGCTGGAAAGGCAGAGTCTAAATTCCAGATGGATATGAGGAGGCCAAGGAAAGCTACGAGAGGCTTTTAGACTGGGGACAGGTCAAGGGAGAAGGGGGATAGACAGCATTGCCTTCCAAAGGGATTTCCACTGACCCACGTGGTACTTTTGAGTGAGTTTTAAAATGGAGGCATTTACTCAGGGCATCACAGCTCCAGCCAGCTGAGGATTGGGGGCAGAGGGCAGCTGGATTTAGGCCCCCACGCATGGTCCTCACCTGGGCAGCTGTATCTGTTAGCTATTGCCATGAAATGCATATAACAGACCACTCCAAACCTCCGTGCTTGAAAAGCAACCTTATGTTTTTGGGAATCTGATGGTCACTTGAGGGTTGGCTGAGCTCAGCTGGGTGGTTGTGCAGACCCCCGGAGGCCCCTCTGCAGGGTGTGGGTGGCCGGGGGCAGTGAGTAGGAAGGGCACAGCTGGGGCGGTCCAACTCTGTTCCCTCACCTGCTCCGGACTAACAGGCTGGTCTGTGCCTGGTCTTCCCATAACAATGCACAATGGAGAAAGCAGAACCCTTGGCCAGTATGCTGGCTAGTGCCCCACCTCCCAGACGGCCAAAACGAAAGCCAGCGAGCAAGGAAGTACATCTGGCCTCTCTGGTGAGAGGAGCTGCAGGCACAGGTAAAGGGTGAAGAGGTGGGGCCATTGGGGCATGGAGGCACCCTGGACAGGACACATGCCTGGTATGTGCGCACCATGCCTCGCACAGAGGTTCTTCCTGAACCCCGAATCCCCTGGCCCAACCTGAGTCTGCACCCTGTTCTGTGTCTGCCTCAACAGTGGGACCTTCACCACTCCAGATGTGATGCATACACGGACTTGCTGTCTGTGATTTGTTTGTGCCTCTTCAGGCCCACATCCGACGTTTCTCTCAGGGCAAATCATCTTCCGACCACTGCAGGTGGCACCCCCACCTCTCTCAACCCTGCGAGCGTTCCTCTCTCATGGCCAGCTGATGCCAGGACCGGATGTGGTCCGAAAGTATGGTCAGGAGGCGTTAGGAACTATGAAGGGGGAAATGCAAATGAATTGAGAGAAGAAAGTATTTCCCAGAATTCACGGAGCTGAGGAGCCAGTCCATTCCTCCTGTCAGGTACCTGAACTGAGTTACAAAGGTCACTTTGGACCCCTCTCCAAAATACCTCTTGGCTGCTTGTCGTCTGGACGCGTGTATGGAAGTTCCCCCAATGTCCACGGTCCTTAAATCTATTCTGATTTTGCTCAGCATTTTCACTGTTTTTGTTGCCCGGGTCCTCTTTGTGTTTAAACCTCCCTTTATTCTGGAGGAGACACATACCGACACCAGCCGTGTGTGAGATCCCCATTAAGGAAAGAAATGGAGACCCATTCTTCCTAGAGATGCTTCCATTGTGAAGCAACGAATCCAAACATTTAATCCTGACCCCGGGACCCACTTTACACAGACCCCTTTTTTATGCACTTAGCCTTTCTCAATGCACAAGATTCCTTCTTGATGGAAATACTCGTATGTTTCCTCAGAGGACACTTTGGGGAATGAGGCCCTTCACGCTGATTTTTTGGGTTATTACACTGTCACATTTTCCCACTTTGCAGAAAGAGCATATTAAGCAAAATAGAGTTCTCAGGTGCAGGGTTTGTTATTGTTAGAGACATAATACTTGGGAAATAATTCCCCCCAATTTTGTCTTCATCGTTTCTCTGCGGTGCAAAGAGAGGAACAATTTATTAACAAGAGGCAAAAAAAATGTTAGCGCTGCTTATAGGCAATGGAGGCTTATGGGGTCCACAATGTATGTATTTTCAGTGGGTGAGAAGGCAAGACACTTCGGGAGCTGGAGAAATGCATTCCCAGTGGGGAAGGGTTGCTAAGGAAAAAGCCTCATTTGAATTTCACAAAGGCTTTGAACGTCACGGCAGGGCGCCTCCTGCTTGTATTGCAGACCCTATTGTTTCCACCGCTGTCCGCTGGAGGAGAAAGGAGGTGTGGGAATGGTAAGGGGACGGCCTCAGGATTCTGTGCCCAGGAACCAGAACCCACTTGGCGACCATAGCCAGGCTGACCTGCACATCTCAGTGATCTTTGTAGCAAACAGTTCGGAATCCCCTGCCTTCTCTGCTGCCTCACCACCTTTGTTTGTCTCCTGGCTTGGTTTGGGCTCATTTCCAAGTCCAAGCTTGTCCTTAGACTCAGTGCTGGATGTTGGTCACTGTCCCTGAACATGGCTTGTACGACCATGTCTGGCTCCCATGTCTTCAGCTGCTCTGGGTCACCCAGTCTACAAAACCTCTTATTTGCTATGGCACAACATGTCCATCTGGGGAAGGACAACTACTTGGCCAACATGTGTAAAGGAACAACTTGCAAGGGGCCCCGTAAGGACAAGTGACTTGCATCTTAGATGGTAGAAAATGAACTTGAAGGTGAGCTAGGTCACAGGTATGCATTTAGGGGATGATACAAGCCAATTCCTAAAGCTGCCTAGGGTTCCCTAAGTTATGCAAGGCCTTGAACCCGCCCTGAAATGATGTCCTTAAAGTTCACCCAGCCCCACGGGAGGTGTTTAAGGCTAACTTCAGTCCCTGGAGACCCTGGGCCGGAGAGGTCAGGCAAAGGCGCACGTGGGGCCTGCCTGCAGCCGAGGTTCAACCTGCAGCCTGGCACAGGTGCAGCCTAGCCACACGGGCGTGCAGGCAGAGCCGTGCCCGCTCCATAGGAGGGGCCCAGTGACTCCATTAATGAAGCAAGACTATTGGAATCCAATTGTTGATGGATCAGCACATGCTGGGAACGCTCTCGGCTGCCCTGACTGGGCGAGCAGGGGGTATCATTTAGAACTTCTGGAGTTAATGAACTATGGCCTGAAATTTACAACCTGGTGCTGAGCGTTATGGATTTAGCTCCAGAGCACAGCTCCAGGGAGCTGGCAGCGCCTGGGCTCCTGTGGGCCAGAGGCCCTCCAGGACCTGGCTTTTGTATTCTCCCATTTCTCTGCAGCCCATTAAGGTTGTCCCCAAGTCTTGTTGCTTCCTGCGCCCCCTGGGGGCTGGTGGGGGAGTAACACTGGCTTCCACTGCGGCCTGGGGCAGATGACAGAAAAGAGGAGCTGAAGCTGGAATGCCACTGGTTTTAATTGGCCTGAAAGAACTTGGAGAAGCAGAAAGAACTTGTGTGGGGCAGGTGGGGGTGGGCTGTCTCGGCAACCTCATTAAAGCATGCCTTTGTTTATTCGCACACGTTCATTCATTAATGACTTCAGTCCACAAAGAGGCGTTGAGTTGTATGAGGAAAAAGGAATTGGGAATTAATGAAGATTACCCTCTGATCTTCTTTGGGAACCAGTTATATTCACATCACAGCCATTCTAAAAACATTCTCATCATATAGAACTATAAATAATAAGATGTAACAATGCTTCAGTAAAAACAATGTTTCACCTACAAATTATAATACAGACTTGGCTCCTACTATGAGTGGATTGAGAAGCTGAACTGTTTCTAGGTTCACACACAGAAAACAGACTGCAAGGGGGAGGGAGGGGCAGGTGGGGGGCCAGGCGGGTAGGCAGGACCCCAGGCGTCTGAGAGCTGGGTGACAGTGATGGAGGGTGAGTGACAGCAGGAAAGCGGTGAGAAATGACTGACTTCTGGGTCCACTTTGAAGGCAGAGCCAAAGGATTTCCCAGAGATTGGCTGTGGGGCCAGGTGGGTTTATAACAGCACAGGGCATGGCACGCAGCAAGCACAGCAGTGTTGGCTGTGGCTCTTAAAGGGCAGGGCCAAGCACAGCATGTGGGGAGGACTTTCCATTCGTAGAAGAGAAGTGGTCATGTGAGTTGTTCGGGAGAGTGTCAAGGTGGCGGTGAGATTTGAATAGGTCCTGAGGCCCCTGTGCAGACCAATCCATGATTGTTCGATCACCAGGATCTTTACCTCCATCACCAAGCTGACCATCACCCAGCTTTTGCAGCCGAGCCTTCTGGTAGCAGCTTCTGGAAGGTGATGGGGTATAGACGTGACATGGTTAAGTGCAGCATAGTTAAGGGAGGCACCACCTTGATCTGAGTCACTTCGCAAGGCCCCGGGGGCACTTGGAGGTCACCAGATGCAGCAGGGAGAAGCGTCAGTTACTCCTTCCAAACAGCTACATCCCATCCTTTTCCTGCAGCAGAGCGGCTCACAGTGCCGCACTGCTGTGAAGACAGGAGCTGTCAGAGCTGCAGACCTTGGCCCCCTGCTCCCAGGCCTGGTCTCAGATCTTGACTGTGTGAGGGCCCCTCCATCTCATCATGAAGGGCTCTGGCCTCAGCAAGACCAAGAGCCACGACAGGTCACCTGAAAAGCAGAACCACGCTCAGGTCAAACAGTACTTTTGTCCAGATTCAGGGAGGCCAAGGTGAGGAGAAGGGAGTGCTGCAGTGTGAGGTGGGACTAAGGCAAAGGCCAGGGGCATGGAGCAGGGGTGCAGAGGGGAGGGGGCATTCGTGAGGGCAAGTGGGCCTGGAATCACGTTTTCTGGAGTCCCTGGACATCTCTGAGAGTCATTTTTGTTCTTTTTCATAAAAGGAACTTGAAAAGCTCTATCAAGAGTGTCTGGCATGAGTCTTTGCCAGGCTAGCTGATGAGGCCCACCCGGCATGGGGCGGCTCCTGCCTTGTGGCCAGTGTGCTCCCTTCCACATCCTGAATACTCCCAGCACATGGGCCGTAGTGCACTGGGCCCGGCACTCGGGTATGCCCTGCTTAACCGGGGTTCTTGGGAGCAGAAATCTTGTCTGTGGCTCACTGGAGACCGCTGGGCGGGGGACCCAGACACCTATGGGGAGAAGCTGGTCTATTGGCCATTGGGTCTGAAAGTGAGGGTGACTTTTTTGCAGAAGTGCACCCAGCAATCATTGTTTACTGCACTGGAGCATGGGAAAGGCAGAGATGGCCGACGGCAGCCATCGCTGTTTGCTCTGCCCCAGCCCTGAGGCCCCACCTTGCCCTGAGGTCTCGCCCTGAACATTCTACAAGCCCACCCAGGCTCCACACAGCTGCTTTTGCATAAGCAGCTAAAATGCTGAGAAAAGGAAGGAGATTTCAAAGAAAAGAAATGGAAGAGAACAAAAGACTAGATATAGAGTTCAAACCCACGGTTATAAGATTTTTCAAGAATTTCCTAGAAAAGGCCGATAAATTTAACAAGACCCTTGAAAATATGAAAGAGAAATTAAACCAACTAGAAATTAAACATACACTGACTGAAATAAAAAATATTATACAGAGACCCAACAGCAGACTAGAAGAACACAAGAATCAAGTCAAAAATTTGTAATACAAAGAGGCAAAGGACACTCTTCTGGAGAAGCAAGAAGAGAAGAGAATCTAGAAAGTTGAACATAGTTTAAGAAGCCTCTGGGACAACTTCAAGCATACCACCATCAGAATTATGGGCGTGCCAGTAGAAGAGAGAGAGAAAGACACTGAAAAACTATTTGAAGAAATAATGACCAAAAACTTCCCCCATCTGGTGAAAGAAATAGACCTACAAGTTCAGGAGGGGCACAGAACCCCAAACAAAAGGAATCCAGGAAAGAGGATCACACCAAGACACATCATAATTAAAATGCCAAGGGCAAAAGACAAAGAGAGAATCTTACAAGCAGCAAGAGAAAAACAGTTAGTTACCTACAAGGGAGCACCTATATGATTATCAGCTGATTTCTCAACAGAAACTATTCAGGCCAGACGGGAGTGGCAAGAAATATTCAAAGTGATGAATAGCAAGAACCTACAACCAAGATTACTCTACCCAGCAAAGTTATTCAGAATTGAAGGGCAGATAAAAAGCTTCACAAATCAGAAAAAGCTAAAGGAGTACATCACCACCAAACCAGTATTATACAAAATGCTAAAAGGTGTTCTTTATAAAGAGGAAAAATAAGAAAAAAATAAAGATAAAAATTATGAACAAAAAATACATATCTATCAACAAATGAATCTAAAATTCAAGTGAATTAAAAATCTGAGGAACAGAATTAACTGGTGAATATAATAGAATCAGGGGCATAGAATGGGAGGGGATTGATAATTCTCAGGGGGAAAGGGGTATATGTGTGGGGGCTATAGGAAGAGACTGGACAAAAATTATACACCTATGGATGAGGACAGGGTGGGGGGGTAAGGACAGAGGGTGGAGGGGAGCTATGGGCGGGGGTCGGGGAGAGAAGAAACAATTGTAATAATCTGAACAATAAAGATCTATTTAAAAAGAAAGAAAGAAAGAAAGAAAATGTACATGCTATGCCTCACATGGGTCACATCTAGCCACTAAGGATCAAGGCTGTCGGAGCCTGGCCAGCTGCTGGCAGCCTCTCCCACTCCCTCTGCGATGAGAGTCGATACCAGCTTTAATTTGGCTCCTGGGCTGGGGCCTGTTCCACGCTGCCTCTCCTCAATGAATACTAATGGAACTCCAGATTGTTTTAAGCAAAGATCTGAGCGATGCACCGCCTTTCATCTTGTCAAGAGCTGTCATTTCTGACAGAGGTTTTGGAGTTTCCTTTCTAACAGATGCAAAGCGAACTCCTCTCCACACAGAGCTGCAGATGCATCTCTGGCTCCGGGCAATTGCAGAGCAGTCCTCCTGGGAAAGAAAGTGTCCCTGGCCTCCTGCTCCCGCCGCCGCGCTCACTGTGCCCAGAGCGTTCTACTGCAGCCGGACAGAAGGAACGAAGAAGGGAGTGGGCGGGGGAACAGTGCAGAGGGCATCCGTGGAAGGTGGTGGAAGCCCGGGTTCTCTTTCTTTTGCAAAGCTGTTTTGATCATCTTAAATGTCATTTCCATTATTTCCATAGCCATGGGCCTTTAAGGTTTATAAGAATGGCTTCCTGACCATTTGAACTTCTCTTTAAATGATCATCTTTCCTGGTTTCATTCCATTTTGCATACAAATGCTGTGCATACATAGCTGCTACACAAATTGTTTTTTCCTAATGACTCTCTCCTACTGGAAAATTCTCAGTGGCTCCCATGGCCACTAGGTTACCTTCTCCGATTAACCTCTAATACCCTCCCTCCAATTTTCAATCCCACCCATTGCTCTGCCTGCCTTTACCTGGCCCAGTGGCAGCGGCAGAAGGCCAGCCTCTTGCATGCTCACAGACGTATCTCTAAACCAATGAGAGACAGGCCTGTGTCAATGGATTTGCCTTTCCACCAGTGAGCACAGTCTGGATTCATTGTAATCTGAGTGCCCCACGCCACACTAGTGCCTTCCAACCCCAGTCCCAACCCCAACCCCGTGTTCTTAAACTCATTGTCCCCAAACTCCAGAGGGTTTGCCAAAACCAGAACCTGGGATGAATATAAACGTTTCTTACTGATGTAGAGTGTCTAGCTCAACACCTGCTTCTAATTTTATGGGAGATACTAGAGTGCAACATTTAAGAAGCCAGATGGTTTAATGGTTACATTCAGATTCCTTGTCATCTTGGGTAGTTATTTAACCTAATTCTTATTTCCTCATCTATAAAATTAAGATGATCATTGTACCTACTTCATAACTTTGTGATGATTAACTGAGATAATAGATATGAAGTATTAGCATGAAGTAAGGCACACAGTTGAGTCCTCAACAAATATTAGCACACTATTTCTCTATAGCATTGATCAGGTCAATAGGTAAAATAAGCACTGATAGACACTGTGCTCTACTGTGATTTAACAGTTCTTTTCCTTCCCTCTTCAGACACCGCACCCCAACCAAATATCAAGCAAACCCCACAAAACAGCCTCTTTTCTTTGCTGACCAACCACTAAGCAAGAAAAATTGTTTAGGTAAAGGCCCTGCCTCTCAGGCACCGGCTGGCCTGCCCATGGCCTGGACCTGTTGGAAGCAGACACACTCCCCTTGCTCACTGGTGATGGCGGGTCGGGCGGTGTAATATCTGCCAGGCCACTCTCTGGTGCCAGCCAGCTGCCCCTGCAACAGGGACAGTGTTCTGTGGCAATGGTCCATAGCATTTGGCCCCCAGGGGCCCGGGCTGGCGAGCAGGCCAGGGCTGGGTGGGCTGAGAACACTCAAGGGCAGGGCTGGTGGCTGCTGGCCCAAGTGGCCCATATGTGAGGCTGGCCAGAGGGCAGGAGGCAGCTTCATGCAGCCCATTCCTAGGAAGGCACCTTCTCTGCTAAAACCAAACCAACCAAACTGAAGCAGACTGATGAAAGCTAAACTCTGGGTATAGGGTGCGGTGGGGCACATTTCGCTGGTGGTTTGGCTGTTGCTGTCTGTGGCTGTGAGGAGATGGTTCGGGGTTCCATAAAAAATATAGTCTGAGGAATGTTCCCAGTCTCTCTGCGGAAGCCCCTCTGAACCAGGAGGTTTTGTTCAGATTACAGGTTCTCTCTGGGCTCTGGAAAATGCCGTCCTCATCTTCCTGTGTTCACTGAGGCTTCTGGCTTCTCTTTCCTTCTCATTTCCTGTTTTCATTCACAGTTAGACTAGGGGCTGCTCGGTGCTCACTGTTAATTTGATACTTCTTCAACCTGGGATTCTTTCTCCCCCACCCCCACCCCCTCCCCCATGTATTGCACCTTTCTGTCTAATTTCTCAAATAATATATGGGAGCGTTTTCCTAAGATAAAAACAATATGGAAACAAGTGGAGCAAAACATAGAAGTCAGCTGCCCTCCTCCCACACCCACAGCCTGCTCCTTTCTCCAGAGGCACCTTGGTTACCAGAAGGGAGGACTGTCTGTAGTGGCCTGCAAGCCCCCTCTCCCCATTTTTAACGCTGTGTCTCCACTTGCCTAGGTGAATTGGGGGTTTTGTTTGGGTTTAATTTAATTTTTATCGAAGTTTTATATGCATATAGTTTAGCAAGTCAGCTATTTATCCTAGTTTATTATGAGAAACTGAAGGTTTCCCTCACTCTCTCTCCCTCTTTCCGGAAACAATCCATCTAGAGTCTTTTAGCCAATTCTTTGGGCATTTGCCCCCTATTGCTAAGTATAGCTCTTACATGACTACTTCTTGAGTTTTGGGTTTCAGGCATAGTCTCTTGACTCTTCATATGGGAATGAGGGTTTGGTTGTCTTTCTCCTTGCCCCCTTATCCCCCACCTCCCTCCTTGCACATTCACAGTGAGGTGTAGGTTTTCATTTTTATAACCGTGCTAAGCCCCGGGGCACCCTGTGCCTGCTTCCCTCTTTGGACATGTTGTTCCCGGGAATTCATCGTTGTCTTGCTTATTTATTTCTCCCTGTTATTGTCACTAATTCAACCTGATGTATTTCCTCAGTTGCATAAATTTCCTCTCACTAGGTTCAACCATATTAGATATTTAATCAGTTTCATCTTTTTGAAATATCTCTGGAGCCTCTGACCTGCTGAGTGTGAGCTGATCAATCTCCAGGCCTGTTGCACAGCTATGTTCCTGGGTTTTCTTTCCCTGTCGTTCCGCAAATGCCCTTTGATTCTCTCTTACACATCATTCCATGATGTTTGAACCCCTGTTTTCCTATTATTTTATTTATCCCTTGTTTTGGAAGTGCTTGTTCTTCAGTAGCTTCTTGAAAGAAGATACATAGAATTAGCCCATTCATCCATTCATTCATTCATTCAACTTCATCAAGCACTTATTAAGAATTCGAAGTAAAACTGATTTTTTAAGTATTGGACACTGTTCTAAGTATTTGAGACTTATCAGTGGGAAAAATCCAAGATCCCTGCATTTGGGGACCTTCCATTCCATCAGAGAAAGTCTGATGACAAAAATAAGCATAATGAATAAGTAAATTATATAGTATTTTAAAAAATGAAAAGGGCCAAGGAGAAAAAAAAGTAGAGAAGGATGAGGGGATCAGACCGTCCTGCCCCAAACATCTGAGGAGCCTGAAGCAAGAAAGAGTTCAGGTGAGAACCATTTAATTGGCATCACACGTGACTTCTATTATCTCTAGACTTACATTTATATACACTTAAGGGCAATATGGATTGTTTCATATTACAAATTATTCTTCAGCTTCCACGTGCACATGCTGTGGACAGCTCTTAATTTGTGAGTATCTTGGAACCGCAAATTGGAATTCAAATAGAAGAAAGAAAATGGATGTACTGTACCGCTGGAAAATGTTACTTTCTTAGGTGAGAATCTATTGCATACATGCAATCTTGGAGGAAAGATTTGACAAGTTAATTAATTTGTCTCTTGCTTAAATGTTTCTGCTACTCAATTCTCCCTGCACTCCAACGTAGTGTCCCTCTCTGGTGTTGGCAGTGGCTCAACCCACAAGCCTTCATGCAGTCACTTGTACTTCAAGGACATCAGGAAAGAGATGGAGAGATGCATTTTGGGGGCCCGAATGGTGTTAGTCATGAGGGTGGGCATTCACAGTGATAGTACTGGTTCAACTTGGAGGACCAGAGTATAACTGATGGAGGTGTCCATATATCCCTTAATAATGTGTGTGTGTGTGTGTGTGTGTGTGTGTGCGCGTGTGTGTGTGTGTGTGTGTGTGTGTGTAAGTGTGTGGTGGACCCTACAAAACCTAGGCCAGGTCAGCTACCCTCTTGCGTGGATCTCAGTGGTGCAGTGGGAGTAGGAGCAGGAGCTGGAGTAGACAGAGTAAGTCAGGATAGACTGTTGAGAAGCTGACATGTGAGAAAAGTCTTAAAGGAGGTATGGCAATTAGCTGTAATATTATTTTGGGGAAGAATACTTCATACAGAGGAATAAATAGTACAAAGCCCTGAAGGCATATTTATGTGTCATTAGTGTAAATTCACATTTAATTGATAGCTTGTGTATAAAGTTCTAGAAAGAAAAAAAAAAATTTCAAGCATTATTACCCCATTGCATCTACCTTTCATCACAGAAGTTTGGTGAGTCTTTATTTTCTCCTTTCCATATGCCTTGCCCGGTTCTACAGGAAGCTCCCAGCCTTCATGGAGCTTATCTGCTAATAAAAGCGGTAGACCATAAACAAAATAAGCAAACCAGTGAGGGTATTAAATGATAATAAATACTATGGAGAAGAATAAAATGGGGAGAAGGGATAGGGAATTCTGGTGGGTGGGGAGTCAGGATGAGTGCAATTTTAGATAAAGTGATCAAAGACTGCCACACCAAGTGACATTTAAGTCAATTCATAAAGGGGCCAAGGGGACAAGTGACTCTGAGACTTGGAAGAAGAGCATTGAAAGTTGTCAGGACACAGAATGCCTAGTGTGCTTGAAGGACAACAGGAGGCCAGTGTGACCGGAGCAGACTGAGCAAGGGGCCAGGGGAGAAGATGAGGAATGTATAAGAGGTAAGAGTAGTCAGATCACACAAGGTCTTACAGGCCATTAAAGTGTTTGGTTTCACTTAAAGTTGTATCAGAAATATTTGGCCAAATTCTGGTTTCTTTTGAAGTTGGGACCAACCAACAGGGTATTTTGGGGTGGTATGGAGGTGGGTACATAGGAGTGAGAAAAGATTCAGAGTTGATTAGACTTTTTTGTCTGAATAACAGAAAATAAGGTTTCATCAAAAGAGTTGGGCAAAATTTGAGGGCTTGCATATGTGGGAGGGATGATGGAGGATAGAAAATTGGCCATTAGACTGAGCAACTTGAAAGTCATGGGTGTCCTTAAGATGTGCAATTTCATGAACTTGTGCCTCAACCGGGACATTCAAGAGAAAATGAGTAAGTGAGAAAGTAGAGCCCACAGAATCAGCTCTCTCAGAGTGTTTAACTAGAGTTAAGAAACCCAAAGCAGTGGTCGGCAAACTCAGTCAAAAGAGCCAAATATCAACAGTAAAACGATTGAAATTTCTTTTGAGAGTCAAATTTTTAAACTTAAACTTCTTCTAATGTCACTTCTTCAAAATGTACTCACCCAGGCTATGGTATTTTGTGGAAGAGCCACACTCAAGGGGTCAAAGAGTTGCAGGTGGCTGGAGAGCTGTGGTTTGCTAACCACGGCACTAGACAGAGAGAGAAATGAGATAGAGACTGCAGGAAGGTGGAGCCAAGCTTTTGTATGTTTTTAGTTGACAGAAAATAGGTTTGTATACTAACTAGAAACTCATGGCCTTCAGTTCTGAAAATTTTCTTACCTTATTATTATCCTAATGTCTTCTTCTCTTTCATTATTTTTGGCTTTCTCTTTGAAACTATTATCTGAATGTTGGATTAGCTCTAAAAATTTCTTATATTTTTCTCTCCTGTTTTCTTACTTACCTTTTTCTTCTAATTTCTGATTCCCCCCACGCTCATTTCATCATCTACTCCTATTGAGTTTTAACATTTTCTGTGTTCCTTTCTTAGAGCATTCTATCCTTGTTTCATGGATACATTTCTCTGACAATTTTAGTGATATGTAATTTTTTATTAAGGTTTTTTTGTCTTGAATTAGTTTTCTCAGTTACTTTTCTTTTTAAAAAATAATTATTTATTGTTGAAACTATTACATATGTCCCCTCTATTCACCCATTGACACCCTCCACCCCATCCTCTCTCCCACCCCAGGCCTTCAGCACCCTATTGTCATTGTCTGGATTATGCATACATGCATGCAAGGTCTTTGGTTGATTACCTCCCACCCACCACCCCCCTCTCTCACCCCCCACCCTCCCCCACCTTCCCTCTGGGATTCCTCACTCTGTTTAATGCTTCCATGTCTCTGGATCCATTCTATTAATCAGCTTATTTTGTTCTTTAGATTCCATGTATGAGACCATGTGATACTTGTCTTTCTCTGACTGACTTATTTCACTTAGAATGATATTCTCCAGGTCCTTTCATGCTATCTCAAAGAGTCAGAGATCTTTCTTTTTTACTGCTACATAGTATTCTGTGATATAGATGTACCACAGCTTTTTTGCCCACTTATCTACTTGGGCTGTTTCCAGATTTGAGCTATTGTAAATTGTGCTCTATGAACATGGGGTGCATAGATTCTTTCTGATTGGTGTTTTAGGTTTCTTAGGATATATTCCTAGAAGAGGAATCACTGGGTCAAATGGCAGATCCATATTTAATTTTTTACGAAACTCCATACTGTTTTCCATAATGGCTGCACTAGTCTGCATTCCCACCAGCAGTGTTCTAAGGTTCTCTTTTCTCCACATCCTCACCAGCACTTGTCGTTGGTTGATTTGTTCATGGAAGCCGTTCTGACAGGTGTGAGGTGATAACTCAGTGTCATTTTCATTTGCATCTCCCTGATGATCAGTGACTTTGAGCACGTTTTCATATGTCTCTTGGCCATCTGTATGTCTGCTTTGGAGAAGTGTCTATTTAAGTCCTTTGCCCACTTTTTTATTGAATTATTTATCTTCTTTTTGTTAAGTTGTATGAGTTCCTTATACATTTTGGATATTAACCTTTTATCAGATGTATCATTGCCAAATATGTTCTCCCTTACAGTGGCCTCCCTTTTTGTTTTGTTGATGGTTTATTTTGCTGTGTAAAAGCTTCTTATTTTGATGTAGCCCCATTTCAGTTATTTTTTTTTTCTCTGTCTTTTTTTGAGCTTTGTCTTTTACAATAAGTGCTTTCTCAAATGCTCATAATCCTTGGTTGTCTGACCATATTTAAGTTTGGGGCACTTAACAGCCTATGTGGTGGTTCTTGCCTACGTGCCTCTCCTGTTGGGGTGGTCTGCCATGTGGGGAAACCCCCTCCTCAAGTCTCTTCTTGGGGCTGTAGACTCTTCTGATTTCCTTGTGGTGGTTAAATGCCTGGCTGCCAGTTTACTGGAACTTAAGTGGCGAAAGAAAGACGGGGGTCAGTTCTCAATTGTCTGATGTAAACTTTTATTTAAACTCTCTGTTTTCAATATGCCTGCCTTCTGCTTTCCAGAGAATACACATCCAGTTTATGGTGAAGGGACAGACTTGTGGTTACTAAGAGTATAGATAGAATCTGCTTTTTAAATAAACTTCCAGCCAGTCCTCTCTTTTTAAGCCACCTTCAGCCCACTTCCAAAAATACCTGTGTTGCCCATTTTCTGAGCCCTCTGGGGGCTCTGCAGTGTAAATTGAGTTGCTCTTGTCTTTCCTCATCACAGGCTTAGTGTTCAGTGCTCTCCCAACTGCTGCGTCAGGCACTGCCTGCCCACCTATTTCTGAGCTTTCAACATTTTGTTATTGTCACTTCCTCTCCACTACTCTTTGTCCTCATGGGTTCATCCCAAAAGCTAACATAAAATAAATCTGAAATCTGGGAGGCAGCAGGGCTAAATGTGAATGTCAAATCCTCCATTTTGAACTGGAAGTCCCAAATCATGGACTTTAATTTTTTAAATATTTATTTAGTAGAAATATGAGGAAATTATATTTTCTTTATTAAGAGTATATACTTTTTCTTAATGCTCAAAGTAACATCACATTTAATGGTTTTCTTTTGGCATTTTATAGTTTTATCATCATTTTTAACTATTGCTAAGCTATCCAGTTTTTTTGTTTTTTTGTTTTTACAATAGAACTATTTTACATGGTTATAGTTATAATCATGTTAAAATATATTTAAATTTCTCATTTTCACTCATTCACAAGCTTACTACTTCTAATTTTTATATATTTGCTCAAGCTTTTATTTTGAAAAGTTTCAAACCTATAGAAAGATTGCAATAATAAAATAAGTATTAATAAATATATCCTTACTTGAATTTATCAATTGTTAATATTTTGCCACATTGGTGCTATTTTTCTCTCTCTTGTTCTTGCTTTAGCTCTGTATCTTTCACTCTATACACATATATTTTTATTTATCAATTTTTTTAAAGTAAGCTGTAGGCATCCTGGCATTTTATCCCTCAACTCTTAGCACAATTCTTCTAAGACCAGGACTATTTTCCTACAGAGTAATATCACCATTGCTATTACACCCAATGTGATACAATAATGTTATTTAATGGATAGCCCATTTTCATCTTATCCTAATTGATCCAAATATTTTAGTTAAGGTTATTTGCCCCCATCCCCATCCCTAAATCCAATCAAGGATTAGGTACCACATTTGGTTATCATCTTAAGTTAGCTTAGCAGGAATGCTACAGAGCCAATGCAGGGACTTCTCCTGCATCACACATGGAGGCAGTAGCACAGAGTTCCATCATTGGTTTGATCTCTAGGATGAGGTGGTGTATGCCAGATATCTCTTCTAGCTTAAAGGCAAAGGTATAAACTTTTTTATAATTAAGAAATAAACTTGGTAGTGCTGGGGTGATGAGGGATGGGTGGCATGCTGAAGTCTTATAAATATACCATTTCCTAACAATCTTCAACCAGACAATAGTTTTAGCAAAATAGTGGATTTTCTAATTCTAATTTTTTCTGCCTTTACCAGATTGTAATCCCCCATGAAGAATGTTCTTCTACCCCTTGTCCCTTCTCTGTCTCTCTTCAAACATCACTATGAATTTATAAATTTTTAAATTCAATGTAGTATAGCCCATTTCCTTCACCAGTCATTTTGATGCTCAAATTGTCCAACATTTTTCTAATCAGAGCCCTTTCAAGACAGCTCCTATGCACTTTGGACATATCCCCTTCAGTCTTTGAGTCTCCCTTGCTTTCTAGCACAGAAAACGTTCCAAGCTCACTTTGCAATTTTTCACCACACATTTGCAATCAGCCATTTCTTTAAGGAGCTCTGGATTTATCTAGTGAGCACTAGTATTTAGAAATCAAGTACTAGGCACTGCATTTCATTACATGCCACCTTTTTTGTGTGTGTGTGAGAAAGGAGAAAGAAGGTTGCATATGTGCATGTGTGTTTGCTCTTTTATTTTTGCAGAAAGAAACTAAAATGGCAGTCGTTCCCTATGGGAAGTAGGTGGGAAGGAGTGAGGGACAGGAGGGAGTGGGAAGCTTCTCTGAGGACATCATTTAACATGCTGAGAATCGTTCTCTTGGGGCCCTTTCAGTGGACACAGCCAGGAAGCATATTTCAAAATGGTGTGCTCACATGGGTCCCTCTGATTGAAATAGAGCACTGCCCACACTCACCCATTCCGTGTTTGCTTCTCCCCTCTCCACATAGAGAAACCATCCCTCAAAACATTGCTGCATTCATTCATTTACTATGTACAATTAAGAACTTCAGAATTACTATATCAATATCGCCTTTAACTAGCTTATGAAATAAAGTTTTTAACTTTTTTGCGTTTTTAAGAAAGTCTTAGAATATATGCCAGAATGTGTGTCCATCCAGAATGCTGTGTTCAAGAACCACTTCAAGCAGCTTTCCTTCATGTGATCATGCCGCTGTCTTCATTACGACACAGTACCTGTGCGAGAGGATGTCCTTTATCCAATATTTTATTTTGTTAGGCTCATTTATATCTATTTGCCTTCACCTTTATGGTTTGCTTTTTTCCATCTTTCTTGATGTGATTTTACATTTGAATATGCTAACGGATTACCTGGCTCAATAGTGAAAACCATATTTTATTTAAACCAAAGTTGTATTTAGAGAAGCCTTACCTTCTCCCCATTCCCACTCACTCACTGTAATGATTTTGTTTCTAACTTTTCTGTCTTGAGTTTTTTCCCCAAAACTAAGTCCATTTTGTCACACACAAAAATCATACTTAATCTCTTTATAAATAATATATTTAAAATATATAAATAATATATATAACTCTTTTGTATTTTTTTAATATCCAAAATATTTTAAATTAAAAATATATCTTAGAAATCACTCCACATCAATTAACAGAAATCTTCTCCACTTTCTGTTACTGCTACACTGTGAGGAAATAAGTCATAGCTTAGCTATCCAGTTTTTATTGCTAGGTATTTAGGTTGTTTCCAATACTTTGTTATTACAAGTAGTGTTTCAATGAACGACTGTGGACATATATTGTTTTACATCATTGAGGTGTATCTTTAGCTCCTTCCCCTCATCCCCTGGTGTTCTCATCAGGTATATGCTATAGCTTTTGTAATTGTCTCACAGTTCTTGGATATTCTGGTGTGTTTGTTTTTTTTGGTTTGTTTTTTTTTTAATTATGTTTCTTTGTCTTTCAGTTTGGGAAGGTGTTGTGAGATAACTTTAAGTTCACTGATATTTTCTCAGCTGTGTCCAGCCCCCTGAGGAGCCCATCAAAAGCATTCTTCATTTCTCTTTCTGTGTTTCTTACTCTTCCTCAGTGTTGTAATATCTCTGCTCACATTGCCCATCTGCTCTTGCATGTGGTCCACCTTTTCCTTCAGAGTTCTTCGCATATTAATCATGGTTATTTTAAATTCCTGACCTAAAAATTCCTAAATCGTTGCCCCACCTGAGTCTGGTTCTGATGCTTGCTGTCTCTTCAGACTGTGTGTTTTGCCGTTATCATGCTTTGTCATGCTTTGTAGGACACGCTGTTCCAAGCAAAAGGAACTCACAGGACGTTAGTGTGAGGTTTCATGTGTCTCTGGGTAGGGGCTGGGCTGTGTTTACTCTTCCCTGTAGCTGTAGGTGTCAGAGCTTCCAATTTCCTCTGTGTTTTTGTTTTTGTCTCCACTGTTGCTTTTGGATTTCTCTAGAGGCTTCTTAAATAAGGTCTGAGACTTTTAGTTCTTCCCACTGTATTTCCCTAATATTCTATAGGAGCCCGGGGCAGAGAGATGGAGGGAGGAAGCTTTCTACACTTGTAGGATTAGATCTGTCTTTTAGTGAGCCTGGGCACAAGGCCGCGACTCAACATGCTTCGCAGCTTACCCCCAGCTCCCACCCCCTTTGCTGAGACAGAAGTACTAGAGGAGGCTGGCGTGGGCACTTTTCTTCCCCATGTGAGTTAGGCTCTGGAAAAATACCTTTCCTTGAGGGCAGGCCTTGGTTAAGGAAAACAGAAAACTCTGGGTCCATTTTGAAATGATTAACTCCCCCCTCCCTTCTGTAATTAGAAGGGCTTTTTCTTGGATTTTTACCCTCACTCAGAACCTAGGAGGCTCTTGTAGGTAAAACTCAACATAGAGCCCTAACCGGTTTGGCTCAGTGGATAGAGCTTTGGCCTGCAGACTCAAGGGACTCAGGTTTGATTCTGGTCAAGGGCATGTACCGGTACCTTGGTTGTGGGCATATCCCCAGTAGGTATTGTGCAGAAGGCAGCTGATTGATGTTACTCTCTCATTAATGTTCCTAATGCTCTCTCGCTCTCTCTTCCTCTCTATAAAAAATCAATAAAATATATTAAAAAAAATAAAACTCAACATAGATTTGGGCCCATTATGGCTTGCTCCCGAGATTTTTGTCTTTAGCTTGCACACATTCAGTCCCCATCGATTAGTCAGTTCCACTGTGCTCCCCACAGTGGTTTCTGCTCCCAGTAAGCTGTGCTTTTCTGAAATTTCCTGTCCAGTGTTCAGAGCAGTTCCCCCTTGACCTCACTCCTCTGATGAACCTGAGCAAATTACTGATTTTTAGTTTGTTCAGCATTTTTTCTTGTTGTGAGGATAAGAGTGATGACATCTAAGCTTTTTATGTGTCTGACTGAAAACCTGAAGTTCATATAAATTCTGGAGGTGTATTCCCCACCCCCAGTTTTATAGAGATATAATTGATATATGTCATATATGACATATTATTGACATCGCATTTGGTTAAGTGTACAGGGTAATGATTTGATGTATGCTTATAGTGAGAAAAGATTACCATAATAAGTTCATCTAACATCCATCACTTCACATAGACTATCTTAAGAATAAATCCTAGAAGTAATATTACAGATTCAAAGGGTTAAGACACACAATTTTGTTTGCTTTTGCCAGAGTCCCCCTACATTGGCTCATACTATTTTGTACTGCCACCAGTAATGTGTGAGATTGTTGATTTATCAACAGCCTTGCTAACAGAATATTGTCAAGAGTTTGAATTCTTGGCAATTCGATGATGAGAAATGGTGCCTCAATATAATTTTATTTTGTGTTTCTTGTTTTGAGTAAGGTTGAGTATTTTTTTTTATGTTTAAAAGATAGTTGTATATCTTACCTGTAGACTGTCTCTCATGCATTTGCTCCATCTCTCACTTTTAAAAACTTTATTTCATATTTTAAAAAGTGATCTTAGAGAGAAGAAGGTAGGGAGAGAGGGGAGCATCAATGTGCAAGATGCATGGATTGGTTGGTCCCACACCAATTGAATCCCAAACCTGGGTATGTGTCCTGATGGGGAATCAAACTCTCCGCCTTTTTATGTATAACACTAGAAGCCTAGTGCATAAAATTTGTGCATGGGGGATGGGGGGAAGCAGGAGTCCCTCAGTCTGGCCTGCACCCTCTTCAATCCGGGACCCCTCAGGGAATGTCCAACTGCCGATTTGTGCCTCCGTTTTTAACAGATGACAGCTCCATTGTTGTTTCTTTCTTTTCATGCTTAAACCCATTGGAATTAATAGGTATTCAAAGTGTGTATACATTTTGAGGACACCCTGTGTATATTTCTAGTCAATGGTGAAAGAAACCAATGGCGGGTTTGGAACCCTTAGACACGGAACTTCGCTCACTCCCCTCATGTCTCCCCACTCCACTTTCCACCTGCATGGGCAGTGGGAGAATCAATGTTTTCTCTCATTAACTCAGAAAAGCATGTCCTGTCACCCGCTGCCCAGCAGGCCCCCAGTGAGCGAGGCTCAGTCAGGGCGTCCTTGCTCATGGGTGCGGGCACCCAAAGTGCACATTCCTCCTCTGCAGTCGCCCCGACTCTCCCACTGTTTCACGAGAGGATGGACCTCCTCGCCTCCTCTGGGTTCCCGATCTTGAACGCTGACCAAAGGAACCTCAGTGAGGGCCGTCCCACACCCACCAGGTGTGTCTGTCCACACCTGCTCCCACCTCTGCACCTGCACTAGCCCCACGGAGGAGACCTTGTCAGTTCACTGGCCTCCGCAGGAACTGGGCATCACCACTCTGTCCTCTCACTGTCATCTCACAGGCACCCACCCCCACCACCCCAAACACCCAGACACTCACCAAAGGACGTGAGCATGCCGGAGGGAATGTGCACACATCCTGTGAGGGACGCAGGCATGTTGGGGTTGATGGAAGTGTGGCAGAGGGATGGGGTGTGGGGGTGGGCTTGTGCGTATTGTGTTCCGGGACTGTTGCAGGAGTGAGTGGGTGACAGTGTACTGGGGGACGTTCACATGCCAAGGGCGTGGGGTCCCCACACTGGAGGCTACAACCTCCAGATCTGCAAACCCCCAGGAGGACGTCAATAACAAGGACCCCGAATAGCCACAGCAATCTTGAGAAAGAAGAACAAAGTGGGAGGGATCATATTACTAGATATCAAGCTATATTACCAACACACAGTTCTCAAAACTGCCTGGTATTGACACAAGAACAGACATATAGACCAATGGAACAGAACAGAGAACCCAGAAATTGACCCAAGCCATTATGCCCAATTAATATTTGACAAAGGAGGCAAGAGCATACAATGGAGTAAAAACAGTCTCTTGAATAAATGGTGCTGGGAAGTTTGGACAGATACATGCAAAAAAAAAAAAATGAAACTAGATTACCAACTTACAACATACACAAAAATAAACTCAAAATGGCTAAAGGACTTGAATGTAAGACGGAACCCATAACAATCCTATAAGACTCCATAGGCAGCAAAATAGCAGACATATGTCATAGCACTATCTTTATAGACACAGCTCCTAGGGCAATTGGAACCCAAGGAGAAAATAAACAAATGGGACTACATCAAAATAAAAAGCTTCTGCACAGCAAAAGAAACCATCAACAAAACAAAAAGAAACCCCACTCTTTGGGAAAACCTATTTGCCAATGTTATTTCCAATAAGGTTTAATCTCCAAAATTTACAGAGAACCCATAAACTTAACAAAAAGAAGATAAACGATCCAATCACAGAATGGGCAAAGGATCTAAACAGACATTTTTCAAAAGAAGACACACAGAAGGCCCAGAGACATATGAAAACAAGCCCGAAGTCACTAATCATCCTGGAGATGCAAATCAAAATGACAATGAAGTACCATCTCACATCTGTCAGAATGGCTATCACCAACAATCAACAAAGGACAAGTGCTGGTGAGAATGTGCAGAAAAAGGAACCCTTGTGCACTGTTGGTGGGAATGCAGACTGGTGCAGCCACTGTGGAGAACACTATGGCGTTTCCTCAATAAATTAAAAATGAATCTCACATTTGACCCAGTGATCCCAATTCTAGGACTATATCCCAAGAAACCAGAAACACCAATCAGAAAGGATATATGCATCTCTATGTTCGTAGCAACACAATTTACAATAGCTAAGATTTGGAAACAGCCTAAGTGCTCATCAGCAGATGAATGGATTAAAAAACTGTGGTAGATCTACACAATAAAATACTATGCCGCTATAAAAAAGAAGAAACTTTTACCATTTGCAACAGCATGGATGGAACCGGAGAGCATTATGCTAAGCCAGTGGTCGGCAAACTGTGGCTCACAGTTTGCTGCTGTTGACTATTGAGTTTGCCGATCACTATGCTAAGCAAAATAAGCCAGTCAGAAAAAGATAAATATCACATAATCTCACTCATTATGTAAGATATAATGATCAATGTAATTTGATGAACAAGAATAGATCCAGAGACAAATGGGAAGGGGGAGAGGGGGGTTAGAGAGCAACCAAAAGACTTGTATGCATGCATATTAGCATAACCAATGGACACAGACACTGGATGGTGGGGGCTTATCCAGGGTGGGAATGGCTGGGGTGGGGGGAGGGTGTCAATTGGGGAAAAAGGAGACATAAGCAAAACTTTAGACAACTAGAATTTTTTTTTAAATATGTCCTTAGGATGAAGTCCACCAGTGTAATATGCCCAGCCTAGATGCCTCCAATCCGTTCTCATGTTGCCACATTTTTAATACAAATGAGAAACCAAGAGTCTCCTGGTGATCCATTGCTTCCTGAAGGACCACGCCAAAATACAGTGGCTTAAAATGACAATTTCTTTATTCATAACAATTGTATTTATTAATATTTTTTAAAACAACAATATCATGTGTTAATGGTTTTCTAGGTTATCTGGGCTTAATGGAGATGTGTGGAAATAAAGTTTGAGTGGTTTCCTCTTGTTGAATTTGTCTACTCTGGTGAGAAAGGAACCAATTTACATTTTGGCATGTATGTTCAGAGTTTAGTGTAGAAAACCGGAATTAAATGACCCTGTATTCCAGTTAATCCATCTTGTGTTTTGAGGTTCCTTCTTGAATAGAGCTCTGGGCAGCAGGTGGCTTGGCAGGCTGAGCCTTATTCGGTGCTTCACTCCATCCCCAGAGCCTGTTGAATTGGGAAACTCCCTCAAGGATATCCTCACTATTATACTTGCCCCAAATCTGTATCTATAGAAAATCAGACTACCATAAATATTAACAGCAAACAGCCCGAGCAAAGAAGGGTCACTGGTGGCACTGGGCCACCATCCAAGACTCACTAATAAGGGTGAAGTGCAGTCTAACACTAAACTTGCTGGCAGCAGTGAGGGCAGGTTTTGGCTGATTATGAAATGTGTACTTTTGGGGGCATATAGTGGAGGCAGAACTATCTTCTTCCTTTTGATGTTCTCCTCAGATGTCACTCAGCTGCTTGTGGAGCTGGATTAGTTCCTGAAGCTCCCATCTAAGTTGCCACACAATTAGTGCTTTAAGGCAGTAGACATTATTTTCTCACAGTTCTGGAGGCCAGAAGAGAAGAGTCAGGTGTGTTCAGGTGCTCACTCCCTCGGAGGCTCCAAGGGAGAGTCCTTCCCCGCCTCTTCATTCCTGGAGGCTCCCTGCGCCACTCGTCTCTGCCTTCATCTCCACTTCACCTTTTCCTCTGTGGCTTCTCTTCTTCTCTTCGAGTCCTAGCTTCCTCTGCCTTTCACTTATGAGGACACTTGTCCTAAACCCACTTGGAAAATCCTGGATGGTTTTCTCATCTTAAGATCCTTAGTTCAGGGAGTGGGGGGAGGTAGAAGAGGGTAAAGGGGGAATGAATAGTGATGAAAGGAGACTGAACTTGGGGATGGGAAACACACAATACAATATACAGATGATGTGTTGTGGAGTTGTATACCTGAAACCTGTATAATTTTATTAACCAATGCCACCCAATAAATTCAATTAAAAAAAGATCCTTAGTTTAATTATATCTTCAAAGACCCTTTTCCCAAATAAGGTGATTCAGTCTGTTAATGTATAAGGTAATATTCACAGGTTACAGAGAAGTTCCTTGAAGTGTGGGGACTGAGATGTGCATACCAATTCTGTACACAGTCCCTGCTGCCCATGGCTCCCGGGGTTAATTTGACTAATGGCCTGGGCTTCCAGCTTGCGGCCTTGTGCCTACAAATCTGACTCTTCTTGGAATTCAGAGTGCCAGGGAGGACAACACAGTGAGGGAGCAGGTTGGGCCAGAAAGACCAAATTTTGATAACACAAAGTGGGCAGTTCTCTCCAAAGGACTGTGTGCCCTCGGCATCATAGCGCAAAATTGTTAAGGTTTGGTTCCCGAGGTGCTCCTTGGCAGGCTGAATCTGAAATGAGAATTGCTCCACTTAGCAAAGAGGATTAATGTTTCATAACAAAAGATAATTGAGTCAATTGTATGCAAAAGAGGTGGTAGTAATGGCATGTATAAAACCCACTTATTTTTGACTATCATTACATGTGTTTAATTCTTATGAAACACCAGTAGTTCTACTGAGTACCTTTGGAGAACTTGACCACTTCCAGAATAAATTAGATTGTGTTAATTAAATACACTTGACTTTGATGAAACTGAAACCTGATAGGCTTTCAAAGAAATGAGGCTTAGCAAGCTTTAGTGAATTTTAATAGAGAGTGAATAGAATTAACTACAAGATCAGGCAGCTCTGATTTTCAACAACTGGAGTGGTGAGATGACACCAGTCATTTCTGCTGATCTGCCAGAGGTATATACCTATTAAAGGCTCATGCAGCCAAGTGGAGAGAATGCCTGACACCCCAAAAGTTCTGTCTATGATCCTATCCAAGAAAGGTTGATTCTCCCCTATTAAAGATTGATAACTAATGTTACAGATGAAAGAATCAGATTTTTAATTATCATAATAGTGTGGGGCATGAGGTTAACAAAGTGAGATGAAACTGAACAATGAAAATCATAAAGTCTTTTGTTTGAATAGTTAATGGAACAACTGTAGGGTTTTGGATACGTGGCTTTGTAGTAAGTCATGTGAAAGCTGGGGATTCAGAATAATTGCGATCTCAGATTTAGACAAGGAAAACAGAGTTGCCTAAAATATTGACCTTGCCTTGGGTTGTATTAACAGAAGAACTTGTGCTCAGAAAGGGTTCAGTCATGGATAAGACCAAGTTGGGGGCACCTTGCTTATTAGGCCTACACAGGATAACCACAGACAACTTGAAAACCCCCAGGTCAACTGACCACCATAGGGAGGGCCTGGAAACATATTAGGCATCACTGAAAAAAAAAAAAAAAAAACAACACACACACAAAAAAACCCAACAACTGGAGTATTTTCTTGGAAAAGAGTAGATGTGGTTTAGGGAGGACATAATACTTATTTTTCAATATCTAAGGAAATACATGGGAATAAGGATTAAATGTATTCTCTCTTATTCCAGAGATTAGATATAAGAAATGACAGTGCATTCCTCAGATATTCCTTTGATGCAGATAAGAGAAACCAGCTTGAATTAGTTTAGGCAAAAGGGGGATTTTATCATCTCACCTAATGATGGTATCAGAAATGCCCCAACCTAGTGACTTAAATCTCAGAAGACTTTTTCATTTCTACCTCTCTGCGTGTCATCTTCATCCTTTCCAATCACAAAGAGCATATTCTTTCAGAATGTGGCCACCACCCTAGAAAAGGAAAGTTCTCCTGGCTCCTGGTGAAAAATAAAGCTCGAAGGGAGAACTCTGGTTGGCCTGGTTTAGCCCAGGTGTCCACCTCCTGAGGAGCCACTGTGACCAGGGCTCAGCAGCCTCGCTAGATGCAGAATCCACTCTAGGCTCAGGTGGGAAGATGGCCACACCCAATGTAGGAGGAGGAGGATGTGGTTGATCAGAAGACAAAAGGGAAGGGTGCTGGAAAACAACACAATAACTATCTGTTACACAGAGAACTGGTTTGTATAAGAAACAGGGAAGACCATTTTAGAAATGAGAAGTATCCAGGCAGGTAGCCCAGGGCAGCCCTTCAAGCAGCCATTCATGATCCTGCAGAAGAACAGCAGGGACCACAGGAAAGGCATTTGCCTCACACGGTCCTGTGTCTGCCCCTTTGTCTAACCACAGCGCTCATTCCCTTGAACCTCACATTCTCTCTCTCCCAGATAGAACTGGAAGCTTCTGGACTATGTTTCTGCCTGTGTTCTGCTGACATTCACACTTTACCTTGGTTATTAGCCTTTCAGGTGAGACCCAGCCCCTAGTCCCTGTCCTCACGTGGGGCCTTGGGGTGCTCCTCTGCGTGTGTGCTCAGGCCAGTGCTCTGCTGAAGACGAAGATGGAAAGGGGGACATCTGCAGATCTCTGAGAGTCTCTCCCTGCGCCATCCTTTCTTCCCTGACCGTCTGTCCTTGAACTCTAGCTGCCTTGACCTCCCAGACTCTAAGCTCAGACTCCTCAACTCTGAGCCCTCTGGGTCCCCCTTCCTGTGCTGTGGCCTTACCTCTCTCTTTGCACAGGCCTGGGGCAGTCCTAGGGCTCCCCTTGGCTGTGTCCCATATCTTGGGAATCACTATACTTGTCTGTTGTCTATTGAACACTATTGATACATACATTTTGAAATTTGCTTCAAGTGGGTGTCAAACCAATCCTGTTAGTTCAGCTTAGGTTTACTATGCCTAAAAGTTTTGTTGAAATATATGTCTTCCCTGTATCTGGTACTCCTCAGTCTCTTGAGCTCTCTATTTAAAGTCAGAAAAACATTATAATTTGTTTTGCAATTGGTAGAAGCTATGGGATTACATTTTCTCTAAATTGAAGAACACTTCCTTTTAACTGAACCTTTAAAAAAATATTTTCCTTACTCCTCCTCCTCTCACTCCAAACGGTTCATTTAAATGAGCAGTGTTACATGTATTTATTACCTACTTTAATCATAACAACTTTAACTCAAAGAATAAATTGCAAATTATTTTCTTAAAAAAGCCTAGTGCCTGGCTGTGGTTTCATGTGGACCTACGAAGCAGGGGGTCATGGTTTGATTCCTGGTCAGGGCACATGCCCAGGTTGCTGGCTTGAGCCCCCAGTGTGGGGCTTGCAGGAGGCAGCTGATTGATAATTCTCTCTCATCATTGATGATTCTATCTCTCTCTCCCTCTCCCTTCCTCTCTGAAATAAATAAAATAGTATTTTTTTAAAACAGGTTACAATAATGTCAGTTTTTATCAGAATAACAACAAAGTGTGTAATAGAGGCTCAAGCAGTAGGGCAATGGTGGTTTTTTACTGTGAAACCCTGAACTGTGAGGTAGAGAGGAAGTGACACCAGCAATGGGAAATAGTTGGAGGGACAGATCTCTCTCTTGTATTCTTTTCTTCTCCCCTTACTTGGTACACACTTAACAGGGCTAGGCTAAATCTCCTCTTAAATCTGACCAATACTTGAATCTACAAGATAGTATATTGAAAATTGGTACAGCACTGTTACTTACCTTATAATATCAATTTCTTAAAAGCATCTAATAAACTAAATTTTAAAATAACTTTCATGTTTTCAATAATTTGAACTGTACTTTGAATCAGAGACCTGATTTCTGTGCAGCTAAGAATCATGTGTAATTATTGTAGCACATCAATTATTTGGGTGTAAATGTCTATTCCTAAAGTAACAGTGAGTGGTTCATTAACTTAGACAGTCTCATCACAAATTTGTTGAAACCTCCCTGTAAGCTTTTTAAATAGCACTCATCGAAGTAAATTTCAGTTTAGGACACTGATGAATTATCATAAATTGTAAGTGAGTAAGATCCAGATCAATGAGGCTTTCCTATCAATTCATCCAGGGCGTAGCAGACAGGTTGTCCCAAGAGAGAGTAGATGTGTGGTGAAGGAGGCCCCTGATACATTGCATTCACTGAGGGCTCACATGTGCCAGGCACCCAGCTGAGCGCTGTATATGCATGACCCAGTCAATGCTCCCAGCAACACAATGGAATGGTGCTCCCTATTCACACAAACACGCAGTTTCCAAGTGGCTTGATAATCAAACGGAGACACACTTGGAAGAGGTAGCCAGGCAGGTTCCAGCTAAGATTCCCCCTGCCCCTGACCCCCCCAGCGAGGCACCCAATCTTTCCCACAGGGAATGCGGTGCATCTGGGACAGCCAGGGGTGCCCTGCCTGCTTCCCCGCCTATGTCTCCCTGCCTTCCCCCACCTCTCGGCAGCCCTCCCAGACTCCCCACCCATCCCTCAGCCTCTTGGGTCTTGCTCTCTTGGGGCTCATTCAAGCCCATTGTCAAAATGGAGTCTAAATCAGCAGGTGTTACTGGCTGTTGAAGGCCCTGGGAAGTGTTATGTCTTTTGTGAAAATGGCAGTTAAGGTTCTAAATAACAGCAATGGTGGATATTGGAGACAGTTAGAAAAGGGGTTTTGTTGGCTGATTTATAACCAACTTTTGAAATGAAATTTAGTAAATCTAGGAAGACATATGAGCCTTCAGGGCTTGTTATATGAATTGTTTGTAACTGATTTTCCCCCCCAGAGAGCCTCATATCAATTTCTTTTATATATTTCATGTATTCTTGGAAAGGGAGCTCTAAGAATCAGAGTTCCTTTCTAGCCATCTTTGTCTCTTGTTTCTGGACAGATCTGGATCGTTTCATGTTCAGCAGGATTCCCTCTCTTAGAAGGACAGGGAAATGTGGGCAAGTAAGAGACTTGCCCTCCAGCTCACCTGTCTTTCTTGCCTCCCTGTGTGACTTGGGGCGTGACACAGACTTCTTTGAAGTGTAACCATAATCTACCTCTCTCGCCCTGATCCAACCCTTACTCACACCTGCATGAACCTCTGGCTCCATAGCCAATAGCCTCTCTCAGAATCTGGCCTCCACCATTTGTTCATTCACTCAACAGGTGTTTATTGAGTGACTGCTAAAGGCCAGGCACTATCGTAAGTGCTGGGAATATAAGAGTGAAGAAGAGAAGTAAGGGTCTGCCTTCGAAAATCGTTCACTACAGTGGGGGAATAAACAAGCAAACACGTTAGTAAGATAATCTCATTAGGTAGAAATGTCTTGGGATGAGTGGGTGAGCATGATTTTATACAGAGCGGTCAGGAAAGGTCTTTCCAACTTCCTGGTGGAAGAAGCCGTGAGACAAAAGGAATGGCTACTGCAAAGGTCCAGAGGCAGAAATCAATTGGCACCAAAAGAAGGCCATGGAGGCTAAAATATAGTGAAAAGTGGTCCATTTCACATAGGGTCCTGTACACTGCTATTAAGACTGGATTTTGTTCCAGATGCAGTGGGTATTTTAGATACTGTTTTAAGAGTACTCTGGCCGCCTGGTGAAAATGAAAAAGACAGGCTATTGAACAGTCTGTCTTCATGATTTAGACAAGAGACCACCGTGGCAGGGGTTAGGGTAAGCAGGGGCCATGGCAGGAACTGGTCAGATTCAGGAATGTTTTGGAGTTGTTGCTGATCAGTCTTCCTGATGCAGGTTTGGGGAATGTGAGGGGAAAAAGAAGAATTCCCTGTGGTTCTCCATGAAAATACTTATGTATGTATCAAACAGACAAACAAAACCCCCAAAATGACACAGAAAACTAAGACCTCACCCCAGGTGATTCTCTCCTTTCCTAACCAGACTCAGGTTCGTGTTTAGGCTTTCAATGTCTTTCCCAAGCTGACCTCAACTTCACCCCAGAGGCACAGTGACCTGTTCTCATATCACACTGATTATTCTGAGACCTAAGCCAGTCAGGGCAAGTATTTCCTGGTCACAGTGATTGGTTCAAAGGTGGCCAATCAGAGTTGAACTTGGGGTTTTCTTCGGTCACAGCAGGCTTTAGGCGGTGAGGCTCCTCCTCTGTGTGGACGCTCAGGATGAGCAAGCTGCTCTGGTTGCCCGAGGCAGCCCTCGGATGGCCAGCCTGGTGAAGACTGAGATGGGGAGCTGGAGCTCTCCTCCAGTCCTTCCTGGCTGCCTGGTTACAATGCAAGCTGGTTTCTCAGTATTGTAACTGAAAGCATCCCAAGTAATCCCAACTATTCCCCTTGGGGTGTAAGGACATGGCAGGACCAGAAAGCTGCTGGGGAAGAGCAAGTTGGAGTGAGGGAGTTACCAGAGCACATGAGTCAAGAGAAACCAGGTTGGATGAGGGAGGAGACAGAAGGCACTGGAATTGCAGTGGAAGAATTAAAACTCCATTGGAAGCAATGAAGAGCAGCTACAACTCTGTGGGCAGTTAAAACAGAAATGCTTTGGCTTCTAAAATGAAAACAGCAACTCTTCTCTATTGCAGGGGAGCTTGGAGAGAACAGTCTAGGCGTGTAAGACAGAGAGCAGTTTGCAGGTGTCTCCGAGGTACAACCAACATCTAGTGTAACAGAAACAGTAAGCAAGGCAGAATCAAAGAAAACTTTACAGGAATGAGGAACAATTTAAATATGCAGATCACAGGGGCTCTCTCTGGTCAGAAAGCGATCATGGGAAGTGCCTCAGGCTGCTGCCAGCAGGAAAACAAGGCACAACCACCCACCCGCAACCACAAAACAGGCTGATGATTTCAAGGGTTGAAAATCCTGCTGACCTTTGATTTATCAACATGGAACATGAAAGCCAATAGGGAAATTTCAATTTTGGTTTTCAGAGTGGTTTTCAGTTGGCCGACTCAAGAATTACATACTCTGGCTCATTGTTGTTCATGCTCTAAAGTGGTCAAGGTCTTGAAAATTGTGCAAAGTGGGGATAATAGCAAGTGCCTCGTATAGAATTTCAATGTTATGGAGAGTTACTTTGATTCTAAAAGATATAACCTACATAAAGCATCTTGTACATCTACAGGTTCTTAAACTGTTGGCTATTGTTATAACCAACAATAACAGTGATATTCTTCATGGAAATACAACTATTTGAGGGTGTGCCTCATGTGAAAAGATGGAACAAATGTGTGAATTCATGAAAAAGGAATCCATTACACTAAAGAACCTTAGAAGGATCAAAACTACTTAAACATATACTTCAAATCTGTATTCTAAACAATTTAAATTCATGAGGAGACTTAAAATGATCAATTTTTATAATTATTTCAGAATTATGTACATAAACTTATTTTAATTTTTCAAGAAGTCTTGGTTAATGGATTATTTTCTTAGAAATAAAGATTTTCAAATTTTCAATAGCACATAATCTTTGTGTTATATAAACTATTCCAGAACATCAAATTACATCAATAGCTCTACCCAATGCAGCTTGTGAAGCTACTGAGGGACAAATGTCAAAGTGACTTTAGGTATTATGGGTAGAAACTGAATTGCCGGACCAAATTTTTGTCATCTCTAGTTTTCTGTCAACCACCAACTTTATCTCCTTAAAAAAAAAGTAGCTATAATGACCATATATTTGATAATGATTTTCCTTTTCTTCCTTCTTATTCCTAGCTAATAGCTTTAGAACATTGGTTACTTCTCAAATTCTTCCAATAGAAGTCTCAGATCCAGGTTTATGTGACTTATGAATGAGTTGGGGTCTTCAGAGGGCATTACTGATCTTGACACAGCAAAGATGGATTATACTCATGAGATAAGATAGCTTGTGACATATCTGGTGGGAGAGAGTGCACAGTGTTGGAAGGATATGAAAGAAGCTACTGGAATATTAATGTTTCAAAATTGTTCTTAGTTTTCCTTTTCTGAATCCAACCTGGCCTCCATGACTGGCCAACTTTCACAGCATGGTGCATGCTTCATGATCAATAACATTTCTTAAGATTCATGCAAATAGTGCTCACTATTGTTCTATTTTAGTGCAACACATCAAGGGTTAGTTCTACCAGAGGAAAGGATCCTGGTTGTCAAAACAGCCCAGCAGTGGAAGAGGGGTAAGAGAGGGAGTAACAGATACTGACTCCTAGCCTTACCCTGTGCCCAGGGAGCTACTGCTGTATTGTAACCAGACTTACCAAGTGCCTTATTTTTCATTCCTTTCTTTCTCCAGAAAAACAAATACCGTCATTGAGACAGCCTAAATATCACTTTTGACACAAATGCCAAAGATTACTTTCTGCACGTTTAATGCCCTGGCCTATCCAAAGGTTTCATCAGTAACAATCAAATTACTATTGGGAAAAGTTGTTCTTGCAGACTCTTCAACATAAAATATTAACATCTTAAATATTATGCCATTTGTAATGGGCTAAACTTGGTCATTTGTTGTTGTACTAACGTTTTTTTTTAATATTGAAAAAATAATGTTCATAAAATAAGTCTAATATCAGTGAATCCAGGATTAAAATGCTAACATTTTGTATTTTTTGCTTTTAAATAATGTGTGTTTTTTTAAATAAAATAAACAGAATACAGATCAAACCAAAGTTTCTTTTTTTCTCATCTCTCATTTCTAATCCTCTTTTTCAGAGAAAACATTCATCATGAATTTTCTCCATATCATTCCAGTTCTTGTTTTTCTACTTAAAAGGTGCATCTATAGAAAATACATACAGTATTGCTTTGGGTTTTTGACTTCTATATAAATCTTTTATATTTTGTGTATCTATTTTATGTTTTTTAGGAATTTTCATGTTGATATAAGTGGATATAGTTCATTCTTTTAACTATTGTATTGCATTCCTTTGTGTGTGACTATACCACAATTTACTGATTCCTCTATTTGGTTTTTTTTTCTAAACGTTTTTACTGTTGTAAGCACTATGGCAATTACATCCTTATATGCATTTTCAAGGTTTATGTTTAGAAGATAAATTTCTAGACTATGGGTATATATTTCTCAGTTTTGTCTGCAGCAGTGATTTTAATAATTGTCCTTGCTTCTTTCCTGATGACTTTTGTTGCCTTGGGGCTTCTACAGTAGTCCCCCATTACCCACAGGGAATAAGTTTCAAGAGCCCTAGTGGATGCCTGAAATCATGGATAGTACCGAACCCTATATTTACTATGTCTGTATAGTATGTTTCCTATACATACACACGTTTTCACTTACAGGAAGCCTTAGCAGCTTCTCTGTGGCATATTTGAAATGCCAGCATCACCACTGTTGCATTTGGGGCCATTACTAAGTAAATTAAGGGTGAGCTGAACACAGCACTGAAAACCAGAGTCTATCTGATAGCTCAGACGGCTACTAAATGACTAATGGGTGGGAATGCCTACAGTGATACTCCCTGTGTAAAGAGGGGATTCCCGTCCTGGCAGGGAGGAGCTGAACCCTCTGTGATTTCACTACAATATTCAGAATGGCATGCAATTTAAAGAAATGAAGTGTTTCCTTCTGGAATTTTCCATTTAATAGTGTTTGGGCTGCCACTGACCACGGGTAACTGAAACCATGGATAGTGAAACTGCAGGCAAGGGGGACCACTGTGCTCTCTCACGGACTCTGGCTTCACCACCATCTCTCTCTCTTACATCTTCTCAACTTTAAGGTCACTCTTTTGGGAAAGCTTGGATGATTGCATCCACTTATACTTCTTAACAAGTTTTACCACAATTGTAATTCATAAATTTTTGTAAATTTGTATCTTCAATAGATCCTAACTTTGATGACAGCAGGGATCTGCCTTATTTATTTTCTTACTCCCAATACCTTCCACAGTACTTTATAAATAATAATTATTTTTAAAAATAAGTGTATTTACCCTTCTCCTCCCAAGAAATACTCCAACTGTCTTTCCCAGGCATCCAGAAATCCGTTACTATGGGGTGGCCTTGATGGCAGTGGTTAGTAATAGGTGTTTGAGAGCCAAAGTGACTTGGGTTTGAGACATGGCTCAGCACTAATTAAATGTTTAGGATATCAGAAGAGTTATTCAAACTTTCTAAATTATAGTTTCAGTCTTGGTAAAAAGGGAGATTATATTACTTATTTCACAGGTTTGTTATAATAATTAACTTACATAGAACATATAAAGTATTTAACATTGTACTGAACACATACCGTGCTTCCCTGAAAATAAGACATCCTCCGAAAATAAGACCTAGTGCATGGAAAAATAAGACATCCCCTGAAAATAAGATCTAGCGCATCTTTGGGAGCAAAAATTAATATAAGACACTGTCTTATTTTCAGGGAAACAAGGTATTATATACCAAAAAAAATTATACGAATAAGTAATTTAGGGGGAAAACCCCTAAAGATTAATAAGCACATAAAAAGATGCTGAAACTAACTTGTGATAAAAAAGTAAATTAAAACATCACTGACACATCACTTTATAGTATAGTGGAGACCCAAAGGTTGAGAACCGCTAGTAGGGTCACCCAAGACCATCGGAAAACACAGATATTTACATTACGATTCATAACAGTAGCAAATTACAGTTATGAAGTAGCAACAAAAATAATTTTATGGTTGGGGGTCACCACAACATGAGGAACTATATTAAGGGGTCACGGCATTAGGAAGGTTGAGAACCACTGGTTTACACCTATTATATGGACAAAATTATGATGATGACACGTGTTGGTGGGAAGGAGGGCCATCAGCATCTTGGCGCAGGGCTGGCGGCAGTAGCCTGGTGCAGCCGTTCTGAAAAGCAGTCTGAACTAGGCAAATCCATGGGGCAATATCCCATATCCAGCTCCTGGTGGGATGCAACTAAGGTAGATTCTTACACACACCCGGGAGACGGGTGAGGACATCATTGCAGGGCTACCTGTGGTGGGAGCTGACAGCATCTGGGCATCCGATGGTGGGAATGTGGGCAGGTAAGAAGGGGGTGTGAGGGTGTGTGTGCGCAGCATCTAAAAGCAACAAATCGTATATATTGATGAAGGGATCCTAAAAACAATGCTGAGTGAAAAGAAAATATATATAATGCGACATACATTTCACATGACACAAAATGCAAAATACCTGTGAGGTTGGAACTGTGGTGGGGTGAGGCATGGAATAAAGGGAGGTACGTTTTTAAAGCTATGTCATTGTAGAGGGGTCCTGCACAGATGAAAGTGGATGATCCACTCGGACTATGACTCAGCAACTCTCTACACCTGCAGTATTTTTTCAAAAACAACTAGCAAGGGGAACAGCCTGGCAGGATGGCCTGATAAGAGCAAGATGACCACCTGGAACAGTTTCCCTCTGACATGACGGTGTGGGCGATCCACGCACTGGTCACCCACAAAACTGGTGAACATGATTTTCATGAAATCATTTCAAGTGCCTGGAAACGGTCACACAGCAAGCGAAGAAACATTTATTGAAGACTCACTCCCTCCTCCCAGCCCAGTGGGACAGGAACCATCCTCTGAACAGGTGCAGACAAGGGCATGGCTCCCTTCCCCAGCGCCCCGCCCAGGGCGGTCTCCTCAGGAGGCACTGACTGGTCATCCTGCCCCCCCAGGCTGCTGCTGAGACTAATTCCTATCCACATGGTTCTCAGCTTAAAGAGCAAAAGGAATAAGGGATGCTCTCAATGCTTTTATTATCAGGCTCTGTTGTAGGTGCTGAAGATACTCAGGAGGAAAGGGGGCGAAGTCCCCGCATTTGTGCAGCGAACATTTCCGCTGGGAAGAAACATACAATAAACAAACAACGGATACATACATAACACAGCGTCAGGCAGCGAGAGTGTTATAAAGACAGTAAACCCATGTAATGGCTAGAGAATGGCGGAGGGGCCGTGGCGTGCTGTGTTGGATGTTATATGGTCAGGAAAAGCCTCTCCAACAAGGCGAATTTTTAAAAAATATATTTTATTGATTTTTTACGGAGAGGGATAGAGAACTGGAAACATTGATGAGAGAGAAACATCAACCAGCTGACTCCTGCACACCCCCTACTGGGGATGTGCCCATAACCAGGGTACATGTCCTTGACCAGAATTGAACCTGGGACCCTTCAGTCCACAGGCTGACACGCTATCCACTGAGCCAAACCAGTTTTGGTACAAGGTGCCTTTTGAGCAGACATGAAGGGAGAGAGGGAATGTGACTATCTGGGGCAAGACAGTCACATTCCCTCTCAAAAGCAGCCTATGCAAAGGCTCTAAGACAGGAGTATGCTGGGCAGATGGGAGGACCAGGGAGGAGGTCGTGTGGCTGGAGCAGAGTGGGTGATGGCAGAAAAGTCACTGGCGAGGTCAGAGAGGTAGTCAGGGAACAGGTTAGTTGTGGTGCCCTTGTAGTTGTCCCAACAAAAGACAGTGATGTCTTGGACAAGTTAGTAGTGATGGAGATAGGAAATAATTAGTTTCTGGCCTTGCTCTTAAGGTAGAGTTGGCAGGGTTTTCTGACAGTTTAGATAGGAATTCAAGTCTTTCTCGACCTTGACATTTTTTAAAAGTACTGCTTTTTATTTTTTTCTGAAGTCACTTGTAGTACAAAAGAAATGGCAGCAGAGTAAGTGAATGCTGCACAGACATGCTTCTAGGAACAAATTGGTATTACAACTAAAATACAGAAAATTTCCTGAATAATCAACAGAAGACTCACAGGAGAGAACCCTGACACCCGAGAACCGAAAGGGGAGACCACATAGAGACTGGTAGGAGGGGCGGAGGCGTGAAAGAACTGGCCCCGCACCCACAGACAGTAACTGAAGTCCTGGAGAGATATCTCAGCTGTGGGGAATTGCCACTGAGAACTCTGGAATCTAATCCCAAAGCTGGACCCCCAAGCAGAGAGCACCAAGACTGAGGAGGGTACTTACATAATATCTGGCTCTGAAAAGCAGCAGGGTGCTGTCAGCAAGGGAGTAACAGCTGAAAATTCACTTAAAGGGCCAACACACAAATTCCCTGTGGAGCCACCCACCTTGTGCTCTGGCAGAGGGAGAGTGAAGTGGACTGGAGCTGTGAGAGCAGAAGCCAGGACTGAGGACTTGGGGGATTGAACTCAGAAGGCAGACCCCCTAAGTTTCCTGGGCTGAGTCATTCCCTCACACAGTGGAGGACATCTTTCCCACATAGACATCTGCCTTGCCTGGGGGAAGACAATGGACACACTTTATTGGAAAATACTTTGCCCTGAGGCCACTTAAGAGATTAAAAATAACAGCCTCCAGGCAGAAGCAATGGCCCCACCTGTTGAAAAAAACTCACCACACCTGAGGATGATAGCCTGGTGGCAATTCTAGTCAGAATCCTATCAGTCTGTAGGCGGAGGGGGATCTCTGGAGGTTTGAGTCTATGCCTGATTTAATTATTCAGAAACAGCCTCTAACACTGTCCTACACTAGAGATTGAGAGGTGTAGAGGATCTACCTAATATATAGTCAGAAACCCAAATAAGAAGCCAAAACGAGGAGGCAAAGAAACAACCCCTAAATGAATGAACTAGAGAATTCACTAGAAGAAGAGATAAATTAAACAGAGATAAAAATCTTATCTAAAATAGAGTTCAGAGTAATCATGATAAAAATGCTTATTAGCATGAAAAAAGATATAATAACTATGAAAAAAGAACAGTCTGAGATGAATGACATAACACAAATAAAGAATACATTGGAAGGAATATACAGCAGATTAGAGGAAGCTGAGGATCAAATCAGTGAATTAGAAGACATAGTTGAAAATATCACTCAGAGAACAACAACAACAAAAAAATTAAAAACCAGGAGGACAGCTTCAGCTAGCTGTAGAACAGTGTAAAACATGACAATATTAGGATAGCAGGTGTGCCAGAAGAGGCAGAAAGGGAGAAAGGCATACAGAAGGTGTTTGAAAAACAATGGCAGAAAACTTCCCTAACCTGGTAAAGGAAAAAGTCACACAAGTTCAAGAGGCACAGACACATCATAATTAAAATGCCAAAAATTAAAGACAAAGAGAGAATCTTAAAGGCAGCAAGAGAAAAAAAAAAAAAAAACTGTTACAAAGGAATTCTCGTAAGGCTGACACCTGATTTCTCATTAGAAACTCTACAGGCCAGAATGGAATGGCATGAAGTACTCAAGGAAAAGGAAAGCAAGGATCTGAGACCAAGATTACTGTATGCAGCAAGGCTATCATTCAAAATAGACAGTGAAATAAAGAGCTTCCCAGACAAAAAAAGACTAAAGGAATTCATCACCACCAAGCCAGCATTATAAAATATGCTAAAGAGATTGCTATAATGAGAAAAAGAAACAGAGAGAGAAACCTAACCATGCAGAATTAAAATGGCAATAAGTAAGTACCTATCAGTAATAACCCTAAATGTAAATGGATTAAATGCTCCAATCAAAAGTCATAGGATAGATGAATGGATACAAAAACATGACCCAACTATTTGCTGTCTCTAAGAGACCCACCTCAAACAAAAGACACAAACAGCTAGGAGTTCACAGAAGAGAAAGAAATGTCAAGAATTACTCATAGGGTTTAGGGCATGGGCAGCCAGATGAATGGAGTAAGTATTGTTAGGTAGGACCTGTGTGGAAAAAGAGGACTAACCCTTGCTATGGACACACCCATCTGAGGCCAGCCCAAGTTTTCCTCCTTTAGTGAGTCCAGTTTTTTCAAGAATTTGATTTGAATGTGCTAAGACTGTAATTCTTATTAATCATCCAATTGGGAATGTAGACTAGAGAGTTGGAATTCAGGAAAGAGGTCGGACCTACAGATTTGAAAATGAGAAGCAATCAATATACACTATAACTGAAGCCACAGGGCTGGGTGATATTAGAGGAAGTCTGTGGCCAAAGTTTGAGGGCAACTATCACACAGAGGTCAGGGGAATTAGGAGGAACCAACCTACAAAGAGACTGAGAAGGAGCAGCTTGGGGAGAAATTTAAAAAGAGTAGGGTCCCCCAAACCAGGTGAGAGAATGTGTGAAGTTGGCAGTGGAATCAACTGTGCTGAATGCTGCTGAGATGCCAGTGGCATGAGGACTGAGAACTGACATTGGGAAGGTGGGGGTGGTGGACACCTCCTGTCAAAGAAGAGGGAGAGGAGAAAAGACCTCGAGAAGAGGGTGTTATTATAAAGCCACAGAGCAAAGTGGCTGGAAAAAGATATGAACTCAGCAGACTTCTGCGATCTGTTTTCTTTTTTAAAATATGAAGAAAGTGGAGTGTTTTTATGTCATTTGGAGGGATCATCTAAAATGGAAACAGTGATGGTGCAAGTGAGAGGCTAACTTCAGGAGCAAAATCCTTGAGTGGACATTGATGGCGTTCCAGTGCAGAGCGCAGGCGCAGGAGTGGGAGGCTTCATCACCATCAGGAGCAAGCCCCAGAGGGTGCACGTAGAGGTGCAGGCAGTTGACAGTTTGGTGGTGGGTGGAAATGGAAATTCTGTTTTCATTGTGTTTATTTTCTCAGCAAAATAAGGAACAAGGTCATTAATTGGGAGTAAAGATTAGGAAGGATAAAGACTGTTGGAGCTTTAAGGAGAGTGTGGTTATTGGTTAAGATTTTATTCTTCTAGAAATAATGAACACCCATTATAAGTTAGAAATTTGGGAGTCAACCACCCAGCGCTGGCAACGCTATGCCATTAAACTCTAGGGGCCTAATTTTTTCTGATTTCGGCTCACCATTTCTGGGATAAGGCCCTCATGATCATGGTCCGAAATGAAGCTCAGCTGTCACATTCATAGTCAAGGCTCAGAACAAAGAGAGGGAAGAGGCCAACTGGTTGGGTCTCTGCAGTCTTTTCAAGAAAGTTTCCAAAAGTTGCCACATGAAAATCCCACTGGGCCAAATTTGACCTTCAAGGAAACTGGAAAATGTAGTCTTACTTCTGAGGAGCCGTATGTCCAACTAAAAATCCCATTACGAAAGAAGGGGTGCAGATTTGATGGGATGAACATCTGCCACGATGTGAAGTGGTAAACTGGGAGAGTGCATAAGGAATTAAGGAAATATAGTAGAGGTTTTGAGTAGCCATATCTTACTGCTTCAGTGCAAGTCTGTAGAGAGAAGGGAGTTTTGCCAGATGAGTTTAACATAGGAAGAGGGCGAGAGGGTGAAGGGTATGTTTAAGTCAGAGATTATAGTGATTGAAATCTAAGAGATTATATAGATTTGGAATCTGTGCTGAGTAACACAGTACAGAAGACAAGAGAACATGAGAAGAAATTTAGACAGAATGGAAAAAAGAGAAGCCCATGCATAGAAGTTATTGATGGGATTCAAATGATTTTGGAATAGTGGTGCCTGGAAGAGAAGTTGGTGGCCGGAGACTAAGTGGAGTTGGAGAAAAACTACTCACATCATTGGAAGTGAAGAGTTCAGGGTGTGAGAGGCTGGGTGTTGTCTGAATCGTCCATGTGGGTGATGAATGGAGTAAGAAGACAGGAGAGGTAGGGCAGCATTGCAGTGAGGTGACAGGATGGTTGGTAAGAATACTGCAACAGGGGCTGACAGATAGACAACATGTCCTTGGAAGGAGCTGGAGGTTTAAGGACTGGGTTGGGAGGGGGGTGGGAAGATGGCCTGGAAGCAGCAGTGAAAGTCAGGGGAATGCTTGCCACACTCCAACTGTGGTGGTGGAAGCACCAGGGGCTGCCATTTGAGGGGTTCCCAGGAGAGCAGTGTCTCAGGGCAGAGCCTAACTCAGCGAACAAGAAAGTGATGGGAGTTTCAGAGAAGAGCTTGATCAGCCTCTATCGGGATCTCACTAATGAGAAGATGAGTTCCGCAGGATATGTGGTCCTGGGTTTGGAGAGGTGGGTATTGTATAGTAGGTGTATTTTTGAGTGGAGATGAGTTAGAGGGGAAGGGAGGTAAGTAGGGTTGTGGGTTCTGATGAAATAAGCTCCAAAAATCTTTAAGGGGAATTGTATCGTCAGTTCTCCATGTGGCCTCCTCTGGGGATTGGTCTCCCTGGCAATGTCAAGATGACAGGGGTGGGTGTCTTACCAGGAACACGTGGAGCTCTCGGGGCTTCCCTTCAACCTGAGGTCATGCCATAGTGGGAGTCTGTCCCACAGGGAGCAGGCTGGGCTTTGGCTTTGGCGGCTGGAGTTCTGGACGTGTTCCTGCACCTCTTGTCTATAACTCAGGGAGGTCTTGCAACAGGGGCAAGGGATGCTGAATGAAAACACACATTGTCAAAATGCAAGGCCTGTTCATGATTTAATTTCAGAATAAAGGGCCACTTCCTTCATACAAAATTAAAGCCAGCATCATGCTTAAAATTTAACAAAGAGCCCTGACTGGTTTGGCTCAGTGAATAGAGCGTCGGCCTGTGGACTGAAGGGTCCCAGGTTTGATTCTGGTCAAGGGCATGTGCCTTGGTTGCGGACATATCCCCAGTAGAGAGTGTGCAGGAGGCAGCTGATCGATGTTTCTCTCTCATCAGTGTTTGTAGTTCTCTCTTCCTCTCCCTTCCTCTCTGTAAAAAAATCAATAAAATATATTTAAAAAAACTTAACAAAGTACTTCTGTTAAAGTCAGTATTAAGGATGCCCACAGTTCTCGCAATCATTCAACATTACTTTAGAAACCATGTGCATATTAGAAAAAAGACATACTGAAAAGGAAGGTGCAAACTCACTATTTTTAGATATGATTATAAATCTGAAAAAACTGAGAGAAGCACTTAAAAACTATTAACAACTAAAACATGAATTTAGCAAAACAGCTGGTTAAAAAGTTTAGACTATAAAAAATTAATAGATATATTTTATATTGTCAATAACCAGTTAGAAAATGTAATGTAAGAAAAACTTCTATTCATAATAATAACAAGAAAATAAAATGTCAGTGAATAAATATGGCAAGAGATGTGTATGTCCTGCATGAAGAAAAACTGAAACTCTAATGAGATTTAGTAACAAAAGTTCAATAAATAAGAAGACACATGGATATTTCACAAGCTAATTAACTTTATAGTTACATCAATCTTCCCAAACTTAAAGTATATTTCATTGTGATACCAGTCAAAACATAGACAGGGATTTTAGGAGGAATTTGACAAAATAATGTTACGGTTCCTCTAGAAAAGAAACCATGGAAAAAGAGCTAGGAAAAGTGTGAAGGAGTTTATAAATAGAGAGATATTAAGACACTGCCAGAAATTAAAATGTGTTATGAAGCTGAAGTACTCTATTTTGGAATTAGAGTAGAAGTAGAAATACAGTGTCTAGAAATAAACCCCAATAAATTATGGAAATTTAGAATATGCAGAAGGTGGCATTTCATGTAAGTAGTGGTAGATAGCTTTAAAAAACAAATAGGGTTAGAGCCACTTACTAGAAATTTGGACGGAAAACCCCAGAGCTCCAGACTGGTGGCCTGACCCAGTGTTCTTCCGCAGGAAGACTCAACAGTAAAAGCGTTGGGTGACCTTGCCCACTGGAGCTCTGACATGAGCACCGGCAGCTCATGCAAGGTGTTCCAGGGGTTCTCCATAGATCCTGAACAGAAATGCAGGGTAGGGGGCGGGGAGGTGGGAGGGAAGAAGAAGAAAGTGCAGAGACTGTGAGACAGGCACAAACCAGATGGTTCCAGTCCCTGTGCCTGGAGCACAGTGCAGGGGGACGCAGAGGGATGGGAGTTTCTAGACCTTCGAGGCAGGTCAGGCGAATCACGCAGGGGCCGCAGCCATGTGGAGTTGGAGTTTGGTTGTTGAGTGCAAGGAGAAGATGTTGACAGGCTTAAAGCTGCCATCGGTGGAATGATAGGATCTAACTTGTGTTTTTTTAAAAGATCACTGTAAAATATTTAGGATGGTAAACTATATGTTGTGTGTAGTTAATTATAATTTTTAATGCTAATTAAAGAATGATCACTGCCAGGAGGCTTGAGCTGAATAGCGCCTCCTCCTGTAAGGGGCCTGTTTTCACTTTCCAGTTTACCGCCACGCCCTCAGCCCCACCCTGTCATTTTCATTCATGTATGTAACTTTCCGGCCCATATATGCCATCCGCCTGTGCATTTGTGTTTGCACCTCTTGTCTTTAACAAAAGCAATTCCCAGAGGATAAACCATTCAAACACCAACATTTCCAACAGAAGGAAAGATGGGTGTGTGTTCCATCTGGAACCAGAAAGGCCGTTCTGAGCATGACAATGATCAGAGAGGATAGGAGACGCCTCGTGGGACCGGCACAGATGCTATGTAAACCCTGTGAACAGGAAGGAAGGAGAAGCCAGAGGAAGATCAGCAGAAGATATGGCAATTCACCTGGGGCTTTAATGAGACTAAAAATACGTAAGAGGTGTTATTCATTGAGCACACACAATATGCCAGGCACTGCGAAAAGTACTTTATACACATTACTTTGTTTATTCTCACAATAGTACACTCACAGGCCAGTGTTATTCCCTTTAAAAAAGAGAGAGAGAGAGAGAGAGAGAGAGAGAGAGAGAGAGAGAGAGAGAGAGAGAGAGAGAGAGAAACCTGAGCTCAGAATAGTTACCTGTCCAAAGTCACACAGCTGACAAATGGGAAACCTGGCCTGTGATTGCTGGCTCTAAGCTGGATAGCTTCTGTTTGCTCACCCAGCTGCTCTCTGCACCAAACCTTACCCTCTTTGTTCCCTGGAGAATCGGACGCGGGAACTTCATCAATGAGCTCCCCTCGGCTTTCAATTTGGTGATTGGTGAAAAGTGAGGTTGGGATATTTAGCTCGAGACCTTCCTTCCCATGGCTTTCCGCTGTCAGCTGGGTGCCTCTTCTGGAAGCCACAGCCCTTCCCTTCTCACATCTCTCTCTCCTTCTTCTCTTGCTCCTTTTGGCCTAGGAGTGGCTCCCTGCTGCCTCTGGCCCTGCTCTTCCCAAACCTCCTGTGGGTTTCCCTTAGACTCCCCACACTGGAAATAGTTCCTATGTGGAAGTAGTTCCTATGCTGAATCTCCTCCCTCTCCGCCCGCTCCCATTCTCCTCCCACCTTGTTTCCAGTGTGCCCTGCTCTTGCTGGGATTTGACTGGCCCAGTCTGATTCCAAGGGGCCAGGATTATTCTTAGCAGGAAGCACACTAGACGGAGGGGGTGGGGATGAGCCAGGACTGTGAGTGAAGGGGGTCTGGAGTGGGCAAGGAGCGGTAGGAAGAGCTGTAAAGATATTCTGGGATCAGATGAGGAGAGTGTTGATTGCACATCTGAGACTCCTCTTTTAAGGGGCCTGTTCCAACATTTCCTCAGCTTTCAAATGACCACACCTGCTCTTCATGGTCAGAAGTGGGCAGATCCCCAAGGGCCACGGAGCTGAGGTGGGGTGAATTGAGCCAAGTGTGTTTTGGGGTGAGGTGGGGGAGATAGAAGACATGGCTGGGATCCGAGACAATGACTCCAGTTTGCATCCTTTTTCTTCTTGCTCATTTCCTGCAAGGTCTTTCCCGCCCCCACCCCCAGGTCGGGCTACCGTTTCTCGCTGGTGGGAGCGTTCGTTCATTCTGGAGACCTCAGTTCAAGATTGATGGCTTCATAACCTGCTCGGAGTCCTTGTGCTACGGTGCCGCGCCATGAATCACTGATGTCACATCACCCACTCCCGCCAAAGAGGACCCGAAGGACACTGCTGGCCGTGGACGGGCGGGGAGCTGCTCCTGCAGGGCTGGGCAGGCGGTGAGGAGGGTGTGAGGCACTGCAGCTGCAGGACTGTGTTCTGGGTGCGAGAGCCCAGCAGCCTGGGGTCAGACAGCTCCGGAGGATCTCTGGTCAGCCTGCCCTTCCGCCCAGCTCTCTGGTGTTAGTTAATAGTTAGTTAGTTAGCTCTCTGGTGTTAGTTAATAGTTAGTTAGTTAGCTCTCTGGTGTTAGTTAATAGTACGGCATCACAGCCACCACAGCAATGAGCAGTGATCTCCGTTTACTGAATCAGGTGCTTATGCTAAATCAGACTTTGTATTAATAGTCACTTGCCAGTTTGATCTTCTTGGCAGAAATGCAAGCTGCTCCCCATCCCCACATACCGGTGGAGAAGGTGAACCCGTGAGGGGTGAATCAGGACCCACATGGCTCCAATTTCAAAGCCCAAGCCCTGCCCAGCGCCTGGGCCATGAGAGTGGGCACCACATTTTAGAGGGCCTTGTTCAGACCCTCCTGCAGTGGCTCCTGTGGGCCCTGCCCGGGAAAGGCTAGCTTAGGCTCTGTCCCGGCCTCCTGGGGCTGCCAGGACCAAGTCCCACAGACCAGGTGGCTTAGCCACAGAAATGCCTTGTCCGAGTCTGGAGGCTGGAGTCCGAGATGAAGGTGTCAGGGGGCCAGGCTCCCTCTGAAGGCCCAGGGAGGGTGTGTTCAGGCCTCTCCCTGGCTTCTGCCAGTTCCTTGGCTGATGGAGCGTCCCCCCAGTCCTCACGTGGGGTCCCCGTGCACCTGTATGTCTACAATTTCCTGTAAGGACATTAAAAATCACACAAACAACACCCTCCCCCCTCCCACCCCGTCATATCAGGTTAACATGAGGTCATTAGTGTGGCCCAATCAAGGGCCACACTAATGACCTCATGTTAACCTGATGATCTGCAGAGACCGTATTTCCAAGTAAAGGCATGTTGGCAGGTGGTGGGGCTAGGACTGCAGCGTCCTTTAGGGAGATTCCATGCAAGCCGCACAGACGCCCTCACATATGTGGAGGCTGCCCTGCCTGCTGCGCGGCGTGGGCTCCCCGCCAAGACAGCGGGCATCCTGGTAGGTCACCAAGGGGAGAAGGGAACATGGAGGGGAGGGTGGGAGGGGGAGAGTAGAGAGGCAGGGGGCCTTCCTTTGGGGTGGGGGAAGGGAGTGAGGAAAAGGGAGGAAAGGCAGCAAATCCATCTGCCATTTGCTCCCTTGTGGAGAGTTGGTGCCATCAGAGGCTCCTCGGCATCTCCACTCAATGAAACGACGGCTTGCAGCTGCCGCTCATGGCAGCACAGACATCGCTAGCGACGGCACCTCCGAACCAGACAGCCCTTTCTTGGGCAAAATCTCTCAGCTGAGGGGCCTGGCTCCACCAGCAGCTCTGTCTTTCCCTGCCCAGGAGCCCGGGCCACTCAATATCCTGGATGATAGAGATCAATTCCAGGGCCCACAGAGGAAATGGACCAGCTGAGGAGAGGGCCCACTTGGAGATGAGCATATGGGGGGGAGGATAGCAAATTCAGCCCCATTTACTGTGAAGCCCTCTAGTAGGAGGAGTCATTTAGAGCAAGCAACGTCAGTCTGCTGGCAGCTGGGAAACTGATGGCATTCCGTGTGCTGGCTGCCCACCCAGCGTCTGTGTCCAGCAAGTCTCTGGTCTGGCTGGCGAGGGCAGCTGAGCACCTGGGACAGGAAAAGGGTTTGCACTGGATACCAGCATAAAGCTTGGGTACCGTATGTGAATCCAGATGACAGATTTGTAAGTCTACATGCTATTCACTACTCTTCATTCACTATTTACTCAACAAATGTGCAATAAGCAACTACTGGGTGCCAGGCAGGCGTTGTGGTGGCTGCTGTGGGCCACAGTCGTGATTACATTACAATTTCTCACCTTTTCCTGGTATAGCAAACAGAATTTTGTTGTGGTTAATCCTCATCCGAGGATATTTTTACATTGATTTTTAGGGAGAGTGGAAGAGACAGAGAGAAACATTGATGTGAGAGGAACATCGATTTGTTGCCTCCTGCATGAGCCCGACCAGGGCCTAGGCTGGGGAGGACACTACAACCAAGGTACGTGCCCTTGACTGGAATCGAACCAGGGACCCTTTGGTCTGCAGGCCAACCAACTGAGCAAAACCAGCCTGGGTGAAAACACACAGAATTTAAGCGATGAAACATCCCGCAGAGTGATGAGCACTCTGGCCGGCATTGTTCTGGGGAACGGGGAAGAGAGACAAGCTCCCTCAGGGAGGGAGACCAGACCCTGGCTGAGGAGTGTCACCGAGGAGGGATGCGTGGGCCGCGTTTTGAGGGTGAGTAGCATTTCCAGAAGGCACAGCCTGTTTTCCTTCTCCCATTCACACAGAAGGCCAGTGAGGTCAGGGGACATTTCCAGGGATCCAGGCGTAAACAGCAGAGCCACATTCGAACCCAGGGCCTGGCTTCAGAGGCCACACTCTTCCTGTGATCCCATTCTTTCCACTCTCAGCCCCATTAGCCTGAGAGCGGGCAGGCTGGAGACAGCACCCAGAGGACTTCGACAGGAACAGCTGCGGTGCTGGGCACCCAGGGGTGCCTGGAGAGGCTGCGGCTCAGGATGCCCACAGGCCTAGGCACCACCCCGGCCTCTGGCACATGCTGGGGATGGGCGGCCTCCCGCCCCACATAGGCCCGGCTGCATTGCTTCCTGTAACAACTGAACTGATTAGAAGGCAAGTTCGACTTGATTAGTGATTATTGTCTCAGTGCAGCCGTGGCTCTGAGCCTGATCATTTGGAAGCAGGGAGGGATGTTTTGAGCAAACACGCACGCATCAATTTCATTGCCTGGGTGAAATGCAGGCTTGTCTCAGCCCCTCCCCACATCTGGTCTTTCTCCGCTCTGCTTCCAAACTGGTGTGGTCCGCCTTCCCCTGGAGAGGGCCGGACAGGCAGGGCAGAGCCAAGGCCTTCCCCAGACCACCGCTCTGTGCACAAGGTCCTGCACACTCTACCCGAACACCGGCGGCCCTCCCTGTGCCATCCCCTGAGTTCGGTCATGGAAGCTAGGCCTCCACCTGCATGAACTTGGGCAGCAAGCGTCCACTCTGCTGTAGTTAGCCGACCTGGGCTCCCTGCTTTCGACTCAGGAGGCCTTGGGAAAGCGGCTTGATTCCTCTGTGCTCACTGTCTCCCATGCAAATGAGAACAACAATAGCACCCACCTCCCAGAGACCCAGAGGAGCACGCTAACAGGGCCGCATGCCTATCACTGTCTTTGTGGTGAGTTACAGAAACCCCAGCTTGGCTTCTGACTATGCGCCATGGGCACACTCCTCGCACCTCTGAACTTGAGCTCCCTCCCTGGAAAGAAAGATATTATTCCTCCCTCCCGGGATATTCGTGCTGATTAAACAAGCCAGTGAGTGTGAAATGCCCAGTGCAGGCAGCGTGCAGGCAGAACGAGGCCTACGGGTGCACTCGGTGGGTCTGAGGGTGCCTGGTGTTGGACACTCACTCAGCCCAAAACCAGACCAGGGGCCCTGGGACGAGGGGCCCGGATGGCACTCACTGGAGGTTTGAAGGGGATGGGAGGCATCGTCTCTGCTCTGGGAAAGTTCAACCAAAGGGAGAGAAATGGAACTTTAGACTCAAGGATGTGTAAACCCCTGCAAACAAGCACCTGGGTGCTGAAGGGACTCAGATGCAGAGGGGAGGCGTGAGCTACGTGAGAGGTGGATGAGGGGCAGGATGGGTGGGACTATAGAAACCAGGTGAGGGCGATGGCAGGTGGCTGAGGAGGAGGAAGAGAACCTACCAGCCGGATGCGTGCCAGGGATGCTCACCCATCGCCTCACCGACTCTCCCCACAAGTCTTGAAGGAGCAGCACTGGCCCCATGGACACTCAAACAACTGCGTGCAGAGAGGCTCCAGACAGATCAGGTCAGGGTCAGGACATGGCGCTGGGACTCGGGCTTCCTCCCACATCTGTGTTGTGCTGCTGTGGTAGGCAGCATTTTCCAGACTTGGAAAGTCCCAGCTCATCTGTCTTTTTCCAGGCCTTGGACCCTAACCTGGGGACTCTGCCCGCCGTGGCATCACCTCACCCTACATGTGCCAGTGTCCGTTCTTTCTGCACTCAGAAGGCCTGCCACCGAGTAGGCACCAACTAAATAGGTCCTTGTTGCACAGAAACAAGAACACCCGCATACAGTTTGCTCTGTGCTGGGCCCCTCTGAGAAGAGGGTGTTGGTGGTGCTTTTCAGCCAAGGCCAGGACACGGCTGCCCCTGGCTCCATCGTCTGGTTCCCAGGACAGGCCCACCCTGATCCGGTGCTGCAGAGGCGTCTCTCAGGTCCTGGTGAACGCCAGGTGCCCTTCTCTCGCCGCTCCTGCACACTCTTTGTCTCTCCCTCTCTTTTCTCTCATTCCCTTCATGTTCCCATTTCTCTTCCAACTCTTCCTGCTTCCTTTAGTCTCATTCCTTCCTTCCCGCCCCCCACAACTTCTCTGCTGTGGGTCTGTCCCCAGCAGTCATAGGCCTGGCTTGGGGAACTCGCTTTTGCAAAAGCAGAGTCAGCTGGGCCATGGATGGCATGTGGGGCTGGCCTGCAGCCGGGGAGGTGGAGAGAGTGTGGGGCGGGGTGCTCCTCAGCCGGCTGTGCATGCCTTCCGACCTTAGGCGAGGAGTTTGAACTTGGAGTCCTCTTTTCATGTGTGTCCCGCCATCTCATGAACTACGGTGGGAGTCAAACAGGTCAGACCCGAGCCTGGATGTGGGGGCAGAGTACGCACTGTGCCCCTTGATGCACATCCCGGCTCTGCCCTGTGACATCGGCCCCTTCCCAGTCCTTGAACCACAGTTTCCCTCCCAGAAAACATAAATACCTTGCAGCCGGGCCAGTGTGACTCAGTGGTCAGAGCATCGGCCTGTGAATCAAAGACTCCCAGGTTTGATTCTGGTCAAGGGCACGTATCTTGGTTGCAGACTCCTCCCCAGCCCAAGCCCTGGTCGGGGCTCATGCAGGAAGCAACCAATCGGTGTGTTTCTCTCACATGGATGTTTTGCTCTGTTTTTCCCTCTCTTTTCCCCTCTCCCTAAAATCAATGGGAAAATATCCTCAGGTGAGGATTGACCACAAAAATAGAGATAAGTAAGTAAATAAAATAAGTGAATATGCTGCAGATAGGCAGTGAGGAGCCACTGTGGTGACTGTGGGAAAGCGCCTTACAAATGCCAGCGCTTGTGGCCAGTGCCCCGAGCTGTCCTCCATCCATGACTTCCTCCCTGGAAAGCGCTGGCCACATGCCCAAGGCCAACCGTGAAGGTGCCCTTGCTTCTCTCCCTCCCCTGGGGACCGTGCTGCCTCCTCCCGCAGTCACCTTCTCCACCAGCTTGGCCACCTCACCCCAGGGGAGCCCCTCTGAGCAGGCCCGAGTCCAAGAGAGAGAGCGGGGAGCCTGGCCGTGGGGGGCGTGCCCGCAGCCCGGCAGCCGGCCGCTGATTTATCTCCCCACGCACTCTTTGCCATCTGTTTTTATATTGCTTTCAGCACAAGATAAGTGGCTCCCACACAGCGCTGAGCTTCAGAGATTGCGAAGTTCATGAGTTTGCAGAATTTATGATAAGGCCGAGAATTGTCTTAGTGCATCATTCATGTGCGCAAGGTCCAGAACGGATGCTGCTGCTTCCAGATGTTTCTCCTTCCCTCCCGTTCCCTTCTCAGGAGGTGGGATGGCCGGCCGGCGTCCCCGCCACTGATGCCTGAGCCTGGAGTGTGCGGAGTTCCACCAGCTTCCGCAGTGACACTGCAGGGAGCATCTCCGTGGGAAGGAAGAGGAGGAGGGGAAGGCAGGAGGTGGCTGACTGGTCGCCATGCTCTGTGTCCTACAAGGTGGTTGGCTGACAACTGAGGTGCTCGTTGATGGTGAAAACCATTGTCCAGTGTTTTCTTTCTCTTTGAGCTTTTGTTTGTAAAATGTCACCTTCTAGAGTGGATATGTATCAGTAATTACAAATGTTCTTAAAAAGACCATGAATGGCCCAGCCAGTGTTGCTCAGTAGTTGAGTGATGACCTATGAACCAGGAGGTCATTGTTTGACTCCCATTCAGGGCATATGCCTGCATTGTGGACTTGATCCCCAGTAGGGGTCATGCAGGAGGCAGCTGGTCAATGATTCTCATTATTGTTGTTTCTCTCTTCCTCTCCCATCCTCTCTGAAATCTATAAAAACATATTTTTTAAAAGACCATGAATGACTCTTTAAAGCACATGTGTCAAACACAAGGCCCGCGGGCCAAATCCGTCCCGCCAGGCCTTGCAATGTGGCCCGCACCGCGCTGTCATCACTGCACTCCGCTGTGTTTCCATCACAATGACAGTTTATGACTGTTCAGTAAACCATTCGGCCCGCGATTTAGGCTGAATTTTAGATTTTGGCCCCTTCTCTGATTGAGTTCGACACCCCTACTTTAAAGGGTATGCTTCTCTACTCCACTACTCTCTACCTTTTGGAACTTGATGTTATCATCCATTTGTTCACTTCTACTTAGATGGTGCTCGGGCTTTGGAGTGACATTCCTCCAGGCCGGAGCCTCACCCCCTTGCACAGCTGGTTTTACTGGGACAGTGATTTAATGTGTGGAAGCTTTGAGTTCTCCATCTGCAAAACAGAGCGTGTAGTACAATATGCTTCATAGGTTCATTGAGGATTAAATGATCGTGTAGGTGAAGGGCATGGTCCCTGGAAGCAGAATAAATACTCACTACAGCCCTAGCTGGTTTGACTCAGTGGATAGAGCATTAGCCTTCAGACTGAAGGGTCCTGGGTTCAATTCTGGTCAAGGGCACATGCCTGAGTTGAGGACTTGGTCTCCAGTGTGAGGTGTGTAGGAGGCAGGCGATCAAGGTTTCTCTCTCATCATTGATGTTTCTATCTCTGGCTCCTTCTCCCTTCCTCTCTGAAATCAATAAATATATGTTTTAAAGAAAGTACTCACTACATACTTTATCCTATGATCCATTGTTTCCGTGTCAGGCACGGGCTGAGGAGCCTTCAGCTCTCCAGAAAGGGAGCCCAGCATTTCAGGTGGAGGAAGGCTTTGGAGGATGTGGTTGGGGGCTGATTGGTGGATGTCGGAGCCAATCAGGGGAAAGGATGGGTGCAGAGGTCCCAGAGGCAGCAGGGCTTGGGGCTGGTTCTGAACCTCCAGGTGGCTGAGTAAGGCCAGACTGGAGAAAACCCGTGGAAAGTATGCTGAATGAGATGGGAAAGATGCAGGCTCAGCTGGCACAGGACTGTGTGCACCATGCCAGGGATTTTGCATGCCATCCACGGCAAGCCCCTGGAGCTGTTCCCATGATTTCAGTTCAGCTACCACAGATTGAAGCTTCCTATGGGCTAGTTAGTGAAATGGCACATCAGTGTATTCTCTCATTTATTTTTCACAGCAGCTCTGTAAGGCAGTTCTTAGACCCATTATACAGAAGAGAAAATTGAGATACACCATTCAATTAAGATAGTACAACACATGATGGAGCTGGGATTCCTATTTGTGTCTTTCTGACACTAACGTCCTTCGTCACTATTCCATGTCACCTCTTAGCTTATCCTAATGCCATAACTCAGGATTGGGTGGGCACAGCATATATATCAGAGCAAGACTGGAGAGGCATGGCATGGAAGTACCAGGATGGAGTAGGTACTGGGTTTAGAGTTTAGGGTGGCATGCTGAGTTAGCTGGCCATGCTCAGTAGGTCATTGTTGGCACTGGGGATGAGTCCGAATTGAAGGGGCAGGTATTTTCAACATGTGGGCAGAGGTGTTTGCAAAGCATCTGGGGCGTTTGCAAGGCCTGACAAACAAGCAAGGGGCCTTTGGGCTCTCCCATTCCGAAATCCTACATTGGCTGCGTGCAGGAGGATTGTTCTGAGAGGTATACCTCACGTGCACACTTAGCTGCCTGGATTGCCTGGCCCTCTGTCTATCGTTCCCTTGTCTCTCCTCCCCTGTTTCTGCTCAGGCCCAATGCCACTAGGCCTCAACTGGACTTCTAGGCTCAAAGAAGGTGCCCTTTTCTCTGGACTTTTCCTCTCAACTATAGCTTTTCCCTTCTCCCTTCCAGGCCCCTGGCCCTTGGATAAGACCCTGACATGTGCACCTGGCCCCCCAGAGCACTTCTACATACGTGTACCTCCTCACACAGCTTGCCTTTGCATTGTAGGTTGAACAAGACAACACTGAGTGACCAGCCATGACAAAGTAAGTGGAACAACAAGTCCTGGGCCCAGGAGAGCAAGGTAGTAAGAGGCATGGAATCCAAAGGGGTGCTTGTGAACAGGGCCAGCGGTGGTGTCCACATCTCAGATTGGGACCCCATGTCTGGTCTGATGGGACAGGGGGGAGAGGGGTGCAGAGGTGGAGACCAGGCTCAAAGGGAACATCCAAATCATTAAGGGTCTGAAAATCCTCAGATCGGTGCTGGCGCTGAAACAACCATTATTAACAGAACACACTTTGGGGTCCCCTCGGTGCCTCCATGTTCTAGGAATGTAGATACTCAATAATCCTGTCTGAGTTAAACAAGCAGAGCCCCAACAATGGGGACTGGTCTGGGCAGTGCTGGGAGAGTGCTCCCATGTGACAGAGGAGCGGGAGGGAGAGGGACAGCTCTGGTGACACAGGGCTGATGCTGCTGAGCCTGGGGGCCCTGCAAGCCTTCTCTTGCTCAGCCCTGAGCCAGCTCTGTGGTGGCTGCGGGCACCCTGCTCACAGACCAGGAACAGCGCAGAGATCTTAGAAGACTCAGCCAAGGTCACACAAAGGGTAAGAGGCAGAGTGTTGATTTGAACTCAGGTCTACCCATCTCCGGATTCACACTTCTAACCAGTGAACGAGGCCTCTGCGTGTCTGAGCTCAGCACCGGCCCAGCTTCGGCATTAGCTGTAATTTCCCAGAGGTGTTCCCATTTTAATGACGAGCTCTTGAGAAGAGAAACTACCCCATAACTCACATAGCAGGAGTCTGACTTCCTAGCACTACTTTTCATAGAAGGTTTTTCTTAGATCTGCCAGCTCTGTGCTGTCCGACATGGTGGCTACGAGCCACATGTGGCTCTTGAACGTTTGAAATGGGGTGAGTCCAAATGGAGATGCACCAAGTGCAAAACGCAAGCCAGATTCTGAGGACGTACTGTAATGAATGATGTAAAAATATCTCACTCATATCTTTTATATCGATGGCATGTTGAAATAATAAAATTTTAAATATATTGGGTTAAATAAAATATCATATTGAAATTAAATGTGTCTGTTTTATTTTGCCTTTATTTCTGTGACTACTAGAAAAATGTAATAATATATATGGCTATGAGGCTTGCATTTGGGGTATTTCTATTGGGTATCTTATTCTATCGATAGATGACAACATGCCCATATTCTTTATTTCTTTCACTCAAAAATATTCATTAATGGTGACTACTTTCATATTACATTTCACAAATCTGCATAGTTAGCATATCTATACATATGAAGAGGTAATATGCTAATTTTTCTGTTACTGTGTCCTAGTCTTGTCCAGTCTGTGGGCGAGGATGGGGGCAGGGACTTCCATCCCCAGAGTTAAGGTCATGCTGCTTGCGTGCGTCCACACCCAGCACTGAGGTGAAGCTGCCTGCCTGCATCCCCAGCTAGGGGTGAATAGGGATGAGACACTGCTGCGGGGCCGGGGGAGGGGGGGGAAGAGGAGGAGAAGAGGTGCAGAGGGGAGGGGCTTGACAGGGGACCTCAGGCCATGCTCCCTGCCCCAGCTCTGGGCCAGGAGACCTCAGGCTGCAACTCCTGCCTGGCAGGGTTTGACGGGGGGAGGGGGGACCTGAGACTGCACCCCCCACACTCAGCATCTGGCCGGGGGATCTGAGGCTGCAGCCCCTGCCCATAGGGGCTTGATGGGGGTGGGGCCGACCGAGTCTGGGTCTCCTGTGTTTTTGAAGTGCATGCGGCTGGTGGGCAGGGACTTGACTCTAGATCCCCAGGCACCCCCCTCAGACTCTGACAGGAGGGAGATTTTTTATACATTTTACTAATTTTCTTTAATCTCTGACACTTCTATTATAAAGAAAGGGCAAATAGCAATATTAAAATATTTCTTCTAATTAATTTCCTCTTAATGTGCATGAATTTCATGCACAGTGCCACTAGTAATAGATATAAAGAATATATAATATGTAAGTACTGTTCATTTTATAAGTGAAGAAGGTGAGAACCAGGTTAATTAAACCCATAGTCCATCAACCAGTAATTGACAGCCAGTACATGGTCCCAGGTGTGGACTCTGGACTAGTTGTCCCGGATTCAAATCTCACTCTCCCACTTACTAGTCGATGACTTTGTGCATAATACTTAACCTCTCCTAGTCTCAGTTTCCTGTTCTGGGTTTGGAGATAAAAAACATAACTTAGTTAGACAAGTTAAGAAAACTTCGTGACTTCCTACATGTTAAATGACGGTGACAACTAGCTGTTATTGTCCTTAAGGGACAAGAACTGAATCTATAACTGCTTTGCCCAGGTATGTGCCCTTGACCGGGAATCAAACCTGTGACCCTTTGGTGGGCAGGCTGACATGCTAACCACTTAGCCACACCAGCCAGGGCTGAAATGCCTGTCCTGTGCCAGGTGCACTGCTTTGACGCTTTGGCACATGTGATATGAATAAGAAACAAATCTTGCCCTCAGGGGCTCACAGTCTAGTAGAAAAGATGAGAAATATACATCAAAACTATAATACAGAGCAGGAGGAAGTAAATGGTGACCCAAAAGGATGACATGAGGATGTGGAGACAGCTCTTTGTCAAATTGCTTTGACTTGGAAGCAACCAGAGGAGGCCTCTCGGGGGAGGTGGCATTTGGCAGGACTTTAAAAATGCATAAGGCCGTGTTAGGCAAAGGTGTTCTGGGGCATCCTGGCTAAAGAGAAGAGAAGTCGCAAAGGCACCAGCAGACGAAGGGAGGGCGGGCTTGGAGAGTGGTTAGGAATGCTCTGCTGCTGGAGGGGGTACGGTGAGTGGTCGGAGGGACTGGCTGGACCGCCGGGTGGTGGGCATGGAGGGCAGGGAATGCCGGGCTAAGGAGTTTGTTTGTCAAGGGCTCGTGTTCATGGTTGCTGCACGTGTCTGGGCAGGTGGCACACCGAACAAGGGTACAGAGCCAGGGAGAGGGAGAGGTGGAATCCCCCCACCTCTCTCCATCAGCCATGCTTCCCTCCCAGGCAGGAGGCTGTGGGGATGCCCTGTTCTAATTAACACAAAGGAACCTGAGCCCCGTCAGCTCTGTCGCCAGTTTGTCCCTTTACCCCACTTGCTGATCACTGGCACCTTCCCATCCTTAGCCACTGCGGTGGCTAAAAGGCTCCTCCCTGCCTCATCCTGCAGAGCCTCCCAAGGGCTGCTGTCCTCCCCGCTCCCCACCTCCCAACCATAAATGACAGCACTGTCCCCAGCTGCTTGGGATCATTTCCAAGCAGGTTGGCATCACCGATGCGCCCAGCTCGTCTCGGGGTCACAGAAGGAGGAGGCCTGGCTTGTGTTTGTTCAGGTAAAAGTGTCCAGTGCTAGTGTTTGTTGTGCCCCAACCCCAGTCCTATCCCATAGTGCCTCTGCTGTCACCTCCAGGGAGCCCTGCTCACTCAGACTGAGTTGCTCACTGCTCCTAACTCCGCCGTCCTCGCTTCTTCCTGCAGCCTATTAACGCCCTATCCCTGGCTAATGTAGCTGAACACACTGTTCCCACTCTCGTCTTGTCAGCAGCAGCTGCACAAAGCTCAGCTCTGTTTCTCCTCTCCTCTCCTCTCCTCTCCTCTCCTCTCCTCTCCTCTCCTCTCCTCTCCTCTCCTCTCCTCTCCTCTCCTCTCCTCTCCTCTCCTCTCCTCTCCTCTCCTCTCCTCTCCTCTCCAGACCCATCCCGTAATTGTCATCCCCAAATATCTCGGAAAGCTCCCCTGCCCTTGAGCCATCATCAGATTGGATTCTGGGACTCTGGGGCCAGCTGCTTGTCTCCTGAGTGGGCAGCCGGCAAGGCCCTCACCCAGCTGCCATCTCCACCAGCCCATATGGGCAAACAATATGCTTTCTACACAGCCTTTCTAGTCCCACCCCAGACAACACCCGCTTCCCAGCCCTGCCCGACAGCATCTGCAGGTGCCATAGGAGCAAATCAGACAGTTTGCTGACATGCTAAGCACATGTGGCTTGGTACTGGTTCCGGTCAAATGTGTTTGGGTGTGTGTTATGTACGTTTTCAATTTGCAGCCTTGATTTCACGCCTGTACATGCCATACACACACGTGCGCTGTTCTTATGAAGCCATAGAGACACAGAGACACAGAACTTCACAGCAAGCAGGCAGGCTTCTCTGTAGAGCTGCCTCTTCTACCCTCTGTCTGTGTTCTCTGATTTTCATGAAATTGGGTGCTAGTGAATTCTGGGGTGTTGGCCACAGTCCCTGGGGGAGGGAGTGGGGGTGAGATAAGAAGCATCAGGCATGACCCAAGTTGAATGAGATGGAGGCATTTTGCAAATGGTGGAGAGTAGAGGGCATGAAGATATGCTCCCGTCTGAGGAGGGTTTTCTGGTGGATTTTAAAATATGTCTTATCTGAAGAGAGAGGCTCACTAAGTCCGCAGCAGGAAATCAGACACAAACCTGTCCCTTAGAGCTCTGCCTCTGCTTCTGCTGCCGAGGTCTCTCATCGCACTCATTAGTCATTCCTTCACTCACCGAGTTATCCACGTCTTCTTTCATTTCACTTCGATTTGTTTTTATGACTTTTTTCCCCTGATTATAATAGTAATGCATGTTCATCCCAGAAATTCAGAAAATCCATTAAAGTGCAACGAGAAAAAGAAAGTCACCTCTTTAGGAAACCACCGCTGCTGACTGTTGAATATATTGGTGCATTTTCCTTCACGAAGGGGTCCCCCACGCAGCTGCACCCCTCGGGTACCCTCGCTTCTGGCCCTGGCACACGGACAACTTCTATCGTGGTAAATCAGCCTTCACAAAGTAAAAGAGAATGAAGATTTTGCCCAATTTTCAGGGGAAGGCAAAGGAGAAGCATGCAGTACATACCGCACAGCTAAATTTAATTTTTAAAATCTCCCAGTAGAGCTCTGAGTTCTTTGTCCTTAAACCCCATCCTCTGCAAACGGCCTCATCTCCATACCTGTCATGAGTCCTGTCACCGGGAGCCTTGCTGCACTCTCCTCTCCCCACAGCCTCTGTGTGTCCTTCTCTCTGGAGGCAAAGGACCCTCCATCTTCATGAGCCAGAGAGACATGTGTGTTCTTCCCTGTAACAGACCATTTTTTCCGTTTCACTCAGATACATATGCATGTAATAGAGGCCCAGTACACAAAATTCATACACGGGTGTGGTCCTTAGGCCTGGCCGGCAATGGAAGTGTGAGTGTTTGGCGTGGAAGGGCAGGTCCCAGCTGACCTCTGGGCTCTGGGCAACACCTGGGCCCCAAGGCCTCTCCACCTGAGTCACAATGCCCAAGTCCCCGGGGAGTGTGGCCAGACGCTGCGGGCCAGGATGCAGCATGGGCCTCTGGGCCATCCAGCAGCACTGCACTGAAGCCAGGAAGGTAGTGCACTGTCTCCCTGCCGGCCTCACAGACTGGCTCCTGCAAAATCCACCGGGAGCCCAACTGGCCCCTGGGACTCGGTGGCTGCAGTCCGGTTCACCTGGAAGAGGCCACGTGGGTGCAGGGCAGGCTCCCTTGTGGGGCACCCTGCACCTGGGCTCAGGGGCTCCTCTGGTGTAAGAAAGAGCCCTGGCATCTTGGAGGAGGGGAGCAGGGGAAGTGAAAGCCAGCTTGGCAGACACCCTACATTCTCACCACATCTCCATCCCAGTCACTTCCGCCCCCAGGTAGCCAGCAAGAGGTCACAGCATGTTCCACCACCCCCTGGTGGTCAGTGCATGTCATAGCGAGTGTTTGAACTCCCAGTCTCCAGGTTAAACAACTGCACAGGGTATAATTTGCATATTAGGCTTTTATTATATAGGATGTATGTATTCATGAGTGTGCATATATGTGTACACATTTATATAGGAATTTTGTTAAAATGATATTTTATTGTATCTACTGGTTATTTAACTGCCTTTTTCCCACGTAATATATTTTATTTTCTCTTACAATGAAATGTTTTTTGACAATATGGTTTTTCATAGTTGTACAATACTTCATTGTATCATTAATGTACTTGACTGGTACTCTATTGTGGGATATTTTTGTGTTTAATCATTTCTGCTATTATATACAGGACAGTGATAAACATCCTATATATCTTCAATTATTTTCTTTGTGAACATCTCCATTTTTTCCCCTTAGAATAAATCTCTTGACTTGGAATCTCAGGGTAAAATCGAATGAACATTTTAAAATTTGCTATAACTTGGCCTCTAGAAGCGTGTCAGCATAGAATACCTATTGAGCATTTATGCGGTACCAAGCACTGTGCTCAAAGCTGGAGAGTCAAAGCTATGTGATGTGCCCTAACCTGCTCAGTGGATAGAGCATCGGCCTGTGGACTAAAGGGTCCTGGGTTCAATTCTGGTCAAGAGCATCTACCTTGGTTGCAGGCACATCCCCAGTGGGGGGTATGCAAGAGGCAGCTGATCAATGTTTCTCTCTCATGGATGTTTCTAATTCTCTATCCCTCTCCCTTCCTCTCTGTAAAAAAATAATAATAATAATAATAATAAAATATATTTAAAGAGAGAGAGAGGTACAAGGTGAAGTAATCAAAGATAAAGGCTGATTTGTGGATACAAACCTACCTAGGGGTATCAGGAAGGCTCCTGGAAGGAGATAAATTTGTGACTTGAAGATAAAGGAGCCACTTGCAGGAAAAGTACCTTAGCCAGAAAAAAAAGGGAAATGAAGTCTCCAGGGCTTGAGGGAGCTTGGCTTGCTCCTTGTTTGAGGAATGCAAGAAAGTGATTGCAGAGAGACCTGAGGAGGATGTGGAGAGGCAAGCGCTTACAGGGCACAACAAGGATTTGGAGTTTATTCTAAGAGAAGTGGCAGGCTGCTGACGGATTTTAAGTAGAAGAATAACATGATGCTGCTTATGTTTTAGATTTTTCTTGTTCAGGTTATGGATGGGTTTGCAGGGAAGCAAGAAGAGTGGAAAGCAGCTACTAAAACTGGCCCTGGGAAACATGATTAGAGCCAAGATCATGGGAGTACCATGCAAGTGGAGAAAAAGAATGGATTTTGGATATTTCAGACCAGAAATGGTGAGAGTTGCTAATAGCCTGAGTTATGTGGGTGAGAGAAAGGGGAAAATCAAGTTGCAGTTTAGGTTTTTGGCTGAAGTAAATGTACAGTTGGAGGTGCTGTTAACTTAAATGGGTTTGACTGGGAAAGGAACATTCTTAAGGTGGGGAGGAGGTAAGGATCTTATTTTGGATAACCCAAGGTTGAGGTGGCATTATAATCAGGTCAGGTGGTGTGGCATGTGTCCCTGTCTGAAGCTTGTTGCATGCACAGCTTGAGAGCTGCAGTCCTGGGGGATCTGGGGAAGTCAGGGGGGCATCCAATCACTGTGTGGAGTGAAAAGGGTAGAGCTATCTCATTGGATAATAAAATGAGTCCCAAACTGAACAAATTCAGAGGTAGCCAGAAGCAGTCTCAACGCCTCCTCCGAGAATCTTTGGAAAGAATGTGTTTTCTTTGACGAGTGAGTTTGGGGATATGGGCTAATTTCATTTGAGTCTCAGAGGATAAGGCTGACTAATTAACAGCAGAGTTTATGCATATCTGGGCAAGATCTGGTATACCAAAGACTTAAATAGTTGCCATCTTGCTTATTGTTCAGAATGGCACTAAAAGGTAACTATTAGACCCCTAGTCAGTTTGGCTCAATGAATAGAGCGTCAGCCTGCGGACTGAAGGGTCCTGGGTTTGATTCCAGTCAAGGGCACATATGGCAGTTACAGACTCCTCCCCGACCCAGGCCCTTGTCTTGGCAAGTACAGGAGGCAACCAGTCAATGTGTTTCTCTCGCACCCATGTTTCTCTCTGTCTTTCCCCCACTCTTCCACTCTCCCAAAAATCAATGGAAAAATATCCTCGGGTGAGGATCAACAAAACAAAGGTAACTACTAGAGTATTTAATAGCTCACATTTCCAGATAAGCAGAGTATGACTCAGAGGGGCTGAGCCACCCATCCGTGATCACACAGCTTGCATTAGTGAAGGAAGGACTCAAACTCAGATCTTCCTGGCTCTGAGGCTCTTTTTATTTCACCAAACTGACTGTGGACTGGGCTGAGGGGAGGAAGTAGAAAGACTTGAAATGTTAATAGCTTGAATGAGAGGAGAAGAAAGAGAGAGAGAGAGAGAGAGAGAGAGAGAGAGAGAGAGAGAGAGAGAGAGAGAGAGAGAGAGAGAGAGACAGGATACAGGAGAAGGAGGAGGTATTTGATGAAGCAAGGTGATTTCTCTATCCCTTCTCCACCCCTGCCTTCCTTCCATCTGCTCTGGAGATTCGGAGCCTGGCACCAGGCTCCTGGGCAAAAAATGAGAGCAATTAGAGGCCTCTCCTCCCCTGTTTAATTTTACATGCCTAGCCCCTTTATGGAGTAGTTACTCTCTATTTGGCTGAGCAGATATGAGCAATGTTAATTCTATAATTGGGCCTGCCACCCTGGGTGCTTGAAAAGCATTAGGTACCAAACAGCGTTATTCCGGCTGAAATAGCCGCTCCTTCCAGCGGCTGGAGCCCATATGCGGGCCCCGAGGCCTGTACATGCTTCAAATCAGCTTAAACTGCGCACTTAGTGGTTCACAGCGGGGGCCCAGCTCCCACAGCGCTTGGCATTTGCAAGGATTACTCTGGCTATGCTCTGGCTTATTTATGCTAAATGATGATTCCCCTGTGCCCACATGTGAAAACAGGCCTCGATTCATAACTCTCCTGCCTCTGGGTCTGCACTGCAGTTTTTAGGCCCTTAGCGGTCATTGGCGCCACGTCTGCATGGCTGTGAGTGTCTGGGAAATGGCAGCCCGGTGCGCTGGGCAGAATCTGGGCTGGGAGTTGGAAAACCTGGAGGGAAGTCCAGAGGCCACTAAAGAGCCCTGAGGCCTTTGCTTTTCTGGATCTCAGCTTTTCCACAGGCCAAGGAAGAAGGCTGAGCTGGACCAGGGTAAACAAACCCACTGCCTGCCCTTTGAGCTGGTGCAGACATGACCCGTGGTCTCCTGCCGCCCTGGCAGTGCCCTGGGCGCCGTATTAGTAGTCTGGATTTAACATTACGAGTCAACGTCATTTCTTTCCACGCAGAAAAGAAAGATACCACACACACACACACACACCCCTCCAGATGACTACGATTGTTCCGGCCTTAAGGACGGGCTGCCTCAAACCTGTCCCAGACTCAAGGAATCTGTCTTGAGCTTCATTTCATCCAGGATTCTATCATTTTCTTTCATAGCCTTTTGGGCATTTTCAGGCCGTCCTGTTGGAAATCTCTTTGGGTTTAATCTGAAAGCTCTCCTGTTAAAAGTCTAGCCTGTATCCCCATTCTTCGGTGGAGTAGAATAAAATTAGATATTATCATTTGAGGTAGGGAATAACCTGGAAGATCACCAACTAATGGCTATAAACAAGAGCCAACGTTTATTGAGGGCTGACTACCTGCCCATCACTGTATTCGGGGTCTTACATATCATAGCTTCCTTTCATATGCAAAACAGATACAGCCACCTGGAGTCACAGGCAACCAACCTAGTGTTGATTTACCTAATGGACTCTAGCACTCCACTCCATTGGCAGCCTCTGACAACATGTCTACCCTCTGCCTCTGCACCGGAACTGCCGAGAACTCTGAGGGGAAACTCCATAACCAAATGACACCCTGAGCTCTGCAGCACAGCCGGCCCATCATTTTGTCATTCACTCTTCCCTCCCCATTGCTTTTTTCTCAAGTTTCCTTCCAACCTTTCCCTTCATACTCTAAGCAGATGTTTTTATCTCCCCTTCATTTAAAAAATCCAAAAGTTGAAGTGATGTCTCTTCACCCTCACCATCTAGAATCACACACCTCTGCCCTGATCCAGCCCCACCATCAGGAAGGATCTTTCTTCCTGCTCACAGCTTGATCTCATCCTCTTCCGTCAACCCTGGGCCTCCTTTCCCTGTTGTTCCTTCTCTCTCCTCCATCGCCAGCTCCCTTCTACCTGTTCCTTTTAGTCATCCTATAAAGAAACAGATTTCTGAAATTCTGAACAACAATTCCTTGACCCTGGGTCCTTTGTATTTTTATTTTCCAGTCTAGACAGTTGCTTACAAGATTAACTACTCTGCCTATTCGCAAGACTCCCATTCACTCCATTCACTTCACTCACTGGAACTGGTTACTGCCCTCCCTTCCCTTGCCCCATGGCCTGACTGAACTGTTCTGTCAAAGGTCACTTATCAAACCAGGAGACATTTTTCAGACCTTTTCCTGCAATTCTCTGTGTCATTAGATGTAACTTCCACTCCCTCTTTCTTAAAATTCTCTGCTCTTTTACTTTCCATGGTTCTATTTTTCTTGGATTTTCCTCCTAGTTCCTGGATTTCTCCCCTCCCACATAGACAATTTTCCAGCTTCTCTTGTCTGACTGCCCTTTAAATGTACTAGTAGTGCTGTGTAGTCTTCCTCTCTTCCCACACAGCTGCCCTTCCTAGAAAATCTCTTCACCTCCTACAGTCTTAACTGCCAGCTTTGTGTGGATGGCCCTCAGCTCTAACCTCTCAGCTCAGCTTTCCTTTCTCTCATCCAGGCGACTTCTTATTCGGGTGACCTCTGTGCATCAATTTGCATGTCCCACAACACTTCACACCCTCCAATCTACAGCTCTGGGGAGCTTCTCTCTCCATTTCCCTTTACCTTTAGGCCCCCTTACCTACCTGTCTCTGCATTTTTTATACAGCTTCATGGCGCTTCCATGTACTCTGTCCATTTTTCGAGCAATCTTTGTTCCTTCTTCTCATATGTGCTTCATTTTCAAAAAGTCACTGATACTGTTCAAAAATTTCTCAAAGTTGACTCTTCCTTCTTGTCCCAACCCCATTAGACACTCATATTCGCTCACCTGGAACTTGCAACTTCCTAATTAGTCACTTTACCTTCAGCTCTACTACCCTCAAATCCCTTTCTAAATCTCAGGCATCATCCAGACTGGCCTTTAAAACACAAATCTGACTAGATCCCTTTCCTGCTTAAAATCCTTCCACAAACAAAATTGCTTCTGGGATAAAGAACAATTGCCCTATTGTGTTTGGTAGAAGAGCACAGAGGCTGAGAGTTGTGGACACTGGAGCTCCACTATCTTCTTAGGTTTAAATTCTAACTTCATCACCTCTTACTTCGGGAAAATTTCTTAATCTGAGTGTGGCTAAGTTATATTTTCTGTAAAATGGGAAGAATTTAGATTTATTTCAAGATTAAATGCAATAATACATATAAAGTGCTTTATGTCATGTCAGTTACTTATGGTTTATTGTAGTAGTGCCATTACTACTTCTACTATTATTATTATTACATCTTTGTTCATACAGTGACTTCTCTAGAATACCATCCCTCTATCCTCCATCCCCCTATCTATCCTCTGTTCCTATCCCCTCTCCCTGTCACACCTCACACACACTACACACACACACACACACACACACACACACACACACACACACACACATTACGAAATCAATGAACTCAGAGCTTAGCCCTCACCAACTCCCAGCTGGCACCAAACCCCAAGCCTGTTCACACCTGACCCTGGCTAAGAAGGCCTCTTTGTGCATTCTCATCACCACCTGTACCACGCTGGACTATACAGCCTGTCAGCCTATAATAAACTCATCCAGTTAGTTATGTTCCCCATTAAACTGGAAGTAACTAGAGAAAAGAGACTAGCACAATTCCTGGTATAGGAACTGCTGTAAACCAAAAGAATAAATGAATGTGTTTTGAAATGTGTCTATACCTCCTCAATACCAAGAACGTTCATTCTTTTTGTACATTTACTCTTGATGTAGAACCCTATCTTCATCACTGTCCCCCAGGCCTCAACTCTAGTTAATCCATTGCCAATGGTTCTGTTGGCACAACTGGAAGATTAGAGTGGTGGAGGATTTCCTTTTGTGTTTTTTTGTTTGTTTTTTTTAATATATTTTATTGATTTTTTTTTACAGAGAGGAAGAGAGAGGGATAGAGTATTAGAAACATCAATGAGAGAGAATCATCGATCAGCTGCCTCTTGCGCACCCCCTACTGGGGATGTGCCCGTAACCAAGATACAGGCCCTTGACTGGAATCGAACCCGGCACTTTTCTGTCCGCAGGCTGATGCTCTATTCATTTAGCCAAACCAGTTTTGGCAGGATATTCTGCTTTCTCTGAAACCCTGGAGTCCCCTATAGCCTTTATGAGCAAACCCCCAAGTTTTCCCATGAATGAGTCATCCTGTTAACTCTGAGTATAAGTTGGATACTGATGGGTTCACTACCATTCCACAGAAGAGCAGGCTCAGGGGTGGAGGAAAAAGCATAAATAGCCCTTTGAAATGTTTTGTAATTTGCTATGAATCATTCAAAAATATTAACCTATCCCTGTCATTCCAACCAACCTCTCTCTTCATTAAATATACAAGGCAGGCATCCAAATAAGAACTGGTCTTTGGTTTTACAAGAAAAGGGCAGAGTCAGAGCTGAGAGGAGCTAATCGTTTTTGATTAGTTAGTTTCAGACTTCACTGAGTTTTGTTGGGTCTATATTATCTGGATCGTTATTAGGGGAGCTGGAGTTGGCAGCAACCTCAGGAGCAGTAACATTTGTGCGAGTGCATTTAAGTAGCATAGCCCTATGTGCATGTAGGTGTACTCATGGTGCCTTGCATGTGTGTGACCCATTGTGCCTCGGGGTGGGGACTGAGACATAGCACCTGACGTGCCTGTGTGGGAAAGAGATGAAGGTTTCCGAGATGCAGCGCCAGTCCCTACTTTTCTCCTCTAGCCCACCCCCCCGAGAGGCTTGCCTGCCTGGAGGTAATTTTATTTAATCTTGGCAATCTTCCGGGATAGACTTAAGTAAACAAGGATCAAGCCACTCACAACCTTAATTAGGCTACACATAAATAATGGATTGCTGGATTAGCCGAGAACATACAGGAGGGATGTGAGAGCAATAAAATCAGCTTTTCTTAAGTGGTCCCTTCCTTCGAGGAGCTCCAGTTTCTCCAACCAGATGTCTGTGTCAGGGGCCGTGGAGACATTTCAGCAGTCCAATTCCCATTCATTTATTCTTTCATCTGCTTCTTCATTTATTTATAACTTATTTATTCATCCAACACATTCTTACTAACCCCTTCTGAAAACAAGATGTGGTGCTAGATGTTGTGGGGGAGGCAGCGGTAAAGCAACAAGAATTCTTTCTCTCTGCTCACAGGTACAAGATGGGCTTGTAACTACGAGTGACAATCGACGGGAGGGTTTCCTGACAGAGCACAGTGTCAGACTGTCTTTCCCAAGGATGATCACAACAAAATCTCCCATCCCACATGCTCTTCTTACACAGTGACCTTGACATTCCCCCATCCCGTGGTGGAGTCTATGACCCTGACAGCCTATTGAACGTGGGCAGAACTCCATGGCTTCACCAGTGATGGAAGTGATGCTCTGTGACTTCCAAGGCTAGGTAAAAGGCCGTGCACATTGCTCCTTTGGCATGCTTGCTCTTGGAGCTTCGTCACCATATTGTAAGGAAGCCCAAACCAGCCTAGCCACATGGCTTCAGGCCACAGTTCAGCTGAGGTCCAGACTGACAGCTAGCATTAATCATCAGACATGGGAGTAAAGATACCTCCAGGTGAGTCCTGTCCCCGTTATTAAGTCACTCCAGTCTTTGAGACTTCCCAGCGGGGGCCAGACATTGCTACCCACACACACCATCCCTGCTCTGCCCTTCTGGGTTCCTAACTCACAGAACCTGTGAGCGTAATCAAAATGGTTGTTTGAAGTTGCTAAGTTAGGGGACCATTTGTCACTCAGCAACAGTGACTGCAAGAAGCTCCTCTGTGGGAGAAAACTTGGCGTCTGGGAATTTTGATTCTCCTACTCAAGGTTCAACAGTGAGCAAGTCCAATCAAGTCTCTATTTTTAAAAAAAATCTCCTTTACATATGTTCTCTCCTCTTTATCAATGTTGCTCCTCTTAGCAATGCTAACTCTTATTGGTCCTCATCCTCCGGCCTCATTCTTCCCCCTGCCTCCTTTCTAAATGCTCACACCTGAGCGTTACATGCCTGGCCCTCACAGCATGCCTCTGAGCTAGCAGTAGAACTCAACGGGGGACTTGGCTGTGTGTTGGGGTAAGATGAACATGGCATGTCCTGATTTTACTCACTAGAAAGGGATTGCAAGTATTATTTTTGTATTAAAAGAAACAGATAAATTAAAGCATAGAACCAAAATTCACAAGAATTTTGAAGATAAAACCAAGACTCTGAGGGCATTTCTATTGCAGCAAGAACTTCCCAAGATTACTAGTGGTGTGGTTTTCCTTGCTCCCCGCCGCTATGTGCTGTGTGCCGTGTGCCGTGTGCCCGTGGGGAAAGCTGAAAGGGGCTGCCTTTAGCTTTGCAACAGCAATGGTTGAGATGAAGCTCTACCCTCCAACAGAGCATGTGAGGCTGCCACATCCCTAAGCTCAGCCTCAGGCTAGCTCCTCACGGTAAGCTCCTCACGGCAATGCATAGGTGTTTACCTGGAGGAAGGAGAGAAGCTTGCAGGGCCCATGTAAGAAGAATGCCGCTTTAGTTAGGCAAATGCTTCTTTGCCATAGTTCCGAGCCTGCTATGCTCTGGTGCTTACGGCTTCCTATCTCTGGAGGGACTGGGCTCATGTCCTTCGCCTCGTCCCGAAGTTTTTCCCTCACCCTTCTGAAATTAGCTGCTCCAGTCTGGGCTCCCATAGCACTTCGTGCATCTAATATTCAACACGTGGGACTATGCTGGGTCTGTGGCCGCCTTAGCGACTAGACTCTGAGAGCCTCAAAGACAATAATAAAGTCCTACTTCAAACAAAACTCTCCACCCCTTGCCGCCCACCTGACGTAGTCCCTCTTAAACAAATGGATCTCAATTATTGCTCGTTGGAAAAGCTACTCCAGGTACTTTTACTTGTATTTATTTTAAGAAACAGCACCAACGAGGTCGGCCCTCAGGGCAGGCTTCTCCATCCCACCTTATCGTGATGGGCTTACGGATTCTCAAGAGAGGTGGTCCCTCCTCGGCTCTAGAATCATTTTCCTCTCGTCGAGGCATTCTTTGGGGACAGCCAGCCCTTCTCCCTGTGATGCAGGAGAGGAGGACTGGAACGGTGCACAGCCCATTGCTTTGCTGCCTGAGTGACGAGCCGCCCCTGTCTCTCCAGGTCACACAAGTGGGCCGTGTGGGCAGGGCCAGGTGAGGGGATGGAGATGATACTGCCCCCGGTTCTCCCATCGTTGGTCCTAATTCTAGAGATTTATTCCTTGACACGAAGGTTTTAGCCTTTCATGTTCCCCGTTAAATGCAGATACTGCTGGGAGGGGCAAGAACTTGAGTTTTTTTAAACTACCGCCTTGGCAAAGATTCAACGATAGCTGGGCTGAGAGCAGCGGCCTTAAAGAATTGGGACAAAAGGTGGAAGCATTTCTGTTGAAAAGAAAGAAAGAAATATGTTCACCAAATTGTGTCAGTGCATCAGAAAACCTCCGCTTGCCCTGTCGGCGGGTGTCCAGGCTGGCGGCCACGCAGCGCAGTGGGTGAATTCCCGGGCTTGAGCGCTGCCTGGAAATCAGAGCTTCTGCTGGGGGGGGGGGGGGGGGGGGGCACGCGGGAAGGTGGGGGGCAGTGTTTGCTTCTCTTGTATAACGTCCTCTTTTTCCTGGAAGATGAGGCTTCCCTCACTTAGGATTCCAGATCTGAGAAATCATAAGAAGGAGGTTAAAAAGCTGTCTTTTGTCTTGTAGGAAATAAGATCTTTTTGTATAATTTCAAACATTGGCAAATACTGAATCTCAGAATGTGTGGGCCGGGGGGAGGACAGAGAAAAACAACTGGTGGAGGGGGTAGAAGACTTGCATTCATGGGAGGATGACTTTCCATTCCAGCGGCTCGTCCTATGTGTTTTTAAAGTTGCTTTAATATCTGTCCGTTTCCTTAAGTCGGAACTCTGGGAACCAGACAGCACCTTGGAGATCACCTGGCCTCACTGGGAGAGTGAAGCGGGCACCCAGGTGGCACAGCAGCTCCCAGCCCAGAGTGCACGGCATCCACCCACCTCGCCCAGTGCTTTTTCCCGGTCCCACTCAGAGGTGCTGGGCTCGCTGTCTCCCCTCTATGGGACACAGATGCTCCCATGGCTCTCGGCGGCTTTCATGCTACAACCAGGGGAGCCTCCAACCAGGAATCCTGCCGTGCTGTCACAGGGACACAGAGGCAGCAGCTCCAGAGCCACTTGCATAGTTCAGGCCCAGGAATGAGGGCCCTGCATACCCGGAACCTGCTTCTGTGGATTGGCAAAGGGCATCTGCAGGCACTCTCTAGGGCAGCACAACAGCTGCTGGGCGCAGCAAGACTTGGGAGGCAGCTCCCCCCTCGTGGGTACTCCTGCCTCTTGGGCAGAGATCTTGGGGGCAGGCTCTGTCCCTGGCTCTCCACCGCCTCCCATCAAGTCTGCTGCTGCCCACAAAGGCATGGGTGAGGAGCTGCCCCACCATCCTCGCTGTGATTCTGATCTTGGGCTGAGTTACCTATAATTCTTTCCACGGTGGCAGTTCACCCTGGTTCAGCAGCCGTGCGGTGGCGATCGATCGGTGGGTGTCCCTCTCCTAATGATGCGAGCTGTGAGAAGCTGAGCTGTTTACACAAGGTCACTTTATTAACAGGGAAATCGCTCTTATGATAAATGAGCCTGCAGATGCTACCACACTCTCTCTCTCTCCTCCAAGAGCTTTTCAGAGCCACGGCTCCTGCCTGCATCCTTAGCTGCTCCACCCCTTGGCACTAAGATTGGGTCCTCCCTTAAAGCCCAAACAATTAAGGCCAATGTCCCAGAAAAGAGGAGGGAGATAATGAGCCTCTTCACACAGGCTCCCAGGGAACCACATCCTTTGCTTTTACATCCTCACCCAAGGATGTGCCCATTGTTTCTAGAGAGAGGGGTTGGGGGAGAGAGAGAGATGAGAGAGAGAGAGAGAGATCAATGTGAGAGAGAAACATCGAACAGTTGCCTCCTGCACATGCTCTGATTGGACATCCACCCTGCAACCCAGGTGTGTGTCCTGACTGGAAATCAAACCCACAACCTTGTGGTGCATGGGACAATGCTCCAACCAACTGAGCCACCCAGCCAGGGCGAGAGCCACATCCTCTTTGTGGACTCTTAGACTTGCATAGCACTTTCAGTTTCCAAAGAATTTTTACCTATTCTTCACAGTAGACCATTTTGTTAGTTATTTCCGGGTGAGTATTATAGTTTTTATTCCCATTTTTAAGGATGAGAAAACTGGAACTTAAATACAGGGTCAAAATAAAGGCCTGTTGAATCCTTTGACTTAAAATCTAAAAGCATGAAATTTGGAGCCAGAAAAGTTTAAATCTTGGCTGCTCATGTTCTAACCAAGTAACCTTGGAAAGTTGTTTTTGTTCTTTTTTTTAGTAACAGACTTTATTTTTATATGTTTTAGATCACAAAAAAAGTTAAGCAGAAACTAGAGAGCTTCTATATAACCCCCGTCCCGCGTGCACACACACACACACACACACACACACACACACACACAGCTTCCCCTTTAGTAACACCTTGCATTACTGTGTACACTTATTACAACTGATGAAACAATATCCTATATAATAAAGAGGTAATGTGCAAATTACCCTCACAAGATGGCTGCCTACAACCAGGCCAGCAGGAGGGTTAGTGAGGGACGACCAAACGATTGAACAGTAGGCTGCATGGAGCCACCAGGCCAGCAGGGGGGACAGTAAGGTGACCAGGCGGGTGGAGAATGCAGTTGGGGAAATCAGGCCAGCAGGAGGGGGGAAGCTAGAGATGATCAGGGGAGAAGGGACAGTTAGGAGCAACCAGGCAGGTAGGCAGGTGAGCAATTAGGAGTCAGTGGTCCAGGATTGAGAGGGATGTCCAACTGCCAGGATCAGCCCTAAACTGGCAGTTGGACATCCCCCTATGGGTCCTGGATTGGAAAGGGTGCAAGCTGGGCTGAGGGGATACCCCCCACACACCATGCTTGAATTTCATGCACTGGGCCTCTAGTTATACATTATCACTGACTAAAGTTCATAGTTACAATGTGGTCCCCTCCTTGTGTGGTACAGTGTGTGGATTTAACAAATGCAAAATGCTCTGTCCCTGAATGTGCTCTGCGCTACACCCATTTATCCCCTCCCTCTCCAGCCCTGGCAGCCCCTGTCACTATCCTATCTCTGTGTCTTGCCTTGTTCAGAATACCGTATGGTTGGAAGGATAAAGCATGCACCATTTCTAGATTGGTCCTTCCACTTCGCATAATGCACTGAGCCTCCTTGTCTTTCCTAGCCTGGTGGCTCCTTTGTTAACTGACACACAGAGAATCAAATCAGTGCCTGAGCACCAGCGCCAGTCCCTCACTGTGGTTGTTCTTGTTTCTCTTGCTACTGTCATGGTTACCAACTCCAGGGCTGCAGCTGTGGCTTCAGAGGCCTGTTTAGGACTGAGGAGGGTGGGTGCACACTGAAGGGAGGGAACGAATCAGGGTTCTGGACTCAGGTTGTGGGGCCAACACCTACTATGTCAGCCCAGATCACATTAACTCTGTGAGTCTCCACATAGTGACCTGGGAAAGGGATGTGCAAGTGCCTTTCAAAAGACTGTTGGGAAGACAACTTGTCTGCCTGATGCCTCTACTATGGCTTAAACCCTACAATCTAGCAGGTTCCAGGGGTCCTCTTCCGATTACTAGCTTTGACTACGGGATCCTCAGGAGTAACTAGAGGTCTACTGAGAAGCAAGGTGACTGGCAGAGAAAGGTAGATGTTTTGTTTATCTGTTTGGCCTGAAGGGGTCCAAAGACTCCACAGACTCACTGAATGCCTGAACCAAAGGGCTGCTGAGGTCGGCGAGGGAAGCTGTAGGGCCTGGAGCCGTGGCAGTGTGGGGGGGACTTATCTTCTCAAGTTAACACACCTGTCTCTCTCGCTTTCCTCCCAGCACTAGCATAAGGATCCAGTGAGGTGTTTAGAAAAATGCTTTGTAAACAAGCCTAGTAAGAGTGTTATTTTTTAAATACCTATTCTGCATACCTCACACTCCTAGATAAGTTGTTTAACTTCTCAAGCCTCAGCTTCCTCATCTGTGGAATGAGGAGCAATAGTACCAAGTTCATGGGGTTGTTATGTGAGTTGATGAGAGAATCCAGCAGGTAGCCCAGTGCCATGTGCATACATATATGTGTGTATAGTTTAGTGTGGATATAGGTGGGGGTATATGTATGTGTATGTGTGTGTGTGTATATATATATATATATATATATATATATATATATATATATATATATATATATACCGTGTTTCCCCGAAAATAAGACATCCTCCAAAAATAAGACCTACTTACAGGTTCCCTTCTGAGTGAAATATAAGGCATCCTCCGAAAATAAGGCCTCTCCAGGCTAAACATGAGAGATTTGGTCCACTGATTCTGAAAGAAATGGAGTCACAAGAAATTCACCAGGAAATTCAGGAATTGGATTGTTATTATGATGTTCCAGAAGATGATGACATGATTGTCATTGAATAAATGAGTAAATTCTTGATACTGTAGGATTCACAGTTTGTCTGGTTTGTGTTGACAACTACCATACTACCGTACCATATACAGGTAATAAATTTCCTTTATTTTCATTTAACAATAAATGTGTACCATATTCTTCTTCATGGAAAAATAAGACATCTCCTGAAAATAAGACCTAGTGCATCTTTGGGAGCAAAAATTAATATAAGACACTGTCTTATTTTCAGGGAAACATGATATATATGTGTATGTGTGTGTGTGTGTGTGTGTGTGTGTGTGTGTAATATACACACATGTAGTAAGCATACAATCAATGTCCACCATGATTCAATTATTACTGTCACCTCAATTAAAACTATAAAAAAGCTGTTTCAATAGCTATTATGATTCTTCCCACTGTGTGGATGAGAAGACTGAAGCCTGGGGAAGATAACATGCTTGAGAGCACCCAGTTAGAAAAAGAGTTGAAATTTGAGTACATGCCTTTTTGTCCCCCATCCCAAAGCTGATGCTTTTCCCACCAAACCCCTAGCTGTGAGCATGCATGCTACACATATGTAAGACTGTATTTCTGTTGGAAAATACCATTCCCCATGCTTCCAGCTGGGGTTATTTAGGTCTCTGGTCCTCAGGGGTGAAGAATAGCAAGGCTGTGGTCATAATGGAGAGAGAAATGGCTCCAGTCAAGCTGTGTTGGTGGAGTTCTGCTTCTGGGCCTGGGAGGATGTGTGTGTCGCTGCGGGGCTGCATCTGTATTCAGGGAGGGAAGCCACGCCGTTCGGGGAAGAGAATGACTTAGGAGGAGCTGCTCGACACTGGAACTCAGCCTCGTGTTGATGTATGATAACCAGGGCACAATACTGAAAGGCATAAAATAATACAAAAAGTTCTTTTCCAGCCAATATGCTGACTTAGCACCATTTGGGGTCCCTAACTGAAAGTGATATATGAATTATCTCAACCTAAAGTCGGAAGTATAAATTATAGAATATATCTTTCACTGTTTTATTTGGGCTGTAAAGTGACACCTTATTATTTCTCCCTCCTGGGCTTCGTTTAATGAATCGGGATTTGAAAGTGAAATATTTATTGTATTGCAGGGGAGAGATTACACCGAGCTTCAGGAAGGAGGGAGGATGGGTTGTAGAAATCAGGAGGCATCTTGGAAACGGGTCTTGCTCCTGTCTAGGAGAAATGCTGACGCGGTGTTTTCTGAGGAGTGAGAAGCGTACTGAAGAGGGCCCTCCAGCGTGGCGCGCACAGACGCGCGGGTTGCTGCATCAGGGATCCAGACCCCAGATGGCTCTCACTGTAAATCTCCCTCATCTGATTGGGAACATCCAGTTGACGAGAGACAACACTTGATTATGATGTTTCCTGGGCTGCGTGGGGAGATGGAGTATCATGAGCCATCTTATTAAATCAGGACAGGACGCAGTGAGGAGAGGAGAGAGGAAATGCTTTCGTCTCTATTGGTGATTGGATGGTGGGCAATGGCAATCGATTATTCAAACCACAGGGCACTTACTGAGACTCAGCACTGGCTTAACAGATCTATTTCTTCCACTCGCTCCCAAACCAGTCCTGATGGACAACTCTGGGAGTTTACTAGGCCCTATAACTGCTCAGAGCAGACAACCAGACTGTCCCCCGAGGCAGAGGGAGAGCAGTGTTTCTGGGATGCTAGAGGCTGCCCGGTGTCCCCACTATACACTGGGAGAGAAGAAATGGGTTACAAGGTTGGACCCACATTGTAAGACAGGGTTACCAAGCAGCTACACCCTGTTTCATGTGGCTGTGACCACAGCTCAGGGCTAACCATCTACACAAAAGCTCTGGGTGTTTACTCCTCACTAATGCATTCAGCTGTCTATTGAATGGTATGAGCAGGTGTGTGAGCTATACACTGTGGCCGAGAAAGAAATAACATACAGTGTCTGTCCCGATGACCTGTGGATAAACCACAGCCAGAAATCAAAAGGCCGTGTGAAGTCATACGTGTGGGTAAGGATGCGGTGCTGGGCACAGACAGGTGACTGCTGAGTGTTCCTGAAGGGGGAGGGCGTGAGAAAGATGTCAAGTCTCCACAAGTTGATTTGTAGACGAGTATGCATGGATGCACTTCCTCCTCGTCAATGAGGAGATAACATTTAAAAGGAAGAGAGGACATTCTGGAGCATGCGCAAAGGCCAAGAGCTGGAAGCAAAACCACCAGGAGTGCTGGAAACAGGATGGCCAAGCTCCCAGCATGGGCAGTTTGCCCTGGGCCTCCATGTGTGGGCACAAAGCCTCTATTTTTATGATGAATCCTCTTTCACTACCACACTGACCACCTGATCCTGATTATCCTGATACGTATATTGTCTCTAATTACTCTAAATATGTCTTTGATCCCCTAGCTTATACACACTGTACATGTTTAAGGGGCTGCCAGACATTGATGGAAGTGGACACTTTTCCCCCTCAAGAATGGGGGTAGGAAGACCAGTGCCCACTGCCCCCACTCCCGCACTTTTCTTGCCTCTGACACTCTGTCCCTGGCCATTCCCTATCTATTCTCTGATGGGTTGTCACATGAGCTGCCTGTGGGGCAGGGGATAGGCACCTTTCTCCCGGAGCCCTAAGCATTCTGGTCCAAGTAGCCTGCAGCTGCTTTGCAAGCAGGAGGTTGAGATGGAGTTGACTGGTGCTCTGGGCCCACGAGGTTAGAGGGCTGCTCTCTGTTTGACAGGGATGTGTTTTTGTGTTGAATGCCATTAGCACCGGGCAGGACCCCTTGGTGTACCAGCGAAATGGCAGCAGCCCCTGATGGGGCCAGCAGCAGGGACCTTTCTTGGGTGCTCTGCTGCGATCCAGTGTCAACGGCTCAGAAGGACTGGCAGTTGCACTGAGCTCTCCCTGACAGCCAGCTCCTGGGAGCTACAAGTGAAGCTCAGGCACCTGCCAACTGTGTTCTCTGAACAGCCCAGGTGAGGCCCTGGCGCGTCTCCCTGACAGGGATGACATACCCAATGGTTGCAGTGATCTCAGCTCCTTGTCATGGCAGGGCATATGCATCATTCCCAAGAAACAGCGGACGGGAGCTCCGCCACAGCTCAGCTCACGTCTTCAGTGGTGCTTGCGGACACCATGAGTGGATGATGGCAGACACATTCCGATGTGAACCCTGGCCTCCTGACCTCCCCTCTGTCCCCTTCTGCATCTTCCAAAGCTCGTGGGGATGGGAAACGGGGAGAGAATTCATTGCTAGAGACAAATAGTGGCGGATTCAGTGTGCATCTAATATCTAGTGCTCAGGTTACAAATTGTTTCCAAACTAATTTATCTTCTGACTTTTGCTAAGTTTTTAAAAGAAGATCCCTAGTCATTTATTGTGTTTATCATTATGTTTTACTTGTAGAGGAATGCACATCTGAAGTTCTATTCCAGTTGGTGAGATCCAAAGAAATAACTTCCAGGTGCTGGAGCTCAGCACCAAGGGAGGCAGGATCTAGGTCTGCCTTTGCCAGGGAATGAGCTTGGCACACCCACTGCGGGAGCAAGGTGAGGAGCAGGGAGGTGGCCACTAGAGGTCTCTTTCTGCCCTTAGATGAGACCACGCCCAGCAGCTGGGCCCTCCGCCCAGGGTGTGTGGGTGGGCGTGCGTGAGTGGTGGGCTACCAGATTGTTGGGCCTCAGGGAAGCAAGCTTAGGACAAAGTACCCCCAATATTTACAAGAAAACACCTACCACACAGAGAATGTCTTCAGATGTGGGTAGGTGGTGTGTGTATAAGTGTGTGTGTGTGTGTGTGTGTGTGTGTGTGTGTGTGTGTGTGTAGAGAATGCAAACTGGCCTGGCAAGGCAGTAAAAAAGGTGTTCTTCCCTCCACACTGTCTCCTCCCCAACCCCACCAACCTCCCTCCCATTTCCATCCCTTCCAGAAAGAATCAGGGACTCCCTCTCCTGTCGTGACTTAGCCATGTGTCTCTGTGGTAATGAAAGTGAGCTTTTAGAAACAAACACTCTGAGACCTTTACACACAGGGGCCGTGCCCTGCTCCCTTCATTATCTCGAGAGCCGCTGTCACCCACTCCAGCGGAGCGTTGCCACTGCCTGCACCATCTTTGGAACCTTCTGGCTCCTCAGTGCACATCTTCAGTTGTAACTTTGGGACTCAATCAAGGATATGCACAGCCAACTCTGTCTTCAGGAAGGAGGTTTCCTAAGGTTTGGCTGGTTTTGACCACAAACCACATGTGACTTTGGTAACTAGACTGTCTCTTCTAGTCTTTGTCTACCTGTCATTGTTTTCTACCATGGGAACATGCTTAGCCATACCCTCTCCCAGCTGTGTAATTCACAGCCATTCTTGCACTCTAAACAGCCACCACTACCTCGCACAGCCCTTGTGGTATTAACTCTTGGTGTAAGTAGACTGGCGCTCCCTCCTCTCCATCATCTTCAACCTGGTGGCAGGGAAAGAACACTAAGGGATCTTGAGAAGCCTGGGCTTGACTTTGAATCGTGTTATTTACCAGCTGTGGGAACATGGCCATGTCACTGGACCTTTATGAATTTCCATTTTCTGAATTTTAAGAAGTAAATAAAAATGCTTACCTTGAAAGCTTATTGTGAGGATTAAATGAACAAATGTGAGAAAGTGTTTGGTGCATAGTATCCTGTATAATAAGAGCCTAGGTGGCATCACATCCTCTCAAAACATTGTCACAAGATGGTCACCACAAGATGGCCGTGCACACAGTGGAGGCAGGGCCTGGCAGTCACTCTGCACAGTGAGACCCTGAGGGGCAATTGTGGCTCTGCATGGCATGGAGGAGGCTGGCCCCAGTGTCTCTGCTGGAGGCAGGTCCTGGTAGAGGAGGTGGGTTGTGGCAGAGAAGGGCAATTGAGGGTGATCAGGCTAGCAGGCAGTTGGGGGCTATCAGGCCAGCAGGGGAGTAGTTATGCATCAATCATGCCAGCAGGGGAGCAGTTAGGGGGCAATCAGGCTAGCAGGCAGGTGAGTGGTTAGGAGCCAGTGGACTTGGATTGTGAGAGGGATGTCCAACTGTTGGACATCCTCCAAGGGGTTCCAGATTGGAGAGGGTATAGGTGGGGTTAAGGAACACCCCCCTACCCTGTGCACGAATTTCATGCACTGGGCCTCTAGTATGTTTAATAAATGTTTGCATCTTATTGTACATAGGTAGCAGCTGCACTGCTTTATCTTTTTATTCTTTCTTTTATTTTTCTCCTAGTCCTGCCTTCTTGTTTTCTTGACCTTCATTGCAGCCATGTGATATTTTCTGAAGTCTCTCCCTTTCACCAAGGAGCTACTGGGAGGTGGAAGAGCAGGAGTGTAGGGTAATGAACAGAATGAATAAATAAAGATGGTTGCTGATGGCTCTTTGCCCAGTTTAGGGATGACTCTAGACCTCGGACCATGGGTCCTACTGTGATAAAAACACTCACAAGCCACTAGGCTTTATGAGGTGGAGTCTTAGCTGACAACTGAGTTCCTCCCCTCTGCTCCATGCTAAGGGCAGAGGATGCTACAGTGAACACACCACAGTCCTGGCTTAAGAGAACTTAATTGCTGTAGAAGGAGGAGATATATCATGGGAACCTCTATACTGGCCCCAAATGGTGCCTGCCTCTAGGGATTTCCATGTTTGTGCAAGCTGCTGCCCTGGCTGCAGACTGGGCCTGGTGACTTCTCTAAAAATATCTGAAACACAGCAACAGAGGTGGAATGTCCAGGCTGCTATTGGGTACCAATGGATGTGACTCCGAGGGAAGCCACATGGTGCTGTTTGAGATGCTCTACAGAGAGGCCCAAGTGGTAAAGGACCAGGGAGGCCCCCTGCCAACAGCAAGCTGGGAGCCGAGGTTTCAGTCAAGCAGCGCACAATGAAATGAGTCTTGTTAGTAGCCACGTGAATGGATTTGAAGCAGATCCTTCCAGGTGAGCCTTGAGATGAGACAGCGGCCCCTAGCAACACCCTAACCGCAGCCTTTGGAGAGACCTGAGCCGGAGGCACCCAGCTAATTTGTTGTTTGAAGCCACTAAGTTGTGGGTACTTTGTTATACAGCAATAGATAATTAAGAAGAGAAGGTGGGGGAAAGGGGACTCTTCTGACATTCATATGTTTTTAACATTTTTTCCAGCTTTGTTGAGATGTAATAGGCACACGACATTGTGTAAATTTAAGGTGTACAATATAGTAATTCTATCTATATACTAGTACATTGTGAAATAACAATGACCTGGGCCCAGTCACTGATCGGTTAGTACTGCACTGCCCAACCTGCTACACGGGAGATGCTGAGTAAGTATCTGACTGACTAGCAGCCCTGAAGCCGGAGGTGTTCTCTGAGGCTCGCCCACACACACTGTAACACTGAGGCCGGCCAAACAAACACAGAACTCCCCCTCAAACTCAGATTTCAGACCAGGAGGAACTGCCACGCACTGGAGATATGTACATTGAGGCTCTGTGTTTGCTGTTGTTGCTAACACAGGACTCTGTGTTGGGTGGGGAGCAGGGGAGCAGGGACCAGGGAGAAGCAGGACAGACAGCGGGAGCACAGCAGAGCCATCAGCACCCATCATGTCACCCCACGGTCATAGTTCTCTTCTGTGCGATGAAGCCTTGTTAAGATCTACACTCTTAGCCACTTTCAACACAGGACTCGGCATTGTTAACTACAGTCACCATGCTGTGCATTACATCCTCTGAAAATTCATGATTTTTTTTTTTTTTAAATAAAGCAGAATGTCTGGCCCCTAAAAAGGACGAAAGAGGAATCTTCTGGCTGAGCTGGCTGGCAGAGCTGTTGGTGCTGTCTAACTTTGAGGCCTATGAACTCAGGTGCAGGAGCTGCTGGCTGGCTGACGCTTGTCAGTCCCCTGCCAATTTCTCCAGGAGAGCCGCCTTTGCACTCTTTCCTCGGCCTCCTCCTCCAGTCTTCCCTGCACAGCCCACTTCCTGCATCTGCGGGCCCCTTTCCCAGCCCAGGCTGCCCTGCTTTGCAGCCCAGCTTGCAACTGAGGAAGAGGCAATTTTATCAGTAGCCCCAGGGCCTGGGGCCCTCAGCGCCCAGGGAGGCCTGGCCCTGGTTACGTCCTCAATACCTCAAGTCCAATACTACATCTCAGGCAGCAGAGGCCCCACCGAGCTGATTTATGACTTTGCACCAGCTGCCTGGCAATGAGATGTCAGCCTGCCAGACAACAGAGTAGAGCCCTGGAGAGCTCTCTCATGAGGGATAGGAAGCCCGGGTTCCAGGCTTCCACCTGCGGATGCACCAGACCCAGACACATCCCTATTCAAGGGGTCTTTCTTCAGCCATCACTGTCCCCGTGACTGGTCAAGGTGGCTTCCTGCCCATTCCTCATAGACTCCCCTCACAAACCTCAAAACCATAATCACTCTCATCATCTCAGCATGCCCCTGTCACCACAGTCCCACCCCAGCCTGCCCTCCGAGGTGCACACGCACACCCACACTCCCAGCCCTCTCTTCTAATATCAAGACTCTAAGTCTTCTGCAAAAATGAGATCTATTATCTACTCAAATAACCGTCTCTCCACCGCCCCTCCCCCCCGATGATTGCTATCCGAGAGCATTATTTAAGCTGCTTGGTTTCCATAAAGCTGCTCCCCCTCCCTTTCATGCCCAATTCCCAACGTGGGCCTGATGCCGGGCGCAGCTCGGCGGGGCCAGAGAGGTCAGCTCTCATTAATACAGATCCCATTTATTTAAAAATAGCAATATTATGCCACTTTCAAACAGCCCGAGTGAGCGAGGCCATTAAAGGACCCTGCGTCGCTGCCTTCGGACCTGTTGTGAAGGCTTAATATTTCACAGCACAGCGACACACGGCACACAACCCAGGGAGCAGCGCTGTGGGCCTGGCTGCTCTGAAGCGAGAAGTAGAAAAATAATTGAACAGAGCATTTTACAGCCGAGCACAGAGGAAGGAATGAGCTGCTTGGGAATGCTGGGAAGGCCTCCTGAGCTCAGGGGAGGCCTGGGATGGTGCAGGTGGAGTGGCTCCACTGACAGGGCCTCTGTAGCATTCAGGGCAGAGCGGGGGATGGATGGCTGGAGATGTGTCTCCTGGTCCCCTTCACAGTGTGGTCATTTCCCAGCATTCCTAATGTGGCTATGGCACTGGCCTTCCAGGTGTTTCCACTCAGGGCCAGGAACTGAGTATGTGATGGTAATTTGGGGATGAACTGGGGTGGGGGTGCTAAGGAAGCACAAGCAGCTTTGGTATGAAGACAAATGTCCGTTCTGATCTCCATTCCACCTCTCCCTATGTGACCCAGCATGAGCTCTTAGCTTCTAGAACCTCCATTCCCTATATCTGCACAATGGGGATGATAAAGCTACAACCTGAGGCTGTGATGAAGGTTTGACAGGTGACAATACTCAATTAATCCTGGTTGCTTCCTTCTTGTAGCTCTATTCCCTGTCATGACCCTTTTCCTTGTCCCCTGGACCTCCCTCCTCCTAACACACTCTCTCCATCACTAGACTCCCAAGCCCCGGTCCAGCCTGGGGGTGTGGGTCACGTGCACACCTTGCTCCATCGAAATGATTCTCTTCCCTCTTCTCTGCCTAGTCCTAGCCTTCCTACGTCTCATGCTCTTCCTGCAGCCTAGGCCCTCCCAAGATTGCTTTTTATTTTTTTTAATATATTTTTATTGATTTCAGAGAGGAAGGGAGAGGGAGAGAGAGAGATAGAAACATCACTGATGAGAATTTTTGATTGGCTGCCTCCTACACCCCCCACACTGGGAATCAAGACAGCAACCTGGGCATGTGTACTGACCAGGAATCGAACCGTAACCTTATGGTTCATAGGTCGACGCTCAAACACTGAAGCATACTGGCCAGGCACAAAAATTGCTTTTTAAAATAATCTTTGTTGTTGAAAGTATTACAGATGTTCCCCCCTACACTCCCCCCCCATTAACTCCTTCCTTTCCACCCTCACCCCTGCTCCAAGCCTTCACCACAGTATTGTCTTTGTCCATGGATTATTATACATTCATATAATTATTTGATTAAACTCTCCCCACCCCACTCCACCCAACCCGGACTCTTCCCTCTTTTATTTGTTAGTCTCTTTAGTTTCTTCCAATCTTCCATGTCTCTGACTGGCTTATTTCACTTAGCATAATGCTTTCCAAGTCCATCCATACTGTCTCAAAGGGTAAGAGATCTTTCTTTTTTACAGCTGCAAAGTATTCCATGGTGTAAATATACCACAGCTTTTTTATCCACTCGTCTGCTGATGGGCACTTGGGCTGTTTCCAGATCGGAGCTGTTGTCAATAACGTTGCCATGAGCATAGGGGTGCATCTATTATTTACCCGTGCCCTTCCCCAAGAGGCCAGAAGGTGATTGTCAGAATAGACTTCTTTTTTGCTATTTTTGTTAATTGTCACCTGAGGATATTTTTTCCATTGATTTTTAGAGAGAGTGGAAGAGAGAGGGAAAAACTGGAGAGAAATATCAATGTGAGAGAAACACTTCAATTGTTGCCTCCTGCATGTGCCCCTACCAGGGCCTCGGCTGGGGAGGAGCCTGCAACCCAAGTACGTGCCCTTTACTGGAATCAAACCCAGGATCCTTTGGTCTGCAGGCCAGTGCTCTATCCACTGAGCCAAACCAGTTAGGGCTAGACTTAGGTTTCAAAGACTCACCAGTGTTGGATGTAGAACTTAAGACCTTGAAAGAACCTGGCTAGATGCCAGGTCTAATGGCCCCACATTTCCCATGGCTTCTTCCCAAGTCTCTGAGTCCTGTTGTGTGCAGCTCAGACCTGGGCATCCTCCTCCCGGTGAGCCGGTTAGATTCTCTGAAATGAGGGTGGGAGTGTGGCATGTGAGCACCTGGACCTCTGCAACCCCTTGACCGAATGTGGCCCAAGCCCGTGTCTTATCCAGTTCAGATTCATGAGCGGGGAGGAGATCAGCCCCTGTTCAGGCCTGCCACCACGGAATCCACCCGCTCCAGCCGGAGAGGCGGGGCATCCACAGGCATTGGTAAGGAAATGGGGACAAAGTCCCCTCTCCCAGAGTCCTCTCCCACGCCTTGCACCCTGCTTGCCTTGTTATTTTCAGATTCTCCTTCCTCCACTGACCTGGCCCTCTGCCTGGGGTAACCACCTTCCTATTCCTTCATTCTCTGGTTGTTTCTTAAAACAAAATAAAAACCTGCTTTCCCAAATCACAGGGAGCACAAGTGGCACCTTCTGCTCTGTTTGTCTCTTGAAAAAATATCCTTTGATTTCTCCCTCTAAGCAGTGGGGGCCTTTGCCCTTTGCCACAGCTTCTGAGCCCAAGAAGCTCAATCATAGCTCCACAGACATTTAATTAGGCTGTGTGTGTGGGGGGGGGGGGGGGGGAGGTGTTGTTCAGGGGTGCAGGGCTGGGAGAGTTAGCTTGTTCCTCCTGCAGCCACAGAGCAAAAGCTGCTTCTACAGCTGAGGACATAGTGTGGAGCTTGGGGGGGGGGGGGGGCAGAAGTGCTGGGAGGGGGTGTGGGGGAGGGGGCGGGGTGGGGGGAGAGGCACAGAGAGTCAAGGTGGGGAGGGGTTGAGCTGTGCTGCTCTATCTTCCCCAAATCCTGCTGGTTGAGACACAGTTTTTCTCAGGAACATCTTTTCCAAAATGATGGGATCTCCCAGAAATGAAACCATACTTCATGGAATTGCAGTGACCTTGAACGGTCATCCAGTGCAGGCCTGGAGGTGGGCCTGGGTGTCAGTCCTGACCTCAGCAGAACTCTAGTCCTTGTAGCATGTTTAACTTGGGTGCCTTCTGTATCAGCAGCTATGTGTGACCCCCAAATCCCTAACTCCTTTTCTTCCTTTTTTCCTTCTTTATTCTCCTCTTTGAATTCCCCTTCAAAAATCTAAGTAGCAGAAGATGCAAAAAAGGGGTGATGCAAAACAGGGACCATATTCACCATATTCACATGGTCACTACTTCTGTTCCTTTTCCTCCTGCCCTAAGCCTTGCTTCAGAGAATAAGCAGGCCCATAAATGAAATGTAGCTCATTCATGAATTGCTTGTGAATTACTTGGGAACACATTTTCCCATCAAAAATGATGGATGATTCAGTTCCCATGCTGGCCCACAGATGCCCATTTAACCTAGCAGTGACCTTGAAATATGAGTCTCTTCAAATTTCCTGCGTGTTCGTTCTCTGAGCCGAGCCCCAGCAGCCTACATGTAAATCCCCCAGCTGACATTTGGATCCTCCGTGCTCCCTGAGTGCCTGGCGCAGCCTGAAACCCTGGGAGGTGGAGCTGGGTGGGGAGGGCAATTGCTGAGGAGCCATTCCCATTAGCTTTGGAATTAAGACAGACTTGAGTTCTATCTTTAAAAAAAAAAAAAAACTTTATTGTTGAAAGTATTACATATGCCCCCCTTTTCCCTTCATTGTCATCTTCTAGCTGGACTCCACTCCCCACCCCAGGCCTTCCCCACCCTATTGCCTGTGTCCATGGGTTATGCATATATGCACGCAAGGTCTTTGGTTGACCTCTTTCTTTGGTTTGATCATGATTCCAGAAACTGGGGCACAGGAGGGGCTGGGAGGCGGGTGACACAGCCCTCCTTCCTCAGAAGGCAGGTCTCCCAGCAGAAAGGCACCAGGCTGGCTGTTGGGAACATGGATCTAAGCCTTGGCTTAACCACTTTTGCTTTTGCATTATTGAGTGGGCCATTTAGCATCACTGGGCCTCATTTTCCTTAATGAGAACACAGACAAACATGAAGGAGGGAGCGTTTCCAAAAGAAGCACGAGTCTATAAATCCATCCTGAGACCACAGGGGCACGGGGAGAGTGCCACAGAACAGAGTGGAGGAAGCGGGAGGAATATTTATTAAACATTCGCCATGAATCACGCACCATCTTGGGTAGTTTTCATAGATAGAGCGAGTGGGAAAATATTATTTAAATACATCACACTGGCATTCCTCTGAAGGAAAAGATCGTCTTTCTTCAGAAAAATGCCTTTGATAAGCCACTTTGCGTGTGGAGGGAGAGGAATTGAGGGCATCTTTTAGAAAGAGTCAGGGACACAAAGAGAAACCAAGCCATTCTGCATGAGAAATGAATAGCGTTTCTGGTTCAAAATGGCAGACCGAGGCCCATAAATTAACCTCCAATCTCTCCAGAGACCCCATTAAAACGGCGCTGAAAGAATGCAAAGGCAGATAAACCCACAGGGATAAAGGAAATAGGTAGCGAGGTCAGAATCACCAGAGGATAAGACATTTCGACAGCCCTCAGAAGCTCAGGAGCAAAGGGCTGGCAGAGGCCCTGGCGTGGGAGCCCATGGGTGAGGAAGGCGGTGGCTGCAGAGAAGCCAAAGCCTGGACCAGCTGGGCATGGGAATGGGGGTCACCACCCTCTCCCCTCTGCATGGGGTTCCATCTTGCAAAGGGTAGGCAGTAGGGTTTCTGCGATGGCCCTAAGCCCCACAAGCCTTCTCATTCTGGCCCAGCCTTTCTGGTGTCTTTCATGACTACACCCGAGGCACAGCCCACTACTGAGGAGCTCAGTCCTCGGGCCCCTTCTCACTCAAGCAGGCCCATCAGGGAGAGGGACTACCATACACAACGGCTACTTGAAGAGTCAGTAGGATCCATATTTTTAAATCCTAGCACCCAACTGCAGATGACCAGGTATACCAGGAAACCCAACAGAGTGGGGGTTAAGGCCAAGGTGAGCAAACAGAACAACCGACTGGAAGGAAATATAATTCACTCAGAGCAGGAGAAAATTTTCTAAATGCAAACAAAGAAATTCACAGAACTTCAAAACATTGCAGCCATTGCCATCCACCATGGTCATCACTGCCATGGCATAACTGGCCCTTCCTCAGCAATTCCCTGGGACAAACACTGCCTTCAGAACTACATGCATGAACTCACTCAAGCTTCCTAATCATAGGAAAAACTGATTGCAACCATCCTCACAATGGAGACAAGGAAACTGAGCACAAAGACATTAAATGACTCAACCAGTAAGCAGCCGAGTTGAAACCTGAATTCCACTAGTTTGATTTTCCGAGTTTGTGCTACATTAAAATTTCTCTCATTAAAAAATATAAATAAATTGAAAGTTTTTAAAGACCAAAATCAAAACTAAGTCTACCCAAACAAGTCTTTCAAATAGAAAACCAGAAAATAAGAAAGTCCTTGTGGAAATTAAAAATATATGATTGCCAAAATAAAAAATATCTATAGAAGAGCTGGAAAATGATGTCAAATATACCTTCCAGAGAATAGAAGAATGTGGGGGGATGTATATGTGTGTGTGTGTGTGTGTGTGTGTGAGAGAGAGAGAGAGAGAGAGAGAGAGAGAGAGAGAGAGAGAGAGAGAGAGGTGACCAAAAGAATTATTCAAGAATATTTCCCAAAGCCAAAGAAAATTACAAATTCCTTTAGGCTAAAAGGACATATGAAATATGAATAAATGCCCCACACATTGAAGGCACTTGAGAAGGACAAGGATAAAGAGAGAAGCAGTATGCAACCATATGGACTGGCTGATCACCGCCAGTCTCAAGTGGCCCCTGAGGTTACCCTACACCCCACTACACTTTTCTAGTCCACTCATCCTCCCATTCTCTTTGGCCATTATTTCAGGTCATTTCCTCTCTTCTCAGTTAGTCACACATCATGCCCCTATTTTCTCTCAGCTGACAGAATGAAAACAGCAAAGAACTTGCCCAAGCACCCAGCTACCTGCACCTGTGCCTGAATATTCTGCCTTTACTTCTAGCTACTGTACAACACACTGCCTGTCTTACACATAAAACCAACACATTGTCTCATTCATTTATCTAATTTTCCTCTTCCTTTGTTCCTGCACAATCTTTTATTTTTAATTTTTATTTTCTTTCTCTCTTTTTCTTTCCCTCTCTTATCTCATCTTTTTTCTTATTTTGGGTCTATCTGTTTTCTCCTCTATTTTCCTTTTCAATTTTTTTTAATGTTTCTTCCTCCTTTATTTTAAACCATTTTTATTCCTCAATACCCCTAACTCTTTATTCATGTTCTTTATTTCAGCTACGCACCTACATATTCCGCTCCCCCCGCTTTTTGGGTTTTTGTTGGTGTGGGGGTTTTTTGGTTGTTTGGTTGTTTTGTTATTTTTCTCCTTGTATAGTTTCTTTCTTTTCTTCTAACATTCTTCCTCTCTTTTCTCTTTCCTAATTCTTTCTTCTCTGGTGGTTGCTTTTGCTGTTCCTGTAGGGGTCTTGTGTATGTTTTAGGTTTGTTGTGTTGTGTTATGTCTTGTTCTGTCAGCACCTTCAAAATAGCTCACTGGATGTGGGCAAAGGAAACAAAGGAGAAAATAAACAATAAAAAATGGAAAAGGACTTAAATAGACACTTCTCCAAAGTGGACATACAGAGGGCCAAGAGACATATGAAAAAATGCTCAAATTCACTGATCATCTGAGAGATGCAAATTAAAATGACAATTAGGTATTACCTGACACCTGTTAGAATGGCTATCATCAACAAATCAACAAATGACAAGTGTTGGTGAGGATTTGGAGGAAAAGGAACCGTAGTACACTGCTGGTAGGAACGCAGACTGGTAAAGCTATTATGGAAAAACAGTATGGAGTTTCCTCAAAAATTAAAAATGAAACTGCCATTTGGCCCAGTAATCCCACTTCTAAGAATATATTCTAAGAAGCCTAAAACATCAATCATTACACACCTATGTTCATAGCAGCACAATTTACAATAGCTAATACATGGAAACATCCCAAGTGCCCATCAGCAAATGAGTGGATAAAAAAAGCTGTGGTAAATTTATACAATGGAATACTGCACAGTGGTTGAAGAAGAAGAAGAAGAAGAAGAAGAAGAAGAAGAAGAAGAAGAAGAAACTCTTACCATTTGCAACAGCATGGATGGACCTGAAGAGTATTATGTTCAGTGAAATAAGCCAGTCAGAGAAAGACAAGTATCATATAACCTCACTGACATGTGGAATTGTCCCGACCTGCGGGGCAACAACGGGGGTACGCAGGAACCACCTAAGAGAATGAAACAAACAAGGAACTTGAATGAATGGAGGCAAGACAAGGTTCTGATCAAGCTTCAACTTTATTTTTTGAAATGGCTGTATATATACAGCAGAAACAAAGGGGGGCAGGGTTGCCTATGCAGAGGGGTCTTTGGCAGTGTATAATTGGTTTAGGCACTGAGTGACAAGGTGGTAAGGTATCTGGCAACACAGGATTGGCTAACTGCCAGGGCAGCGTAACATTCCAAGGTGTTACATTCCAAGGCTGGGCTAGCTATGGGGGAGGATCAGGAAGGGGAAGTTGCAAAGATGCTAAACGGCAGGTTAATCTTATCTTCTGGCCAAACCCTCAGGGCACCGCATAACTTCTGCTAGAAGGAACTTAATTCTATTTCCTTAAGACGGAGTTGCTTGTCTTAACTCTGATGGCTCCCAACATGGAATCTAATCAACAAAATGAACTGATGAAGAAAATAGATCTTGAGACATAGAACCATGAATAGACTTATAAATTTCAGAGAGAAGGTTGTGGTGGAGGGAATATGTGTAGGGAGAGGTTAACCGGGAAATTTATATGCATATATGCATAGCCCATGGACACAGACTATATTGTGACAAAGGCTTGGGAGGAAGGTGCAGGGATGAGGAGGCCAATGAAGAACAAAAAAAAAAAGCAAAATGAACATTGTTGTAATTCTTTCAACAATTTTATAAATTATATATATATATATATATATATATATATATATATATATATATATATAATTTATAAAATTGTTATATATATCAATGAATAACTATGTATTAAATTATGCTTAAGTAACTATAACTCTCATCGGCTTAATACATGAAAGTTAATTCCTTGGTCAGTCAGCTCATCACAGCACTCTGCTTCCCCTAGAAGTTCTGCCATCTTGAGGCTGTACCCTCCAAAGCAGTGGTTCCCAATGTGGGGCACATGTCCTACAGATGGGCAATTTGATTGTTAAGGGGGCAATTTGAGAATGAGTCTTTAATGAATTTAGTGAATTTTGTGCATTTCTTATGGTTCTAGGGGCCTCATATACAGTATATAAATACATATTGTGACATATTTATGCATTTTAGTTCTATATTGTGTTTTGAAACTTTGTTATTTTTTCAAATCACTTTATATTATTATTTTTTAACAATGATTTCTTCCTCAGTACTTCAGCTGTCCTTTCATTCTTTTATTTTTCTCTTTCATGGATACCATGTTCTTTGGAAGCTTGTTTAGACCAAATCAATGGTCTTTTAGACTTCCTCCACGTGAATAGGAGTTCAGTTTTTGAATAATAAGAATTGTATGTCACAGGGGGCATCAGGATTTTAGAGATGCTTAGGTGGGGAATAAAGCCCTGGTCTCAAAAATGTTGGGAACCACTGCTCTAGAGTATTTTGCTCCAGCATAAGCTGCAGAGAAAGAGAAATCAGTACATCTCACTAGGTTTTCACTATCTCAACCTGAAATGACACAAGGTTTCTCACATTTCATTGGCTAGAACCAGACCCCATTCTCTTCCCAGCCACTGGCACGTGGCATAGAAAATGTGGGAGAGCAAATAGAGTATTTGGTGGGCATTACTGCCTACCATCACTCTTCACTGACATTCAAATTTTAGAGTAACTTACATGAGAGTTACAAACGGGTCACCTGGTGCAAGCACACACTACAAATGAACCTGGTTTGAGCACTAAACTTGAAAACTTGAATGTCTATAATTGGACACACTGCTCACTACAGTCCTCAGTGTGCCCCTAGCTATGCCTCTGGGCCCAGTGGACTACTACACAGCCAGTTTGAAGGCACTTGTGAGCCCTACACCAAATGCAAGCAAACCTGGGGGTACAGTCTGATGTAAACGTTTCTGGGATGGGTAATGCTGACTTAGAGGCACAGCTGACTGAGATGGAGTCTGAAAAAGTAGAAGTAGATGGAACAATAGGTGTGCTCATATATCCTTTTTAAAAGTTAAATATAGTCCTGGCTACTTTGGCTCAGTGGATAGAGAATCAGCCTGTGGACTCAAGGGTCCCAGGTTCAATTCCAGTCAAGGGTACATGCCCGGGTTGCAGGCTCGGTACCCAGTGGGTACCAATTACCCACTGCAAGAAGCAGCCAATTAAAGATTCTCTCTCATCATTGATGTTTCTATCTCTCTCTTCCTTTCCCTTCCTCTCTGAAATCAATAAAAATATATTTTAAAAAATAAAATTTAAATTAAATATATTTTTTATTGATTTCAGAGAGGAAGAGAGAAAGAGAGAGAGATAGAAATATCAATGATGAGAGAGAATCATTGACTGGCTGGCTGCTTTCTGCACACTCCACACTGGGAATAGAGCCCTGATCAGAATCGAGCTATGTGTGACCTCCTGGTTCATAGGTCAATGCTCAACCACTGAGCCATGCCAGTTGAGATCATATATTCCTTTTGTAGACCAGAAAGGCAAGAAACACTGATACAGATAAACAAGACATATATATTTACATGTATTATTTAAAATCATGAATGTAATTAATACTAGTAGAACTAAAATATAATGAGTTTAAAAGTTGACAGGGAAAAAGAAAGGACAATGAATGGGTATGAATATAAATCCTTATTATTTATAGTGGGTAGTCAATAGATAATATCTGTGGTCAATAAAACAAGAAACATGGACATAAATAAACCTTTTAGTGTAGAGAGGAAACCAGTAGGAGCACTCAGAACAGAAATGGTCTGAAGTGGTTGCCCCTGGAGACTGAGGTCTAGGTGGGGAGAGGTAGGAAAGGAGCCTATGGATTTCATGATAAGGATGTCTGTACTATTTGATTTTTATAAAACAAATAATATACATTCATTGCTGTAATTAAAACATTTCAATTTTATTTTTAAAAGACATGAAGATAAATGTGGGTGTGGGAGAGATCAGGAAGGATTTGAGAGAGGGGGAGAGCCAGGATACAGATGGCCTGGAGAGAGCTGAAGTCTATGGAAAACAAATGGTGAGATGAGCTCCCTTGAGTGGCTGAGGCCTTCAAGGACACAGAGCCTGATAGTCAATGTTAGGCTATTCATATTGTTGGGATATAAACCCTTGTCATTGCCCAAAACCTCTTAAATGTCTGCACCACACAAAACTGGCTTATATGTTGAAGTAGGAGGGAAACTAGAGAAAAGGACTGAGTAGAAAGAACAGGGCACAGATAAGTAGAGAGATGGCAGTGACATGGGAATGACACAGAGGCAGAGCAAGAATTCAGACTGAAGGGCATGAAGATTGAAGCCTCTGACATTCACAGGAATCTGGGAGAACATTAGCTTCCTGTGGAATGTGAGATAGGAAGCGTGTTGAGTGTATTTAAAGTCAGAGGACACAGTCACCTTAGCTGACATCTGGAGTATTTAAGTTTTCTTATTTAATTCTCAAAGCAACCTTATGAGTTATTTACTCATTAATTCAACTAACATTTATTAAATATTTACACATAACATTGTTCGGTGAGTCTTTATCCTGATTCTCAAGGCACTTAATAGTGTAATGCTGAAGATATTACTAGTACAATGGAAGGTGATAAATGCAAGTCCCATGGAAAACATGGAGAAGGAACATATAAACTACCCTGGGGATGGGAAAGGGTAGCAATCTATGGAATAAGATGACTCAGGATAAATTCTGAAAAATAAAAAGGAGATCGATTTGCAAATGAGAGGGGTGGGAGGCAGAGCATTCCAAGAAGGGGAAATGTATGTGGGAAAGCACTCAAGCAAGAAACCATGTGAGTGTCAAGTGTATGTAAGGTCTCTAAGGTTGTGTGTCAAGGAGGCCAGGAGATAGGCAGGGGACTACTGTGTGGGACCCCTGTTGACACTCAGTCTCCTGCCATTCCATGAAAAATACCTTACAGTTTAGTAGGAAATCTCCACCAACCAGGTCCCCTCGCACTGGGCCAAGGCCCACCAGAAGTCCTGAGCTTCTCTGGGCATCTGGTCTTCTCCATGTATGGGGTAGACTTGCACATGTGTCAAACACAAGGCCCGCGGGCCAAATCCGTCCCGCCAGGCCTTGCAATGTGGCCCGCACCGCGCTGTCATCACTGCACTCCGCTGCGTTTCCATCACAATGACAGTTTATGACTGTTCAGTAAACCATTCGGCCCGTGATTTAGGCTGGATTTTAGATTTTGGCCCCTTCTCTGATTGAGTTCGACACCCCTAGCGGTAGAGCATCAAGGAGCACTTCAAATGGACAAAACAAAAACTAAGGGCTCCTGCTGGCCCTGGCTATGAGGGGACTTAGACAATATGAGAAAACCACTCCAAAGTGTGGGGGCCCCTCAGGCATGGGTCTTGGGGAAAGGGCCCCCCTAGAGCTCCTGCTGGCCCTGGCTATGAGGGGACTTAGACAATGTGAGAAAACCACTCCAAAGTGTTTGGGTCTTGGGGAAAGGGCCCCAATGGGTTGTACTGATGTTAAGCTAAGTTTATCTTGCAAACTGGTAAGAGCAATTGAAGGATTTTAAGCAGAGCCATGACATGATCTGGTTTGGTTTTCAGAAAGGTGCTCCTGGCAGATATTGGGAGAAGTGCACTCTGGGAATAAAGAAGTTCAGGGATGAGGGTGCTGAAGAATATAGTCAAGAAATGAAAAGAGTCTGAATAAACCAAGCACTGCCCATATGAATAGAGAGCAATGTTATGTAATAAGATCTATGAGACATGCTACTGATTAGAGAGGAAGGGAGGAGACTCCAACAATTCACAGATTTCCAGTTCAGATGATTGAATGAACAAACACACCACTTACCCAGCTCCCGAATACTGGAGCAGCACATTTTGGGGAGGAGGAAGGAGAATGAGGAACTGAATTTGGGTCATGTTGAATATGAAATATCAGTGATTTAGTGATGAATTGGTGGTACCCAGGGCCACTGCGAATTGTGCCCTCACTTTCTAAGTCTGTATACCCTGGCTGTTGAGACACAGCACTGCATATCAGCTCTTGGTTCAGTTTATATACAGTGTCCTGCAGAGCAGCACTCCAACCCAGAGGGCTGCCCCCAGGGTGAAGCTTTAGAGGGGTCTGCAAGACCACTCCCTTGTTCTAGCTCACTGCTTCAAGTGGAGTGGTACATGGTAATCAGTGGGTCCCACAGTCATGAGCCCACTCTCACACCTTCTTTGCCCAAGTATGGCGCCCTGGTCAAAGGCAGCATAACGGGTCCTGTGTCAACAAATCCGCAGTGCCCCACCCAGTCTTCAGAAAGAGGTGTTGGCAGAGGCGCATCAGATAATGAAGACAAACCCACATCCAGAGTCGGTGTCTGTTCCAGAGAAGGTAAACCTCCGCTTCTTCCATGTAGAAGGGCCCCATGGAGTCCATTTGCCACGAGTGGTAGATTTGCCTCCTCAGTGTATGGGACCTCACTGAGGTCTCAGCCTCGGTTCCTGCCCCTGATAGTTTGTAGGGTCCAGGCCCTGCAGCCTCCATCCCTGTGGCACTGGGGACTCCACAAGACAGAAAAGCCCTCAGCGAGTTGTCCACTGCAACTGGGGCGAAGCCACATATGAGGTGAAGCATGTGACACAGAAGTTAATTCAACTTCTTTAAGAGAAAGACTAACTTACTAACTAAAAAATAACTTCCTTTTGGAGAAATGTTCTTGAGCGGTCATGTGAGGACATTGCTAGGTGCTGGAAAGGCCTTTGGGAGTGAGAGGTGCTGATGAGGGTCCTGGATGGGGTTTGGGTGCTTATTAAGCATGAAGGATCTGCCTGGGAAACCTTCAGAGGAAGTTGTGGGAACCTGGAAAAATGCAAGTCTTGCTTGCTGCCCTGAGGGCTCTTGTGCTTTCTTGGTTTAGCATCAGAATCTGCCAGAGGTAGGTGGGGCAGGAGGGACATCCCAGTGGAATCCCCATTTACAGATGAGGAGGTTAGGCCTGCAATTAAAAAGGGTAGCCCCGGGTCACTCAAGCACTGACTGGGAGAGATGGGCTAGAACATCGTGGCTTCAGGGTGGGTGGTGTTGGGAATCTTAAGCAAAGTTCCTCAGTAGATCTCCTTACATCTTAATTAGAATGTAAGCATTTGCTCAGTGAGCACCTGGCCTGCATTCTTTCCCCAGGAGAAAGGAGGGTATAAAGAAATGCTTACCCGTGTGGTAAATGGCTCACCTGTCCACATTTCACCTGTCCAAAAATGGACTGGGAAACAGAAGTACAGCCACAATGAGACTTTTAATATGTTCTGGAGAGCAGGCATCCATTGTACAGGCACATGAGGAATAGCGATCACAGCCCATTTAAACTAAGTAATATGAGGTTGCCTGTTTCCTGTCACCTAGGTCTTGCTGTCTCCTCTTGGGTCATTTAAAATACTGGGCTGAGGCCTTTCTAGCTGCCTCCACCTCTCGTCTAGCTGAGGCAGACACCTTGGTAGTTTCCACCATGTTGGTCCCCATGCACAGCTCTTTGTTTCTCTTCCCTCCACCCTACATTCTGTTTGCCCTGGGGAATTCAGTAATTCCATCAAAAGCTGACCATGTTGGAGATGAGTCACAGAGATCCATGTTTAAATCCAGACTTATATCAGTGGTCACCTGCCTTCCTTCCTCATCTCTGGCCCAGGGCCCTAACAGAGCCTTCTATTAGATTATGCATTTGCTGCGCATCTGTTGCTTGCACTTCTCTTCTAAAAATGGTTTAAAATGATTTTTGTTTTTGCATAAAGTATGTTTCAGTTCTTTACATGCTGTAAAGTTATCAAATCTTTTCTCCTACCTTTGTCTTCTCTTTTAAAATCCTATAAATTAACATACCATCCAAGATAGATTTATGTATTCACCCACTCACTCATCTATCTAGCATCTATCTATCTATCTATCTATCTATCTATCTATGTATATCTACCTACCTACCTATCAGATCTGTTAAGCATTTGTAAAGAAAGAGTGAGGACCCCTCCATGACCCGGAACAGGCAAATGTTCTCTGAGTGGTTGCCCGACTCTGTGATGTGCTCTGCTCCCTGGCTGTGTCAGCAATGGGAGTTCTTCCACCACCACTTATCTTTCAGGACAGAGCCACTCCCTTCATTCTAAGGAGACTCCTTTCTCTCAGTGCCTTTATCATGTAATGACTATAACCTGGTAGAGTTCAATACTTTGTCATTCTAATTTTGGCTACTTTAAGCTGATGGAGCAGGAGCCCAGGGACTCTGGAAATAAAAGACACCAGAATAGAAGAAGCAGAAATCATTTGGGTGTTTTTTTGACAAGGAGGAAAAAAGCATGGGAGATATGGTAAAAATAGCCTGCAAATCAGTGGCCAACTGCTTCTTCTTCAGATAGACTTGACCTGGTTTTGAGTCTGGGTGCCCTGCACTTCTTTGTGAGATTATTATGACCCAGGTAATCTATCTATTCAAGATCAGTGTAGTTTTGACTTCACTCATTGTTCAAAACATATTGCCTGCCTGATTGACTGAATGAATGAACTCACTTCATTCAAACCTAAGACCCCTCTTCTCTTCCTCCCTTCTCATCCTCACTCTCAGAAATTGTGAAAGGGCCATCTTTGGGTGGGAAGCTTCGGGAGGATGCCATCCAGTCAGGACTGGCACCCTGTCCTCTTCCCTGTTCCCTCCTCTGCAGGGCTGTCTCACTCTTCCCCCTCCCCCTGCCTCTCCTGCCTCCTTCTTTCCTCCCTCCCTTCCTTCCTCCAGAGGCCCTAGACTCAAACTGCTGGGAAGTCTCTTCAAACAGGATTGAAATTGCTTTAAATATTAGAGGATTAGGGGAGACAAACAGACCTGGAGAAGGTCTGTGTTTGGGGATTAGGCTTAGATCTCCTCTGCTGTCCAAGCATTAGCAGAGGCCAGCTGCCGGCCTCAGCTCTGTCCTCCGGGCGGCGGCTGAGGGTTAGGCTTCAAGGGCAGCCCCATCCCCGGACAGCTCTCTGCAGAGCCGCATAGGAGCTTCAGACTGAGCCCAGCTCTACAGCCTCCGCTGCTTCTCACTGCAGCACCACCGAGTCAGCCTGAAATACAGCCGTTTCCTTTAGCCGATGGGCACCAATGGACACTATGTGGGCTGGCTACTCTGCCTGAACTAGGATTAGTAACAGAGGGAAGAGAAGTCCTATGGCCAGGAAATAAAAAGTAAAACACAACATGAGACAGGAGCATGGGATCATGTGCATCTGTGTTTGTTTATGGAAATAAGCGTTGAAGTGTATAATGACTTATACCATGGCCAGAGCTCTCTGTCTCATGTTGTCCATACTGGTTATAATTAAGTATTTATCAAAGTAGATTTTAGTACTAATTAGAGTCAGAATCGTACTGTTTGAATAGACCGCAGAGGCAGACTTTCTTACAGCATCTCTGATGAGTTCTTAATGTCATCCCTTCAACTTTTGCCACTCTGGGTGCCAGGGAGCAAGATGGCCCATTCCATGCCTGTTTAACCTGAAATGCTAGGAAATCCTCTCTGAACTAAAAATACGCCTTCTCAGCAGCAAATCCATTGGTCTTGATTCCACTCCCAGAACTAAATATAAATCTCAACTTGGAATCTGAAATGCTTGGAGAAGAATTTCTTAAGTGGGACATAAAAAGAATTAATCATAAATTAAATGAAAAGATTTAAAGTTATAAATCTGTTCATCTCATACCCTATTACATGATGTGGCATGCAAGCCACATTCTAAGGTGAAATAATTTTTGCACATACATCTGACAAAGACTCCAAGTCACGACATGTCAGAAATTTCTCCAAGCAATGAGAAGAAAAAAAGGTAACCTGGTGAGAAAATAGGCAAAAGACTGGACCAGTCCTATGAATTTCCAATAACCATGTGACTGGTGGTCAACCTCATTAATAACCAGGTAAATGCAAATTAAATTAATTTTGAAATATTGCAACGTACTCATCACGTTAGCAAGAAATATAATTATGGCAATAGCAAGTATGTAAAAAGATGAGGTACAGAGTTAAACTTACTACTATTGGGATGGTTCATTGGAATGAGTTTGAAACACAGTGTTTAGTATCGTGTGATGAAGGTAAGTATATACAAGCTCTGTGACTCAGAAATCTCAGTCCTTGGCCTATACTCCGAGGGTGCACATGTGTACCAGGATACACAGATAAGGCTGTTCCCAGGAGCATTGCCAGTTCAATGGTTATAGACTAGAAAAAGCCCAAATACTCATTAACATTAGGTGGGATTAATCAAGTATTATAAAGTATCATACACCAACCAAAATGAACACAATGTAATTATAAGCAACAATATGGATGAGTCCTAACAACCATGTTGAGCAAAAGAAGTGAGCACAGCATATATCTCTATTGACATAGTTCAAAACAGACAAAAATAAACCATGTTATTTGTGCCACATAGTTAGGTGATAAACTATTTAAAACTTTAAAATGACTGATTGCCATAGAAGACGGAACTGGAGGATGGGGGGACTGTTGAGGACAGGAAGCAGGGTGTGGTTGAGAAGAGGCAAGGGGTGAGGGAGGTGACTGGCACTGTTGCACATCTTGACCTGGGTGGTGGTTACATGATATACTGTTTATTGATTGGTTAAGCTCCATCTTTATGTTTTACATTTTCCTGCATAAGTATGATTCTTCGGAATTTTAAAAAGCAGTCCTAAAGAGATCATTCTATCCTTGAGAGCTATCATGTCCCATGGCCAGAGCTCTCTGTCTCTTAAGTTTTTTCCCCCCAAATCAAACGTCATTCCTTCAACAAATGTAATTTCCAAAGCTTTTGCCACTCTGGAGACCAATTCTTTATATCTATAATCTATCTATCACTATTTATCATCTATCCATCATCTATCTAGCATCTATCTGTCATCTGTCTATCTATCTATCTATCTATCTATCTATCTGTCATTTGTCTATCTATCTATCTATCTATCACCTATCATCTATTATCTATCTATTATCTATCATCTAGCTATCTGTCATCTATCTGTCATCTATCTGTCATCTATTTATTATCTATCTATCATCTATCTATCTATCTATCTATCTACTTATCTATCTGTCATCTGTCTATTTAAGCAATGACTGTTACTTTAATTGGAAAACCTAAGGTAGCAGAGGTGAGGACAACCCGAATAAGAATAAGTACAAGTGTAATTTGTACCTCGTAAGGTTCCAATGAGGACAGATGCCATCACAAAATAAACAAACCATTAAATAATAAATACACCATTAAATGCGCAAACCATTAGTATGAGAACAGAAGTGTCTATGAATTCCTAATTCCTTAATTTCTTATCCTTGATGATAATGAGTCCACTGGCAGACATTAGTGGGTATAAGCTGAAAACAGGTGCCAGCACAGGTAAAATCAGCCGCAGCCTCAGGCTGCCCAAAGAGCCTGCCCAGGACTGGAGGAAGCCTGCCATCTCATTATCTCACCACGCGTGGCCGCTGTCTCCCTCAGGGCTCTGCTTGGCAGCCTGGGGGAATGAGATTAGCTCCCAACCTCTCCTTGCCTGGGGCCTTGGGGCAGATCCAGTCTCAACACAACAGGCACCTCCGGAGACTTCCCAGCCAGACCTGATTCAGGGGTAACAGATCGTATCTCCCCCTTCCTCCCACCTGATTCCCCAGAGGAGGGATAAAGCTGGGGGAGAGGTGAGGTCCTGCTTGGCCACTTGCAAATGCTAGTTAGCGAGGAGGCCTGTCTGGCTGCCTCAAGTCCCTGGGATTGGATTGCCAGGGAAGCGAGAGGAGGCAGACCACACAGGTGGGGCTCCGCAGCTGACAGCGCCTTGGAGTGGGAGCGGCAGCACAGCTCTCCCGTCACCCCCCATTGCTCAGGCGCCAGAGACAGGGACACCTGCGTCTAGTCAATCAAAACATCTGTCTACCTGAAGCTTTGCTCCAAATCTTTACTTACCATGATTACACCATCAGTTCATCCAGCTTCAGCACACATGCAACCCTCCTGGGCCAGGGCTTACCAGTGAGTGCAATCACATCAAGGTGAAGTCTATTTGTCCTGCCCCTGGAGGGGGGGGGGGGGGGGGAGAAAGCAGGGGGCTAAGCCCTTGACATTGGCGGTGGCCCCACTGAGGCGCTGCCTTCTGTATCACAGTGAATGAATTACAAATGGATCTAGGCAGATCGGGAATTTAATTCTGCTTTCCAATAACATACAGAGCTAGTTGGTGCATTATTTTCAGTTGAAAAGGTGCATTTCAAGTGGGAAAAATAAAGTGTCTCCTGGGATTACAGAACTGTTTAAAAATTTTTTCTAAGGTGGTGCAATCAGTGCAAGCATGGAGACTCAAATCAAGCCCCCCTCCTCCCCCTCCAAAAAAATTGTCTGAGCAGAAGCCTTGTTTCTCCAGACTGTGCACCCCCTTTCTCCTCCCTCCTCTGTTCTCTTCCCCAAAGTGCTTTTGGAGACCGGCACCTGTGGCCTCTGCCAACATGGGAAGTCTTGGGAATGCTGGATTGTTTGAGAGAGGCCGGTGGCAGTGTCCACTTGTGCCACCGGGGGCTGGAGGCTGTGTTGCAGGGCAGGGCTGAGCCCAACCAGCCTGGGGCTGGGAGTCACCTTAGAGCACATGTATCAAACACAAGGCCCGCGGGCCAAATCCGTCCCGCCAGGCCTTGCAATGTGGCCCGCACCGCGCTGTCATCACTGCACTCTGCTGCGTTTCCATCACAATGACAGTTTATGACTGTTCAGTAAACCATTCGGCCCGCGATTTAGGCTGGATTTTAGATTTTGGCCCCTTCTCTGATTGAGTTCGACACCCCTACCTTAGAGGCTGTGTTCCCTTATCCCATGCAGACTGAGTACTACTGAGGCCAGGGCTGTGTGACTGCTTCACACTATCAGTTCTGCTGCCTTCCAATCACCTCCAGGCGTTCCTCTGCCTGAAGGATTGTTACCGTGGGAAAGCCTGGTAGGCTCGCTGTCTCTCTCAACCCTTTCACTGGGCATCAGCAGGGAAGGCACTCTGCCTTCCATTATTAAGCTAACATGTAGCAAATTGGAACTTGAACCCAGATCTCTGGACTCCGGATTTTGTATCCTTTTTGTCACCCTCAGTTGAGAGGGCACCTTTGCGTGACCTTGAAAATGCATAATTACAAGACGTCGAGCACTTGGCAGAAAGGGACAGGCCAACAGGGGGCATGACCTGGCCAAGGTCACTTGGGAAGGTGGGGCCAAAGACGGGAGCTGAGCCTACTCCGCCAGTGGTTTTCCTGGACTGAAATTTTTCTTTCACTCCCTTTTTCACTGTCTCCTTTGGGGATTTTGCCAGAACCTCTCTCCTCACACGGAAGGCTCTGAATCCCACAATGGAAACAGCCACCCATCCAGTAGAAAGAAGGACACCTCATCTCCTGTCCACCCACCTGGGGCTCCTGGTGTCGTGGCCAGGACAAATGTCTGCTTTGGAGACGGGATCTGGAGACGAGGAATGGTAATAAATTGAGAATTGAACAGGACCGAGCACTGCACACACCTCCCCATCTGCTCCATACAGGCTGCTGGATTTGCTTGAGATTAGGTCTCTGTTTCTGATCTGACAACAGATGCCTGAGCCATAAATAACTGTGTGTTTCCCTTGAACTTTCGCTGCCATCTCCTGATGTCTCGTGTCACATTGCATTCTGGGGAGAGGTGCAGTGGAGCATGACACTGCCTTCTAGTCCTCGGCATGTCCTTCTTCTCTAAGCGCTGCCACTCCCATGATGCCTAAGGTGGGGCTGGCCCTGCAGGCATTGGCGGGAGCTCCTGTGAAACCCACCACTTGGGAGCCAGGAGTCGCCACCCTCCCCTCAGCTCAGCCCTGGCTTTTCTATCCTGAGATGGAAGCTGCTGCTTTGTTTGCCGGGCAGGGATCATCTTTGTGAGGTCATGGTAATGCCAGATTTCTGACTTGGAGTTGGGCAGAAACAGAGGAGGTAAAGGGAGACTTTGCATGTTGCCAGGCCAGTCCGCAACCCCCAGGGCAATCAATGCCTGAATGTGGCACAGAGCCTGCTGTCTCTGAGGGAGACACGCATGTGTAAGGCAGTGTCTCCTACAGGCCTGCAGGGCATTGCTGATGACTCCCTTCTCCTTACTGGTGCAGTATCAGTCTTCCCTGCCCCACCCCCTTCCCTTTCTCTAATGTGTTTGGTTCACTCAGAAATCCAGAGAGATTACCCCTGGTACAGATCAGAACGGAACATTCTGTAATTAACAAGACCCGAGCCTGGCTCTTTCCACTTGTCTTAGTGATGGCTGAAAATTGACAGCAGAATAGCAAGTTCAGTTGTTGGCAAAGGCTCAAAATCAGGCTCGTTTTTGCTGCTCCAACTCCAAGCAGTATATCTTCTTTCCTTCTATCCCTTCCCTTTCCTCTCCCCTGACCTCCTTTTCTCTCACTATCCTCTCCATCTCTCCACATCTCTTTCAATTTCTCTCCCAATCTCCCAATCATCCCTGTCTTTTTTCCCTTCTGTGTCAGCTTCCCTGACATCTCTCTACATAGCTCTCTTTTCTGTCCTGGGTTCGTTTTCTCTCTCTCTCTCTCTCTCTCTCTCTCTCTCTCTCTCTCTCTCTCTCTCTCTCTCTCTCTCCCTCTCTCTCTCTCCCTCCTACGCTTTCTCATCACCTTTCATTGTGTTCTCATTTCCTCAGTCTCCGAGGTTTCTTCATTAGCCAAGCCCATGCTATGTCATCACCTTGCTACCTCCCCACTCCAGGTGACAAGAAAAAGGACACTTAGTCACTGCCCTTCCAGCAGCCCAGCTCCAGGCAGTTCTCCTCATGGCGAGGAGGTTTGAATGATCAGGGATTCTCGCGGGACACACTATGCTGAGCCTCTTCCCACTAGGCTGAGCCTCTTCCTTTCCTTCCTAGCCTTTGACCTTGTGCTTCTTTTCTCCCTGGCCTATGGTCTCTCTCTCTCTCTCTCTCTCTCTCTCTCTCTCTCTCTCTCTCTCTCTCTCTCCCTTCCATTCTTTGTTCATCAATGCTATTTTTTTCTTTCTTGTTGTCCTATATCATGACCCAACTCTCTTGCTCTGTTTCCTTCCTTTTGTTTTTCTTTCTCGTTAATTTTTCATACTCTCCCCCTACTCACTCTCATAACTCAGTTCTCTTTCCCTTGGAGGAACCCCAGCCCCTCCCTTGTAGCTTAAGCAGCATTTCCTACTATCGGTGCCTCGGCCCTTCTCTTGGTTTCTATGGAGTCTCTACTCTTGGTGTGGTGTCTACTTGCTCTGTGCAAAGCAACTGCGGCTCCCTAAATATCTTTGCAGGCCTACATGTTCCTGAGCAGATTGAGTAGAACATCTTACCGCTTAAGCAAGATGTGAAAAACCAGAAACAACAGGACAAAAATGAAAGAAATGGTTGTGAAAGATCTTGGGATTAATCAGCATTGTGAAGAGAAGACTAAGGGAGGACAGAGTAAATTCTGCAAGTAAGTGAAAGGGTGCTGTATAGAGGGGGGCATGCACAGCTGTGCTCCTCTCAACTATGTGCAGAAAAATAAAGAATGAAGGATGAGCTGATGGCCTGGGCCTCTGGCTAGAAGATCCATAAGCAGCAGAGAGCATCACCCATGCAGATGAAGGGCTTCCGTAAGGCAGTTTGAAGAAGGGTCAACATATCCTAATGGAGTGGTTTTGGTGTCGTCCATCTCCATGGTAGATGATGGAAAAGGCGGCCTCCAATTCCCTTTGTGTTTTTTACTCAGGCTTGCTACTTCCTCAGCCACAACAACATTCATACTCTGAATGTGTGACTGCAGATGCCTCATTAGCCCCTGTAAATAGTGATGTAGCCTTGCTATGTGAGCCATCACAGGCATGATTCATCATTCCAGTGCACCGACTTGACACAGCCCACTCCTGCCTTAATGCCATTTCCTCTTGAGATGCCTCTTTTCTTCCCTCCCTCCTTCCTTCCCTCTCCCCCCCCCCCCCCCCCCAATCCCTTCCTCTTTCTGCCCTAGGGTTGACCAGCCACATCCTCATTCCCATATTTCTCCCCCTAGGATCTGGCCAGATGATTTTGAAGTCCTCGGGCACTTGGGCTTCTCAATCCTATGTCCCACCTGCTCAAGTCAGAGCAGTGGCCCAATTTCAACTCTGCTGTGGACAGTTCCACCTCCCTTCTCTGTGTCACTTCAGCATAATCTGGGCAGTGAGTGTGATACAAAGGAATGCAGGGCTGCTGGCCAGCCACAACCATTCTACATTTCCAAGCTTTGAGACAGAGTTGTCAAGGTCTGAGGACTGCCAAAGGGCATCTTATTGAGTGAGACATGCATTTTTAATAGACTATATTTGACTTCTATGATGGGCAAGTTATTAAGTCATTTGACAGCCAATGGCATGAGGAAATGAAAGAATACCTTAAAGGTAGACATTTCTTGGCAGATAAGGGAAAAATTCAATGGGCTGAAGGCAATAGAAAAAGAAATGCAAATAAAGATATGATGCTTTCACCTATCTGCATAGGGTGGAGAAGCTATTAATAACAGTGAATAGTGGGATTTTTTTTTTTTTTTTTTATCACTACTTGACTTAAAAGTCTTGAAAACTGGGTCAGCCTTGAAAGGATCAGTCTTTGTAGCTCTGGACCAAGCCCTAGTCTTTTGTCTCTGTGCTGAAAAGATGAATTTCTTCCCTGATGTGTTTTCCCTTTGCCCCCCTTTTTCTGCATCCTTCTGAAATGAGCTTTGGGTTGGTTTGCCACTACCACCTGATTTGGATTTATGAAGGATGATGATAAGGAGCAAGTGGTTCTCTCTTACCCAGAGGCACAATATTAAGTTGATAGATGCAGATCTAGACAGGTGATTACGTGAATGCTCCCCAATGTCAGGGACTTGGAAGCCCGGCTTCTCTGTGAGCCTTTCTGGCCACTCTGGGAGTCCAATGAGCTGCCTGAGTCTCTAAACCCTCCAGACTGTCTGCCCATTTTACCTGTG